>NC_072388.2:86496877-86806477 GCF_028885625.2 Pongo pygmaeus
AAACTGCTCTGACAATAAGGCAAACCTGCAGCTGTGACCAATCAGGCTATTTCTGTATGTCACTTCCTTTTTCTGTCTGTAAATATTGCCTGCCCATGTTGCTGGGTGGAGCTCTCTGTAGCTTTCCTAGTTCAGGTACTGCTGGATTCATGAATTGCTTCTTTGCTGAAATAAACTTTGCTAAATTAAATCTGCCTAAGAAAAGTTTTTAAACACATCTCAAGCAGCTTGTAGTTAATGCAGTGACTGACAAATCCCAACTGTCATTCTTTCCCTTGAAAATTTAAAGTAACCAGCAGTATCTATGTAAATTCACTGTGATACCTGGGAGGGCAACAGTGTATAGTTTGGGGGCCATGCCAATGGATACTACTATTTAAATTCTCAAAGAATTTAAAATGTATTAAATGCTAATCATTTCAATAACTACCATGAAAATAAAAAATACATTTATTGAGACCGCATTTGGAAAGATCACCACTGGCTCAAAAAAAAAAAAAAAAAGGTGAATTTTAAGAAGAATCCTGAAGTTTGGGTAGCATTTTGACAGGTAAAGATGGAGACAGTAAAGATGTAGGGATTGTAGTGTCAGAGTTATAGATCATTATGAATGTTCTGATGCAGGTTATGAGCAGACACTGTAGATGGAAAGACAAGTAACACAAAGACACGACCCTCAGAAATCTCATTCGGCTAAAAGAAGCATAGCAATTTGCCTAATCTGATGCAGGACACATGGCATGGGAGATAGAGAGTAGGAAGAAGTTATCAAAACTAAGTAGGAAGAAGTTATCAAAACTAAGGCTAGAATATGGATTTTGCCATATTTAGAATACCTTCAATGCCAGTATAAGGAACTGATAGGCAATAGAAAGAATTTAGACCTCTCTTACTGTCATTACTAACAAACAATTGGGCAATATCAACTAATTATCTTACTACCCATATGTGACCATAAAAAATTATCGAGATGGGCAGATCACTTGAGGTCAGGAGTTCAAAACCAGCCTGGCCAACACGGTGAAACCCCGCCTCTACTAAAAATACAAAAATTAGCCAGGAGTGGTGGTACGTGCCTGTGACTCCAGCTACTTGGGAGGCTGAGGCAGGAGAATCACTTGAACCCAGGAGGTGGAGGTTGTACTGAGCCGAGATCGCACCACCGCACCACAGCCTGGGCAGAGGAGCAAGACTGGAGTGAGACTCCATCTCAAAACAAACAAACAAACAAACAAAATATATATATATATATCTATTTGAGATAGATATATATATCTATCTCAAGAGCAGAATTTGCTTCCTATAGCATGGACCTGTCAGATTAATAAGCAAAATTTCCAAACCAGAGGAGTAAAATATCCTGAAATTAAAGGAAAAAAAAATTATTATTATTGGGCTCAAGCCATCCTCTCACCATCTCAGCCTCCTGAATAGCTAGAACTACAGGCATGAGCCACCATGCCTAGCTAATTTTTGTATTATTTTCTAGCAAAGGGGTTTCTCCATTTTTGCCCAGGGTGGTCTCAAACTCCTGAGCTCAAATCATCCACCCGCCTCAGCCTCCCAAAGTGCTGGGATTACAGGCATGCACCACTGCACCCAGCCAGAAAAAATTATTATTCTATTTTTATTCATTTCCCAAATAAGTCATATTCCACCAAACTATTGCTCTCTATGATTTTCCAAACCAGAATAAATGTATAAGTTCTGGCATAATAAAACATATTAATAATTTTACCTATCACTTTTTAAAACTGCTTAGGTAACACAAACACAATTTATAATTTAGGAGATACTGACTGATATGGTTTTAAGCTTAAGTGGAAATTATTATGTCCATATATTTAAATGTTTACTAAGATTTATCAGAAACTCACATGGCCCAGAAATATACACATACTGAGCAAGAAATGAAAGTAGTCCACAAAATATTATAGTACTTCATTAAAAATAATCTTCCTCAAGGTGTTATTATCCATTCATCAAATAAATTGTAATGCATAATAAGCATGACAAATAATTTATTATGACTGTCTTAAATTAGGATGAAGTTCTTGATGGATTAAAGACTTCCAAAACAATGTCCTGAATAGAAACCAGAAAATTGGCCTTGGGGATTATGGTTCTAAAACCTGGCTTGAGCCTCGTTAGTAACAAGCACCAGCATAACTAAGATATATATGGATCATTTCAAATTACAAATAGATCATCAGATCTAATCTCTACAACTATCCATAAGGGTCTACTGATGATATTTCTTTTATTGATGAGGAAACTAAAGCTCAGAATTTAATTGATGGCTGAAGATTATAGTTCATATAAGATACTATAATCTAGGGCATCTGACTCATATTTTGTAGGTCTTCTAATAAATATCTTGTTGCAGGTAAAATAATGATAGATCACCATCTGTGACTTGAGGAGCTCTATCATGTTTTCCAGCCAATAAATGCATCTTCTCTCCCCTGACAGGAGTGTAAAGATCTGCCATTTTGGCCATTTTCTTGAATTCAATCATTAGACACCTTTCAAAATGAAAATGTTAACTTGGTTGGAGATAATATATGTGAACACTTTTAATACACTTCTTGACATATAAAAGGCATCCAATAAATGCTTGTTATTATTTTTTAATGAATGCATTAACAGTCAGTCTATTAGTAAGGAGTCGTTTGTCAAATTAACTGTCACTTAACAGAGTACAGTCAGAGAGAATAGGACAAAGAGATAAATTTGACTGGGAATAGGGAAGAAAAAAATGGGTCTATTCCAAATTGCACACTGATTCAGAGACACTGGCAGATGGGTTAGTGTAATGCTTTCAATATTGATGTTATTTAAGAGAGAAGGATACTGCAGCCACGCTTTATCTTCTTCATAGTTTTTCTTCAGGGTGGTCATCAGGGTCGTTTTTATCCTTCCTTGCTCTCTTCTTTTTAGTATTTGAGTGCTGACAATCTGCTCTTATTTGCTGGCTCAGTGTTATGGCAAGTGACAATTGGAAGGCACCATTCAAACTTAAAGAAAACATAAGAATCACACCAGCACTAGGTTGCCAAATTCCAGATCTCCGTTGGCTTGCCTATGATATTTTCAAGGGTTTGAAAATATTGCCTTAAGAAGCTGCATGTGACATCTTGTGTGTATTCATCTTTGTCTTTCTTTTCATTCAATGTAGCTACATAAACTTCCATTAACTCTTTTCAGAAAACATTTTCTAGGGAAAGTTCATAATCAGTCTTCAGCTACGATCTCTTTCCTAGCTTCCAATTCCTCACCCCCACTGGCAGGACCATCTGCACTCTCATTCTTCCTGAGGAAGAGTCCTTTGTGCCAATTCCTTCTCCCTTTCGCACATCTCACTCCATGGAAAGAATGTACAGATATAACTTCGAGCTGGCAGGCAACTTTTAAACACTAGAGTTTATAATAACTCTGGATAATGCCTTCCAAATCTGATTTATTTCGAATCATTTAAAGCCAGAAGAACTACTGAGTCATATAAGCCAGAAACCCAAATTTCGCCATATAAAATCTCCTGCAGACTCAACTAGACACAGACTTTAGAGTAATGAATGACATGATCATCTCCGGGAAGATTACTGGGTTCTGTCTATCAAGTTCAAGCCAACAAATCCCTTTCCAAAGGGCTCTCAGTTCACTAACTTTAGGGATTTACACAGAGAGTAAATATGTTCTCTGACCACTGAAAAATTATCTGCTGTCTAAAATAGTCATATTCTCTCCTCTTCCTCAAGATCATTTCACCTCTGAACACTTTAAATACTTGCTTTTCACAAATACATGTTTACATATAAGTGGTTGCTTATAAAATGTTAAGCTCGATGACTTCATATGGAAACTTGAATATTATTCTCAATGACCACCTGGAGTTACAGGGCTATAATGGAAAATGAACAATTTTCAGGTCAAAGAGCCCATTTAGAGACTCTAAAATTTTGACCACACATTGGAATCATCTCAGAAACTTTTAAAAATGCAAATACTTGGGTCTCTCTCTAAGAGATTCTGATTTAACTGGACTAGAGTGAGGCCTGAGCATCTGAATTTTTACAAGTTTTTGGGTGATTCTAATATGTGGCCAAGGTTGAGAGCCACTGCCCCACAGCAAGGAGCTCTGCCATGTGCCTTTTTTCAGTGATGGACACTGACACATATTAGACTTGTTACATGTTTTCAAAATGTAGAGAATTTAGTATGTGTACCTACTATGGGCCAGCAGCTGTGCTAAGCATATTGTAGTATCTCATTTTATTCTTAAAACAATGCTATAAAGATGCTATTTATTATAATTGCTAACTTTTGCCAAGATGACAAACTAGTAACCACTCATGTCTACACAATGAGGCTTGAGATAAAAACTCAGAAACAACCAAGCTGGGGAGCTTCCTGGGTGGCAAGCACAACTTTGAGCTGGGGTTTGGGAGGGGGCCACCCTGACTCCATGAAGACAGAGGTTCCTGGGCTTGAGACCCTTCCAGATCTTGTTCTCTGCACCTCTTTATGTAGTTGTTCATCATTATAGAGAATGTACACTTATTATAACAAACTGTAATAGTAAGTATATACAAAAAAAAAAAAAACCTGTTGGCTGCTTCCCCTCCTAATAAATACTGGAGAAACTCCTGAAGCAAGAGAGAGCAAGGATCTAAACAATGAACAACACACCTATCAGAAACTCTAGCAGAGTCTGAAAGCTCTTGTGTTCTGGAAGATGTGTGCAAAGACAGGAGGGGCTATGATGCAGTCTGGAGTAGAGATGGACAGAGGCAGGGAGGAAGGAGAGTTTAAAGAATATTCACCTCTGCTGTTGCCTTTTCGCCAAACCTGCACCCCCTACACACGCTCAGGAGAAAAACAGTCATTGGTGACAGCATCACCTCAGGAACTGACAGCCACCACAGCCTGCAGAGAAACAGTGGCACAGGACAAACACCCCACTGGGATGACGTGTTGATTGATGAATCAGATCTTGGTGGCCAGCTACTCTCAGTCTTGTGTTTCCCCACATCCAAACTTCTAGGGTTAGAAGAAGGAATCTTGGCACTTTTGAATGCAGAATCTTTTTTGAACTTAAATGTGAATTCCTAACTGGAAGAGACCCTCACTCAGTGGACTGAGAGCAAATGAGTGTTGTCAAGAGTGGCGCAAGAAGACCATAGCTCAGACCATTTACTTTGCTTAAAATTGGAATTCAGAGCATTCTCTTCAGTTATGAATGTGGAAAATCACAGTGATATTAGCAATACCTGTGACTGTGTCACCAATTGAATCACAGATATTTTCTTATCACATTGCAGTTGTTGAAAATATCCTGAAATAGCCTTTGCTCATATAACTCCTTCAAAATTACAGCAATTAATTATCGGGAATGCTACTGGATTTTATTTAATGCATCAATAAAAATATCAATAATTTTAACAATGTGTTTTAATTATTTTTTTCTTGAGATGAAGTCTTTCTCTGTCACCCAGGCTGGAATGCAGTGGCGCGATCTCGGCTTACTGCAACCTCTGCCTGTTGGGTTCAAGCAATTCTCTTATCTCAGCCTCCCGAGTAGCTGGGATTACAGGTGCGTGCCACCATGCCTGGCTAATTTTTGTATTTTTAGTAGAGACGGGGTTTCGTCATGTTGGTCAGGCTGGTCTCAAACTCCTGATCTCTTCTGATCCACATGCCTTGGCCTCCCAAAGTGCTGGGATTACAGGCGTTAGGCCACTGCACCCGGCCTGTTTTAATATTTTTATAACAATTTGAATATAATTGGTTTTCTTATTAACCACATCTTATGCATTCAAAAAATCTTTAGAAGGGTTCCATAGGTTTCTCAAGTTGCCAAAGGGGTCAATGGTCCAAGAACAATTAGAAAACCCTGCCTTTCTCACCAAAATAAACATAGAAGGATCTTTGGGTCTATTACAATACATAGTTCCAGACTATGGTAGATGGTGAATTGATAATCAGCATTAATTCACACCCCCTCCTAATTTGCCTTTCTATCCTGCAAAGGCTGTAATACTATGAACCTAAATTAACCAGACTTCCAGTAGAATACCTGCTAGTTCATAAGATATGTGTGTGCGCATGCATACGTGTATATCTCTAGACTCCCTATAATCTATACTTATATCTCTCTGCTGATGCATGTGTGCACAGGTGCATGCACACACACTACTTTTCAGAGTGTGGTCCTCTATTCTCCCACCAGTAGAATTCTAAATCCCTATCATTTGGAAATGTCCAGTTTTCTAACTTCTGCAAGTCCAGTGAAGGAATTTGAGGGAATCCAGACATTCATCACTGGAGGAATGGAGAGATGAAATATAGTGGTGGCATTACAACAGAATAAAAAGTATATTTCTACACACACAACACAGGTAGATCTTTTAAAACATAATATTAAGTGGAAAATATTTTAAAAAGTGAGATATATTGCACAATATAATTCATGTAAATTAAAGTTATATGCAAACAAAGCAGTAATATGTTTTACAAGAACAGATACAAGTCAAATAATACGCAAAAAAACCTTTTTAAAACTAGAGTAATGGGGCTGAACAATGGAAATAAAAATGAAATCAGTAAATATAACAAGAAGAACCTTACATGCATCGATGAAAATAGTGTCCAATGAGCTGAGGAAGATGATTCATCCAGTCCTCTTCATCTTAATACCTCCCTCCACAGAACAAAACAAAAAATAAAAACTAACAACTCAAAGGGTAAGTGATTCTCACTAACTTATACAGATAACCAATGATGAAGGTAAGTTTCGAAGGCAGATCTTGTTTTCCAAATTATGGCAAGTAAGAGGCACACACACGGCACTATGTGAGTTTACATTTATCTTTCAGTTTGCCCATTGGGACTACTGCCTGAGGTGGTAGTTTTATATATAAGCACTCCCGTTTTCTAGAAGAGAGTAGTGAGGCTCATAGATATCACCTAACAGGTTACACGGTTAGGAATTCAAGCCAAGTTTTTCTGACTTCAAATTTCATGGCTTCTGATGTACAGCATGATCTCAATGAATTCTCCTGCCACTACATCCACTGTGTAGTTTCATTAGCATTTTATATAAGGTGTGACATTCCAAGTAGCCACACTGATAATTAAGTCTCCACAGACCTATAGAGTTAACACTAGATAATAGGCCCCTGTTCGTTCCCTGTTTCCAAGATGTTCACCAATAGCAACCTTTCTTTCTTTCTTTTTTTTTTTTTTTTTTTGTATTTCATCTTGGAAGTAAGTTGCCAACCATGGCTGGAGAAACATTTCTTTTAAATGGTAGGGTCTGTCCATACATTTTTGTATGGCCATTAACATTAAAAAGCAGTCAGCTGCATTTAGGGAGTGTTCAGAGAAGGGTTTGGAGGCACTGATACAGAATCACCCTTTCTATTAAATGTGAAATAAAATTTGTTTTTTTCATTACACAAAGAAATAAAAGATCAGAAGTGATTCAAGGATCTCAGGTGGATTGTGAAGGAAAAAAATAAAAGAATGGGGAAAAATGGCAGGGAAGGAAAAAAAACGTTTAGTACAAAAAAATTTTTTTTAATTAAAAGTTGTCCTCAGGGAAATTTAACTACAGAGACCCGAGGGCAGAGATTTTAAAAATAATGTTTCTCTTTCTTAGCTAATTGGTCTGCATAACATGACACTCAAGACTTCCAAGTGTTCTCCTGGAAGACTGGGCAATATATATTCATGGCATTCCAGCGTTTTGTCATATAAAAGGCAAATTAGGAGGAGGCATGAGTGAAGGCTGAGCATTAATTCACCATCTACCATAGTCTGCTAATGTACATTATAGTAGACCCAAAGGTCCTTCCATGTTTCTTCTAGTGAGAAAGCCAGTGCCGTCTAATTGTTCTTGGGCCATAGACCCCTTTGGCAACTTGAGAAAGCTTATGGAATCCTTCTCAAGATTTTTTTTAATGCATAAGATAAAATTCATATGATTGCTAAGGAAACAAAATGAGCTGAAGCAACTCATTTCTTTGCAGAACACACACACACACACACACGTTGCTATTTAAAATGGAAGGGTTGAGAGGCTTCTAGGAAAGGACTAAAAATCATCTGGGTAAAGGTAATGTCATCTCTTCTCTAATTAATGTGAAAGATGGAGACAATTTCTAAATCTTGAAGGAATAAGAAGTTTCAATCATGCCAGAAACAGCTGCCTTCATCTGACGTTTAAGGGAGATAGATCCGGAAGGACTTGATTCTACCATCACCTTGCAAAGGATTTTCAAGGCAATCGATATTACTGTACTTAGGAAAGAAACCAGAATGTTGTAACTTTTACGAGTCTGTCTATTTCATCCTTCCTGATACCTTCTGAACGCCAATGCCCCAGCCTTCCTCTTCCAGCAAAAGCTTCAGAGTTTTGCTACAAGTGTAGAACAGGTTGAATTTTTCCAGTTCTAAAAGGAAGATTACATTTCCATTTCCAATGTGATACGTATTCCTTTCTTAGAAGAAAAGGGTCTGTGAAGTAACAGAAAAGATCAAGCAGCCAAACCCAAGGCATAGCAGGATCACACCTTGCCTCTCCTTCATCTCTTTCAATGATATCCAGCAACTATCAAGCTTCACTCATACTCCCAAGAAAATAGGAACAAAAATTATTGAAATAATTAAGTACATAAATACTTAATGATTAGTTACTACAGCCAAGACACAGCGCTAGATTCATGAACTATCAAGAGCAATAGGTATATACATAGCTCTTGTCTTAACTGAAACTTCTGTTTGGCAGATACAATTTGCTTTTAATAAAAACTTTAATGAGTGCCTATTTTGTACTATATAGTATGCTAGGTACTCAAGATTATCTATTCTATTTCTCATAGCAGCCCATTGAAATAGATAATACTGATGTGCTTTGCAAATTAACAAAAAAACTATGACTCAGGAAAAACAAGCCATTTCCCAAGATTACAAAATTGATAAGCAAAAGAGTCTGAATTCCAACAAAGTCTACCTGATTCCAAGTCTCATTTTGTTTTAAGTATGACCAATTGTTTCTATGAATCGGCCTCTTTTCTTCATTCTGTTACCTATATTTTGGTTTCCTGACTCTTAGTCAGTAACAATTTATACTGTAAGATTTCTTTTTGTTTTTACTTCATCCAGATATTTCTAACAATGTCCTAAAACTAATATCTGACTCCCTAAAGCCTTTTAGTAACCACACTGAATTATCTCTCAAACTGTCTTTTCATGGTCCACCTGTAATATAGGGGCTGTTAGGATAACATTTGTGCCTCTTCCATGGAATAGAAAATTCACTTCCTTCATCCTAGAGATTGAAACAAGACTGGCCATTTGCAGTATTGCATTAGAAACTTGGATATTATTTGATTTCCTAAAGAAAATTGATATCAACTACATGGAGATGTTTTCAAGAGTTTGCTTTGATCTAATAGTTACAACCTGATAATATGATTCTTTTATAAACCAAATGTTATTTCTTGCAGAAAACCCAGACATACGTCTAAGGATGTTTTTCATGATCTCATCGAAGCCACTCCAAAGAGGAAAGAAACAGGGAATGCTGGTCCTTTTTCATCCAGCATGAGCAATATGAACTTGAATAAAGGTAATGTGCCAAGGATTCAAACAAACACACTTTCTTGTATCTGCCCTACAAATGCAAAGCTCTCTCCAGGCTTTGAACTTAATCCAGCAGTAGGCAAGACCACCTACTGTTTTCTCTCTTTGTTGACCTAGTAGAGATGATTCATGCATTGATCAAGAAGGAAACAACCATCCGTCAAGGTAAGAGCCTTTGGCTGTACCAAACATCAGCGAACCCAGCCAGCATGCTCCCTACATTAAAGTACTCTAGCACATTAATTTCAAACCTGCACCCTGTAGATATATTCGGAGCAGTCCCAGGCTACTGTTCTACAGACAAATAAATCACATTTAATAGGTACTGTGCAGCATCTAACATTATCCACATATATAATCTATAAAAATTATCATCTTATGGCAAACTTTTCAAACACCCTATACCTTAGGGAGAAAACACACACACACACACACACACAAATATACACACACATGATATTAGTGCTAGTAGGGTTGATATTAATTTGCAGTATTAATTAGTGTTAGTAGTATTAATACACAATATTAGTGCTAGTGATAGTATTAATACAGTAAATTGAACGGTTTGGAGCATCACTCATTTATCAAGAAACAAAATCATAGACAATCAGAGTTGAAAAAACTTATTTCTTTGTTGCTTCCTACCCAATTCAGGATCCCCTTTCTGCAATATTAAAACCCAAAGGTCACTTGGTCTCTGGTTTTACTCTTAAACAATAGCAATAAACCTGTGTTATAAGGTCCATTTCATTTTTGGATCAGTCTAATTGTCAGAAATTTCTTCTACACAACCCCAAGCTTTATCTTTTACATTTTCTAACCATTGACCCTAATTAATCCATTAAGTTTATAGAGAAAAATCAAATCCCTCTGTCACATGACAGCATGTCAAATGTGACCATGATTATTACTTTGGCAATTTCTCTGCGTATTTTCAAGGACTTCCTTAAGGTCACTATTCCCAGAGATTCCAATTACTTTGCTCTTAAATGTACCATTTCTAATAGACTTCCCATTTCCCTCAAAATGTAGCCTCTTTTATTTTTTTGTATTGTCACCAAGAACATGTAGGATTAGTCTTAGCTTTCTTGAGACACTCATCTTTCAGAGTTGGATGAAATTTTTTTTTTTTTTAGATGGAGTCTCACTCTGTCGCCCAGGCTGGAGTATAGTGGCACAATCTTGGCTCACTGCAACCTCTGCCTCCCTAGTTCAAGCAATTCTCCTGCTTCAGCCTCCTGAGTAGCTGGGACTACAGGTGTACTTCACCAGGCCCAGCTGATTTGTGTATTTTCAGTAGAGATGAGTTTTCACCATGTTGGCCAGGCTGGTCTCAAACTCCTGACCTCAAATGATCAGCCCACCTCAGCCTCCCAAAGTGCTGAGATTACAAGCGTAAGCCACTGTGCCCAGCCTGGACAAATTTAAATAGCTCTAGTAAGAAAATTTTTAAAAAACAATTTATTTTAGAAAAATTTCAGACTTACAAAACAGTTGCACAAGTAGCGTAAAGCATTGCATTATGTTTTTCTCCAGATTTCTCCAAATGTTAACGACATAACCAGAGAATAATTTTCAACATCAGGAAATTAACATTAATGTCATACTATTATCCATAGACTTTTTATTTCAAATTCATCTTTTACCCTGCTGTTTCTCATTTCAGATCCAATCTAGGATCATCTAGGAAATGAGAAATCTCACAGCTCACCAAAAGCCTACAGTGAGTGAGAGTTATTTTGTGCATTTCGCCCTATAATTCTACTCTTTACCCTACCCCAAAACAAAAGAGTTCTTCATAAGTTTTATTTAATAAAACATCTCTCTGATAAGAGGAATGAGAAATTAGTTCAGAGCAACTGGCAAAGCCAAGGTGGTAACCATGATAAGCAGCTTTTACATAAGGAGAAATCAAAGGCTATTTCATGTGAATAAAGTAAATGTCCCTCAATGCTCCTGGAACTGATTCACAGAGAGGCTGAGATGTTATCATGACTGTGCAGAGGAGCAAGAGAATTTCAAAGAAACCCAAGGCATTAATTAAAGCAATTAAAACTTCTCTTTTACCATAACTAAAGGGGAAAGAGCAGCCTTCTCTCTTAGTGTGTGCCCGTCCTTGAGACATTCTTCCACCAAAACCTACAGAAGGATCAGTACCTCCTCCCTGGATAAGTCAGATGTGCACAGGAATCCAACTCAATGCCTGCGCTCGAAAGTGAAATGTTGAATGCCGGTCTTCATGCAGTTTCCCACAAATTAGCGTATTTACACTCCTTCAAAAGCATTTCTAGTTAAAACAATTTACATACCCACAAACATACATGAATTCACAAACATACACATATACATATCCTGAAGATGCTACCTGTATTTTGCAGGTTAACTTTACAAAAAAAGGGAATAATTAGGATGAACTGAAAGCAGAAAATGGTAAACCAACCATTGATTTCACTGAAGAAATTGGAAACAGCTTCTCACTAGCTGGAGAAAAATATTGGATTGTGAATTCTACTCTTGATCTTGCAGATGACAGGCACTATAAGCCCAAAGATGCTGACAATCTAATGGCAGAGATAGATATACAAACATAATTGTAAGACTTTGTGCTAAACGCAAAAATAGAGGTGAGTCCTGGGTAAGAGAAAGTAGGACCTTGTAAAGGGAGAAGAAACTATAAATTAGAGAGCAGATATTAAGTATTTATTATGTGGAAAGCAGTTTTGTGACAGCCCCATTTGTTAGAGGGAAGTGTGACTAAGCACAATTTAGCCAGTAATGAGCATTGGTGACCAGTATTTGACTTTTTCTCTTTCTCATTAAGAATGACTTTCTCCTCCTAGCAAAAACCTATCACAGGCCAGCCTTCCTTTTGGGCACAGGCTCTGTCTCCTCTACTTACTCAGGATCCTGCTCCAGCAACTGCTCTCTCTCTTTCCTATAGCACAACTTTTCCCTACCTTAGCAAACTATTTTCATTAGCATATACGCAAACCATCATTTTCCCATCTAAAAAATAATAATACCCTCCTCTAACTAAAGTTTCTTTCATTTACTTTCCAATTTATTTTATTCTTCTTCTCGGAAAAACTCCTGAAAAGAAATATCTATACTTGATTTCTTCAATTTTTCTACTCCTTTTCCCTCTTAATTATATTCCAATCAGGCTATCAACTATCAAGATCACCAGTGGCCTTTATTTTAAATCTAGTGGTCAGCTTTAAGCTATACATCAGTAATTAGAAGAATGCTCAACACAGTGCAGGTGCTCTAGAATTGTTGGTTAAGTACATGGATACATGAATGGAGGTAACATATAGTCAAGAAGGCCTTTTGAAATTATACAACATAGGGCTACATATACACAGCGTAAAAAAGTAAGGATAATATTTGCAAAACATACTTTCAAAAATGCTTAATGCACAGGGCACGGTGGCTCATGACTGTAATCCACCTTGGGAAGCCAAGGTGGGCAGATCACCTGAGGTCAGGAGTTTGAGACCAACCTGGCCAACGTGGTGAAACCCCATCTCTACTAAAAAAAATACAAAAATTAGCCAGGCGTGATGGTGGGTGCCCGTAATCCCAGCTACTCGGGAGGCTGAGGCAGGAGAATCGCTTGAACCCAAGAGGCAGAGTTTGCAGTGAGCTGAGATCACACCACTGCACTCCAGCCTGGGTGACAGAGTGAGACTCAGTCTCAAAAAAAGTTGCTTAATGCATGAATAAAAAATTCTACCAACCTATCAATTTTTAGGCATGTTGGCATGGAATCTGAATCATGCGATAGTCAAGGAAGTGAAAAAAAAAATACCTTTCACATTTTAAAAAGCCCATATAAACATCATAAATGTAAAATGCTATCTTGTAACAATTAAATTATAATGAATTCCTCTTTGGTGTTTTTAGATCCAGGGAAAAGAATATTGAAGAATCCAAGACTCACAGAAAAATGAAATGGAGAAAGAGGGAGGAAGTGAAGGGTGTGAAAGGGGGTTCCAAAATGGTTGATAGATAACCATAAAAACAAGAACAATAATAACACAACAAACCTCTTGTGAGTATTTAACTATGATTCAGTTACTGCTTTATTCACTTTGTAATTTTATTCAATCCCATCGCCCACTGCTATGGTCTGAATGCCCCCAACATTTCATATGCTGAAACTTAATTGCCAATGTGATAATGTTAAAAGGTAGGGCCTTTAGAAGGTGATTCAGTCATGAGGGCTCCTTTAATATGGATTAGCAACCCAATAAAAGGGCTAGAAGGAACCGGCTAGCCCCTTTTTGCCTTTCCATCCCCTCTGCCATGGGAGGATATGGCATTTGTCCCTTCCAGAGGACACAGCATTCAAGGTGAAATCTTGGAAGGAGAGACCAATCCCTCATGAGACATTGAACCTGCCTGAGCCTTGATCTTGGACTTCCTAGCCTCCCTAACCGTAAAGAATAAATTTTAATTCCTAAATTATCCAGTCTCTAGTATTTTTTATAGCAGCATGAACAGATGAAAACACCAACTCTTTTAAATAATTGTAATTAGTTTCCCTAATTTAGGGATGGACAAACTGAAGCCTCAAAGTTGAAGTAAGTTGTCTAAGCTCATACAGATTATAAGCACCTAGTACAAGATGGAGCCAGGATATCATCACAAAAGAGTGTGTAGTAAGTCAGACTAACAGGACTAACTTAGAGGTCAGAGTCTACCAAAGACACAGAGCATTTCACATAACCCTCCCATAGGCAGATCTCAAGAAACTCCCTTCAACTTTTTCTTTGTGATGAGTCAACTAGCTGACTATCAGGACATATGAGTGGCAAATAAATCAAGATGTGATTCACATTATTTATGGCCCTCACCTGATATAGGGCTTGGTATCCAAAAATGAAAGACTGTGTCATTAGACCACATCATTATTATAAAAGACTCCTCTAGCAACACATCTAAAAACAATTAATTAAAGAAAATCAGAGAATGCTATCAACCTCCACAAATTAAATTAATTCATAATTAATAACATAACAGCAATTCACTAGGCTATAATATTTTAAACCAGCAAAGCAGGGTAATAATGAAGTAATCAATTTTATCTCTTATAACAAAGAGACCTTAACACATAGTTTATTTATGTGAAGGAAACATGGTCAGCAACCTGTAGGGAGTGAATGTAAGAAATAAATTAATCAAAAGGATCCTGAGGAGAGAGATTTTCCTGTTTCAAAATCAAAGGAGTCTTTCTTCCAATGGAATTGACATCTCTATTTTTCAAAATGTGAATATAGATAAATAATGAATAACTTACCTGCTGATAATCACCATCTATGTTACAGGCACAATTATAGAATTTCTATAGTATAGGATTTAGTGGAGGCACAAGCTGTATTGCTGTATAAGTGTAATTTTGGAAGAGCTATTATTCTGCAAATAAAATATTATATAATTATCCCTGAAACTGTTGCATGTAAGACTACAACAGTGATAAGAAGAGTTCATGAAAAGAGAAATCAGAAATAAGTTCTAAAATGTGTCCTAAGCACAAGAACAATTGGGTCAAATTGGGGAGACAAACAGGCAGTTTATGCAGTCATGTACCATTTCAGGAGTCTGAAACTTTTGTTCTAGAAGAGTGTGAAAGCAGTTGTTACTGTAATGATAATTCAACCAAATAGAATTGGTCAAAAAAATTCTAATAAAAGATAATTTGTTCAATTCCCACCTATGAGTGAGAATATGCGGTGTTTGGTTTTTTGTTCTTGCGATAGTTTACTGAGAATGATGATTTCCAATTTCATCCATGTCCCTACAAAGGACATGAACTCATCATTTCTTATGGCTGCATAGTATTCCATGGTGTAGATGTGCCACATTTTCTTAATCCACATGGACACAGGAAGGGGAACATCACACTTCAGGGACTGTTGTGGGTTGGGGGGAGGGGGGAGGGATAACATTGGGAGATATACCTAATGCTAGATGACGAGTTGGTGGGTGCAGTGCACCAGCATGGCACATGTATACATATGTAACTTACTGCACATTGGGCACATGTACCATAAAACCTAAAGTATAAAAAAAAAATAAATAAATAAAATAAATAAAAAAAAATAAAAAAAAATAAAATTCTCAAAAAAAAAAAAAAAAAAAAAGATAATTTGTTGCTCTTACAGGAAATCATTTAAGATTTAAGACTAGGTATCCACAAGCACATCTCACTATTATGATCCAATGCTGGCTTAGTGACATGAACCAGAAATCAGGAACATCAACATCCTCTTTTGCCAAACTATGTGCTCCTTCCTCCTCATATACATATATGTCTTTCAATGACATATCATTTAAGGCCATTTTCTTCCATTATTTTTCTACTGTTAGAATTTGCTATCATCAGATGAAAAAGTTGACATGTTGGTGGTGTTCAACTAAGTGAATACTTGGTGTATTAATAAATTGACTAGCATGTTTTCAAATCAATTTACTGATACTCTGTTGGAAATGATTTCCAGCAAAGTTTCCTCAATGTTATTCCCCCATAACCTAGCCTTACATTTAAACAAAATTAAGTAATAAAAGCCTTTGCTCCAGGTTGGAGCAGAAAAATAATTTTTTGCTTCTTATAAGAGCTTTATTAGTGTGTAGTTCACATGACATAAATTTCACCCAATATAAGGAGCTCTTTTTTAATAAATGTACACAGTTGTGCAACCATCAGCAAAATTCAGTCTTAAAATGTTGCCATCATCCCCTAAAATTTCCTTGGTCCTGGTTTCAACTTCTACTTATTCTCTCAACTCCAGGAAATCACTTATAATACCTACTGTCTTTATAGATCTACTTTTTCTAGCTGTTTTTCATAACTTAGATCATAGAATATGTGGTCCATAATGTTTGGCTTCTTTCATTAGCATAACATTTTAAAATTCATTCATAATATAGCATGCATCAGTATTTAATTTCCTTTAATTGCTGAACAGTATTCCATTGTATAAATATACCACATTTTATTAATTCATTGACAGACACTCAGATTGTTTCCAGTTTAAATCTATTATTAATAATGCTGCTAGGAACACTTGTGTACCAGTCTTTGTGAGAACATGTTTTCATTTTTTTCTAGGTAGTTATCTACAAGTTGATTGGTTGCATTTTATGGTAAATACATATTTAACTTTTCTAAAAACTGCCAAGATGTTATCCAAACTGATTGTACATCTTACATTCCCAGCAGCAATGTATAAGAGTTTCGATTTTTTCAAATAGACACTGAAACATGATGTTTACAATCTTTCAAAAGACATCTTCATATCCACTGCAGAGAGTATACTGATGATTCACATATTAGTTTTAATTTGCATTTCTCCAATTACTAATAATGAGCATCTTTTTATGTGCTTATTAACAATTCATATATCTAAGCTTTACACAATCTTTTGTGGAGTGTATATTCACATATATTACCCAATTTTTAATTGAGTCATTTGTCTTCCTATTACTGAGTTGTAAGAGTTCCTTACATATTCCAAATACAAACTATTTTCAGATATATAATGGTCAAATATTTTCTCCCATCTGTAGCTTATCTTTTAATTTTCTTAATAGAATCTTTTGAAGATAAAATGTTTTAATTTTGGTGACTTATTAGTCAGAGTTCTCCAGAGAGTCAGAACCAATAAGATTAGTTTAGTAATCCATTTTCACACTGCTATAAAAATATTACCTGAGGCTGGGTAATTTATAAAGAAAGGAGGTTTAATTGACTCACAGTTCTGCATGGCTGGGGAGGCCTCAGGAAACTTACCATTACGGTGGAAGGCCAAGGGGAAGCCTGGCACGCCGTACATGGTGGAAGGAGAGAATAAGCAAGAACAGGGAAGCATCAGACACTTATCAAACAACCAGATCTCATGAGAACTCACTCACTATCACAAAAACAGAAAAAGGGAAACCTGCTTCCATGATGCAATCACCTCCCACCAGGTCTCTTCCACAACACAAGGGGATTACAGTTGGAGGTGAGATTTGGGTGGGGACACAGAACCAAACCAGATAGATTAGATAGACAGATAGATTAGATAGATAGATAGATTAGATAGATAGATAGATAAGATAGATAGATAGATAGATAGATAGAGATTTGTTAAGGGAATTGACTCACATGATTATGGAGGCTGAGAAGTCCCTTGATAACTGCCTGCAAGCTGGAGACCCTGGAATGTCAGCAGTCTGGCTCAGTTGAAGTCCAAAAGCCTCAGAACCAGAGAAGCTGATAGTGACACTCTCATTGCAAGGCTGAAGGCCTGAGAATCCAGAAGGTTACTAGTATGAGTCACAGAGTCCAAAGGCCAAAGAGCTTGGAGCACATATGTCCAAGTGCAAGAGAAGGTTGTCCCATGTGCAGGAGAAAGAATGAATTCACCCTTCCTCTGCCTTTTTATTCTATCCAGGATGCCAGCTGATTGGATGGTACCTGCTTATTTTGAGGGCAGATCTTTCCCTCTCAATCCACCATTCACAGACCAGTCTCTTCTGGAAGCACCCTCAGAGACACAACAAGATATAATGCTTTGCCAACTCTCTAGGTATTCCTTAACTCAGACAAGTTGACCCCTAACATTAGCATCACAGTGAAGAAGTCATACCTACCAAATTTTATTTCAGGAATTGTGCTTTTTGTGTCCTACAAATTATTGCCTAATCAAAGGTCAAAAACATTTCTCCTACGTTTTCTTCTAGACATTCTATAGTGGTAGATCTCATATTTAGATTCATATTTCATTTTGCGTTAATTTCATAGGGTGTGATTTGCAAGAAAATGTTTGTGATTTTGCATATGGACATCCAGTTTTTGCAGCATCATTTGTTGAAAATACTATCATTTATTTATTAAAATTTATTTGCACCTTTGTTGAAAATCAATGCACTATATATGTGTGGGTCAATCTCTGGGTTCCCTATTGTGTTTCATTGGTCTATGTATCTATGCTTTCTCCAATACCACAGTATTAGAGTGGTTTTATAATAGGTCTGCAAACCAGGTAATGTGAGTCTGCAGGTCTTCCCTGATTATGCCTGCAGTTTCCCATCAACCAGGAGTGTGTGGAGAACTTACCTAGCCCCTTCTATATTTCTCAGCTCCTGAATCACTCTTAAATTTCTGTCTGATTTGCTTCTCACCTTAAGAAGGTCTTGAACCTCAGGTTAACAGAGCTATGCATTGTCCCTATTTGTTTTCTACTGAGCTTGCTTTTTTGAACAATGCCAGTGAGCATGAGTTTTTATTTTCTGCTCCAAGTAAAAACTGAACCAATGGCAGCAAAACTTAGGCTATAGATTCCCCTGGTTTTTATTCTAAGTTCTAGCAGCATTTTATGAATAAACAACTTTGAATTTGTTGTTTGCCCAAGTCAATCGTCAGAGCACTGAAATGGTTATTTTTCATAATTTCATTCATTTTCATACTTATATTTTGCAGAAAGGATTCACTGGACTCTTTATATTACCATGGCTAAAAGTCTCGCCCCAAGAAAAATATATTTAATATATGTCTTAGTCTGATTTTGTTACTATAACAGAATACCTAAAACTGGGTAATTTATAAAGAAAATAAGTTTATTTCCTACAGCTCTGAAGACTAAGAAGTCCAAGGTCAAGGGGCCTGCATCTGGCAAGGGTCTTCTTGCTGTATCATCCCATGGCAGAAGACAGAAGGGCAACAGCATGTGAGAGAGGTGAAGTGGGTGATGAATTCCCCTTATCAGGCACTCACTCCTATGATAAGGACATTAGTCGATTCATGAGAGCAGGACCCACCCCTCAGTACCGCTGCATTGGGAATTAAGTGTTCGACATGTACTTTTGGGGGGATATATTCAAACCATAGCAATTTATATTTTTAAAAATTGAGCTATCTGTCTAGTGAGGATAAGGTCACAGTTGCAGAGTAGGGTTCCTTAGGTCTATCCTTGTCTTAATTTGATGGGAAGGCTGCTTTCATACTCTCCACTCAAGAAACCTAAAGTCTTGCCTCATGATGTAGCAGAGAGAACTCTTCTCTATGAAATCAACTTAGGTCTTCAATGATAAATATAAATAGTTAACTAAGTATTAACAGACAGTTGAATTTCTAAAACACAACATCACAAAGAGAAAGGATGAATTTGTTTAAAAAAATACAAACTGAATGGCTTGCCTCAGTGGAAATAAAAAGTTTGCCTACGTTTTATTCATATTGCAAGAGAGATTTTTGAAGACGCTACATCCATGAAACAGGTTGGTATGAAAAAGGAGCAAACAGGGATAAAGATCTTTCACTGGTAAAATTAAAAATGAAGAGGCAAGAAAAAATCAGGACATGGAGAAAAAAGACAAAGCGAAAGATAACATGACAGAAAAGCCTGGGATACAGAAGACCAATTTCCATTCAATATAATTTTAAGAAGAGAAAACAGAGGAAATGGAGGGGAGATAAATAATCAAAGAAATAATGGAAGATTACTGGGCACCATGGCTCACACCTGTAATCTCAGCACATTGGGAGCTTGAGGTAAGAGGATCGCTTGAAGCCAGGGGTTTAAGACGAGCCTGGGCAACATAGCAAGACCCTGTCTTTACAAAAAAATACAAAAATTAGGCAGGTATGGTGGTGCACACCTGTATTTTCAGCTACTCAGAAGGCTGAGTCTGGAGGATTACTGGAGCCCAAGAGTTTGAGGCTATAGTAAGCTATGATCCTGACACTGCATTCTTCCAGTCTGGGTGACAGAGTTTGACCCTATCTCTAAGAAAATAAATAAATATAGAAGACAATTTTTTCATAGTTGAAGAAACACATCTACATGTTGAAAAGGTCCTCAGGTGCTGAGCAGGATGCATTTTCAAAAAGAACTATAAGTTATAGAACATTAATAAAAGTATAGACTACCATAGAGGAAAACATTCTTAAGATTTCCAAAGTTAGGAGAGGACAAGTTATTTATACAAGAGCAAGAAGTGGGTTAATATCTGCATCTGCTTTCTCATCAGCAGTAACCAGTGAGTAGAAAACAAGATGATGTCTTTAAATTCCTAAAGGAATTTAATTTTGAATGTTAAATCCATTCAAGCCACAATAAAGAGTGAAATCAAAATAAAGACATTTCTAAGTGTCCATGTGCTCAAAGTCTCCAATCTGCACCCCCAATCACACCCTACTTTAAAAGTCTTCAGGTTTGGTCAGATAATTTGTTTTCACATCTTTACTGTTCACACACCTAAAATAAGTAATTAGGAAGGTCAGCACTGACAAGAAATTTGCATTTGTGTCTAATTTTTCCATTTCATGGATCAGGCAAATCAGTCTTTATATTTTCTTCAGCCAGTACTTCTGTGATTACAAGAAGAAAAGCATACAATGAGTTCATAAAAATATCATATTAAAGATTTTTTCTTTAATTTTTTTTCAGACATTCACTCAAGAATGCAATTCTGTTTTGAGGCAAAAATAAAGAATCATTTATATATAAAGTAGATTATTCATAAAGCTGCACTTCATTTGGCCATTCTCAAAGCTGTTTGAGATGATAGTAATGGAGATCTAACATAGCTGTGAAAATAAAAGTACAATGCAAAAATATTTTAAAAGCATCCTGTTAACAGCCATAGTCTCTGACTCATTGGAAGAAAAATTAATTTTAACCTGATTATGTTAATTTAACTTTAGATTCTTGAGCACTTCTAAATTTACACAGAAATGTCACCTTAACACCGGAGAGTACCATTTACTTTATCATCTATTACAGAGGCATATTTGTAAATTCCAGTTGTTTTGCCTCTTTTCAGTTACATGAAACTCACAAAAGGTAATTTTTCTTAAGAGATGCAAGTACAAAAGGAAAAGACTATCCATCAGCCAAAAGAAATAGCAAAGGTTGGCAGTTGGTCCTTGTCAACCTTGGATTCTCAAGAAATATGTCACATTCCCATTCGGAGGAGAAAGTTTAACACCCCATGTAAGAAAGTTCCAGTCCAAGAGATGTACAGTCAATTTTCAATAAAAGTTCAATTAACCTTTGTCTGCAAGAATCTTTCAGGCTAGCATGAAACATGAGAAACACATAGATGAGATTCTTTGTATTTGGAAAAAAAAGGAAATGGAACTCCATTAGGATTAGCTAGGGCATGGAAATTTTCACATATGTTTTTGATTAACACCTATAATCTATAATATGAGGTAAGTATTAATAGTCCTATTTTATAGATGAAAAGATTGAAGATCAGGAACTCTAAGTAATTTATCAAAAATCACATGGGTAATGAGGGAGTATTCTGGCATTTATAGCATGGCCCTTATTTTATGGTATAATAAAACTGTTTTGTCTTCCTTCTCTATTAGAATATCAGCGTTCCTAGTGTAGAGCCATATCTCCCTTTCTCATCATTATATAACCATGGTCCTTTACAAAGTTTAATTACAGTGATAACTAAATAAACATTTATTGATTAATGAGTAGTTAGGAAACACCTTAAAATTTGAACACAGATTTAACATGTGTGTCATCCCTCTTAACTATCACATGTGTTGGCAGATCAAATACTGTGCTGTGTATTCAGTTACTTAATACCTATAGAACTAATATGTAAATAGAGAAGTGTCATATGAATTTAATTGTTGTGTATGTTGGTTGTTTATCTATCTGTCATCTTTAGAAGGCTTTTGTTTAATATTGACAATAAACCAGAAGACCTCTAAGTCCCTTCTCATGTTCTCACTATTCCTATCCACCACAGTGAAGGTAACACTGTTGATTTTAACACCATAATGGGGCTTTGTCTATATGTATTTGAACTCTTTGTAAATGAAATTCAAAGGTATATATGGCTTCTTTCCCTCAACCTTGTTTGAGATAGTCATCTATGTTGTTTTTCTCAATAGTTTGTGGAAGTATTCTAGTTATTGCTATGTAGGCTTCTCTACTGCTTGAATGTGCCACAAATTATACATCCTAATAGAGATAAAAATTTAAGGCTTTTTTTCAGTTTTTAGTTATTGCAAAGAGTGTTATTATGAGCAATCATGATCTAACTTTTTGTGAAAATATTATGCATTTCTATAGGCATAGTTTTGTATGTGAAATTTCTGGATCATAAGGCATATATACAATATAGTTGTGAAAATAAAAATACAAAGCTTCAGCATATACCAGCAAAAAGTTGCCCAAAGTTATCAGGACCAATTTACACTCATACCAGTCATGTATGAGAATTTCAGTTGTTCTATACATCTGTCAACACTTAGCATTAACAGGCCTTTCAATTTAGCCATATTATTTGCTGTACAGTGATATATCTAATTGTGATTTTGATTTTTACTTCTTCTATGAAAAATGATTTTGAGAGCATTTTAATGTTTATTAGCCATTTGAATATTTCTTTTTGCAGCTTATTGGCTTTTTAGTTGATTTGTTGAAATTCTGACAAATGTATATGTACTCCAGGGTCATAATATATTTGCCTGTGTTATTTTCTAAAAACTTTATTGTTTTATAGGCCATGTTTTATCTACAATCCACCCAGAATTTAGTTTTATGTATATGGTTTCCTTTCATTTGTCTTCACGTAAACATATGAGATATTATATGACAGAAAGCCTAACACAACAAATAATTAAAAATCAAATTGGAGGTTAATGTAAGAAATTTATGTTAGTATAATCCTAAGTATATGAAAAGTGAGTGGAACAAACATGGAGATAAACCCCAAACTTCCAAAAAATTAGTCATATGAAATTTTATCATCTTTAAATGGTGAAATATCACTCTCCAACTGAAAAAGAGAAATTAACTTATGATAACCAAATATTACATTATATAATTTTGCTGTTGTCAACCTAAGTAACAAACAAGGAGAGATGCTCCAACCATCTTAAGTTTATTTGGGGATGTGCAAGGCTTTTGCAAACCCAGGATATGCAGGCTAGGTATTAGTCCTTCAGCATTGTATTAGTCCATTTTCATGCTGCTGATAAAGAAATACCTGAGACTAGGCAATTTAAAAAAGAAAGAGGTTTATTGGACTTACAGTTCCATGTGGCTGGGGAAGCTTCAAAATCATGGTGGAAGGTGAAAGACACATCTCATATGGTGACAGACAAGAGAAAAGAGCTTGTGCAAGGAAATTCCCCTGTTCAAACCCATCGATCTTGTGAGACTCATTCACTATAATGAAAACAGTGAAGGAAAGACCCGCCCCTATAATTCAGTCACCTCCCACTGGGTTCTTCCCATGACAAATGGGAATTGTGGGAATTACAATTCAAGATGAGATTTGGGTGGGGACACATCCAAACCATATTATTCCACCATTGGGCCCTCCCAAATCTCATGCCCTCACATTTCAAAACTAATCATGCCTTCCCAACAGTTCCACAAAATCTTAACTGATTTAGACATTAACTCAAAGTCCACAGTTCAACCTCTTAGCTTAGACAAGGCAAATCCCTTCTGCCTATGAACTTGTAAAATCAAAAGCAAGTTAGTTGCTTCCTAGATGCAATGAGGGTACAGGCATTGGGTATATACAGCTATTCCAAATAGGAGAAATTGGCCAAAACAAAGGGGCTAAAGGCCCCATGCAAGTCCAAAATCTAGCATGGTAGTCAAGTCTTAAAGCTCCAAAATGATTTCCTTTGACTCCATGTCTCATATCCAGAACATGCTGATGCAAGAGGTGGGTTTCAATGGTCTTGGGCAGCTCTTCCCCTGTGGCTTTGCGGGGTACAGCCTCCCTCCCAGCTGGTTTCATGGGCTGGCATTGAGTGTCTTCAGCTTTTTCGGGCACACACATGCTGCAAGCTGTCAGTGGATCTACCATCCTGGAGTCTGCGGGGGTGGTGGTCCTCTTCTCACAGCTCCACTAGATGGTGGCCCAGTAGGGACTTTGTGTGGGGGCTCCAACCCCACATTTGCCTCTGCACTGCCCTAGCAGAGGTTCTCCATGAGGACTCCACTCCTACAGTAAACTTCTGCATGGATATCCAGGCATTTCCATACATCCTCTGAAATCTGGGATGAGGTTCCCAAACCTCAATTCTTGACTTCTGTGCACTCCCAGGCTGAGCATCACGTGGAAGCTGCCAAAGTTTGAGGCTTCCACCCTCTGAAACCATGACCCAGCTCTACATTGGCCCCTTTCAGCAATAGATGGAGCAGCTGGGACACAGGGCACCAAGTTCTTAGGCTGCACACAGCACAGAGACCCAAGGCCCAGCCCAGGAAACCACTTTTTCCTCTTAAGTATCCAGGTCTGTGATGGGAGGGGCTGCCACAAAGGTCTCTGACATTCCCTGGAGACATTTTCCCCATTGTCTTGGTGATTAACATTGGACTCCTTGTTACTTATGTAAACTTCTGCAGCTGGCTTGAATTTCTCCTCAGAAAACAGGATTTTCTTTTGTATTGCATTGTCAGGCTGCAAATTTTCCAAATTTTATGCTCTGTTTCCCTTTTGAAACTGAATGCCTTTAACAATACCCAAGTCACCCCTTCAATGCTTTGCCACTTAGCAATTTCTTCCACAAGATACCCTAAATCATCTCTCTCAAGTTCAAAGTTCCACAAATCTCTAGGGCATGGGGCAAAATGCTACCAGTCTCTTTGCTAAACCATAACAAGAGTTACCTTTGCTCCAGTTCCCAACAAGCTTCTCATTTCCATTTGAGACCACCTCAGCCCGGACCTTATTGTTCATATCACTATCACCATTTTTGTCAAAGCTGTTCAACAAGTCCCTAGGAAGTTCCAAACTTTCCCACATTTTTTGGTCTTCTTCTGAGCCCTCCAAACTTTTTCAACCTCTGCCTGTTACCCAGTTTCAAAGTCTCTTCCACGTGTTCAGGTAAATTTTCAACAATGTCCCACTCCCAATACCAATTTACTGTTTTAGTCCATTTTCACGCTGCTGATAAAGACATATCTGAGACTGGTCAATTTTAAAAAAAGAAAGAGGTTTATTGGACTTATGGTTCCATGTGGCTGGGGAGGCCTCACAGTCATGGCGGAAGGTGAAAGCCTTGTCTCACATGACGGCAGACAAGAGAAGACAGATTGTGCAGGGAAATTCCCCTTTAAAACCATCAAATCTCATGAGAATCATTCACTATCATAAGAACAGTGCAAGAAAGACCCACCTCCCTAATTCAATCACCTCCCACCAGGTTCCTCCCATGACATGTGGGAATTGTGGGAGTTACAATTCAAGATGAAATTTGGGTGGGGACACAGCCAAATAATATCATGCACATCCAAAGAGGCTGAGGAAAGGGGAAGCTTTTAAAGGCAAAAAAGAAAAATACACATATTTTGTTTTGAAACAAAAACAACATTGGTTACAGGAGTTTATCACAGGAGTTGAAGCCACTTCATCAGTGGGGACAATATGCCAGGCAAATATTATTGTACACCAGCTGGCTGTCCTTGGGATTCACATAGCTTCAGTTCGAAAAGTTCTTGACAAAACCTCTTGTCACAGGTATATCTATGTAGAAGCCTGTTAGCGAGTCTTTGTAATACTTATCATATGCATGTGTACCTAAGGACTCTCCATTTTAAGCCTTCCAGCTTTTTTAGTTTATTTTTTTATTAGTGTTTGACACAAGTGACTCCATATTGATTCTGATGACTTTCACATTGTGATATTATGATTTATCCAAATTTCAAACCTGTGGGAAGAAAATTATTTTCCACTAAAGATGAAATTGTATCACCCCCCAAAAAATTTATATGTTTATAATATTTGGAGATAAGGCCTTTGGGATTTAATTAGGTTTAGATAAGATCATAAAGGTGGGGCCTTTGTGATGGAATTAGTGTTCTTATTAAAAGTGGGACAGGGCGAGATTTCTGTCTCTCAGTGTGTGCACAAGGAAGAGGTCACGTGAGCACAAAGGGAGATAGTGGTTACCTACAAGTCATGAGAACACACTGCAGAATGAAACATACCCTGCTGTCCCCTTGACCTTGGCCTTCCAGCCTTCAGCACTGTAAGCAATAAATTTGTTGTTAAGCCACCCAGTCTATGTTTTGTTGTTATAATAGCCCAAGCAGGCTAAGATATTTATTGATAAATATATTATCAATAAACTTAAAATAAACAGTGGGTGATATGGTTTGGCTCTGTGTCCCCACCCAAATCTCATCTTGAATAGTTATCTGAATTGTAATCCCTAGGTGTGAAGAGGAGGGACCTGATGGGAGGTGATTGGATCATGGGGGTGGTTTCCCTCATGATAGTGAATTTTCATGAGACCTAGTTGTCTGATAAGTGTGGGGCTCTTCCCCTTGGTGCACTTCTCTCTCATCTGCCACCATGTTATATATGCCCACTTCCCCTTCCGCCATGATTGTAAGTTTCCTGAGGCCTCCCCAGCCATGTGGAACTGTGACTCAATTAAATCTCTTTTCTTTATAAATTACACAGTCTCAGGCAGTTCTTCATAGCAGTATGAAAAAGAACTGATACTGTGGGCATAGTGTCTAGAAATGTTTTTTATTTTATCTCTTTTCCTTAATTATTATTTAAGTAGTCATTACAGAAATAATATCATTTCCTAACAACTGATAAAAATGTAGCTTCTAGGTTCAGTAGAATTTTTTTCTAGGGAAGCCTTAGTTACAAATTAAAAAAAAGAAAGCAATACAATTCTTAACTAGGGTAAAACAAAGAAAAGTTGGCTCTGAAAACAACCAGCTTTATTGTATACAGAAAAGCCTCGCTAAAAGGTAAGCTGTATTCTTAGTAAAAGATTTAATACAAAGAGTAGAACTCTTTCCCTTAAAAAGAAAAACATGGTGAAACACCATCTCTACTAAAAATATAAAAAATTAGCTGGGCTTGGTGGCAGGTGCCTGTAGTCCCAGCTACTCGGGAGGCGGAGGCAGGAGAATCGCTTAAACCCGGGAGGTGGAGATTGCAGTGAGCTGAGATTGCGCCACTGCACTCCAGCCTGTTGTCAGAGGGAGACTCCATATCAAAGAAAAAAAAAAAGAAAGAAATAGAGAAGCTTCCAATTAACAGACAGAAATGTGAAGCTGGAAAAAAAAAATCAGCATTTAGACTGAGGAAAAGAAATTGCAAACAAGAAAGTTTAGAAAGAAGAAATATTTGGCCTTTGCCTTTTAAATAATGCCTTGGTATTACACTGCATTTAGTTCTCACTGTAAAAACTTATCTAACCCAAGTTAATTACATTTCCAATGATAGTTGTGAGAGCAATTGCCAAGATTTACTACATAAATGACATAAATTTAGTTGCAGAATAATTAAGTCAGAATTTGAGTCCATACATTAAGCAATGGAAGCATAATTACATTCTTATGGATGCTTAAAACTTCACTTGCAATTCTATAAAAATGGGTTCAGCACAGATTCTGACTGCATTCACTTTCATTTATGCTTTCTTTTCTTCCAATTCTAATACAAAAAAGGGCAAATTGTAATTTGGGTGGTGCTTTATAGACCACAGCACATTTATATATATATATATATATATATATGGAAATGACATCCCTTTGTACATTTCCTGCTAATGGCAGTACCAAGAGGTGACTTTGAAGATTGGAGTGAAAGCAGGGGGTGTTGGCCTCACAATGAACTTCATCAGTGACTTCATCTTTGCCTTTCCAAATAGCCATTCTATTAAAAATAAAACACACTCATATGTGAGCTCTCTCTCTCTCTCTCACACACACACGTTCTTGCCAGTTAATGCATTTTGAAGATAAGTCACTTGAATTTCTACCCAAATTGTCTCCCTTAAATTCCTCCTACATAAATGGATATTCAAAAGCCACATATGAATTTTAGATGCCAGTGAAATCTACGACCTTGTGTTTCCTCACTGATATATCTATCTATAGGTTTGATCCACTGTAATTTTAAATTTTACATTTTCCACTATTATTATTGTTGTTGCTATTTTCCAGATAGTAAGATCTACTTTATATTCAATCATTTTGGTCCTGGAACTAGTAACCAAATGAGCAACATTCTCTTATGTCTGTGTTTTGTCTTTTATAGCTTCCTGGTCCCACAGGATAGGACATGAAACAGAAGTTTATTACCCAGAGTAGGAAATTTTAGAGCTCACAATCATTGCTATCAGCTGGGAACCAATTCTTCTTTCACCTAAAAGAAATCTGCAGCTATTTAATTAGTGTATAACAAGATTGATTAAGCAATGCAGTGTCAATTAACACATTTAATGTGAAAGAAGATGATATCTAGCACTCAATTGATATCCTGTTATTATTAAAAGTTATACGATAAATAGGAATAAAGCTAGCTAATAATTCACCTTTCTATTCCTCTCAGTTGACTACCTAACAGCTAAATACTCTAGCTATTCCCACTGTACAGTCTCATTTACTGTTGCTCCTAGCAACCAATTTATATTTAATCATGTACAAGATCACTTATAGAGGGGAAAAATTAATGGTGATATCTGAATCACAAAGTAGAAAGGCAAAAAGCCTAAGATTAAATGTGTGTGACTGCTACATATAGAACTCAGTGACTAGCCGGGAGTAAAATTAGTACAGCTTTGCTATTGAGTTGAGCCAATGCTTTAATCCATGCAGAATTTTTATTATCTTTAGAGTGCTCCTTGATTCAGCAGGATAGACATCACCTGGGAGCATGTTAGAAATGCAAATTTTCAAGCCCCACCCCAGACCTACTAAAATATGCACTTTGATAAGATCACCCCAGGTGATTTAGATGCACATCCAATTTTGAGAACCTTCTCAACTCTTCATGTCATTTCAAGTGTCTTACTGAGGGAGTCTTTCACCATTACCTTGAGAGACAAAACGAAAAAACGCTTGAAGTCGTTTCCCCATCACTACACAACCCACTTTTTTCCTAACTTCTAAATCCCCCAAGTACAATATTATTCCCCGACAATTTAGTCATCACAATGTGATTATTCTTTGTTTTGACATTTTCTTTGTATAGTAAAAATAACAGACATTAAAGATATGACTAACCTTGGAACTAAAAATCAATATTTGCTCCTTTCCTTCTATTTTAAAATCTCTACAAGGGCACTGGATGATTTATTACAGCTTAATTCAATAAACAGTTTGGGGCACCTACTCTTGGCCAGGCATTGCTCTGGGGGCTGGAGATTCTGCCCTGCAAAATTCACACTCTATTATGGTAAGCAGCCATATCAACAAAACATCAAAAGTCTGCCTGATTAATTTGCTTCAGAAAAAGTAGAAGTAAAGTCTGAGCTGGAATTCTAAGAAAAATTAAGAGTTTGAGTCAGACTGAGAGGGTATTTCAGGCAGAGAAGACAGCATATACATGTGTACAGAAGCAAGGAACAGCTGGGGGTGTTTAGGGAGCTTCAGATGTTATTGGGGTGGGTGAAAGTTTTAGCTCAAGACATAGGCAAGTCTATGAAGATCAAGCTGATTAAGAATCCTTAATATCATTTAGGCATTCCTCTAAAATTTTTAATTTCTTCAAGGTAGGAAAACTGTAGCCCAGAATTAAATTTTAAGCTCTTTAAAAATATTCAGAAGTCTTCTATTCTTAATTTTCAGAAACACCCATGTAGTTTTAGCATTGAGAACTTGAAACAGTAGCTTCTAACTTTTTAACCACCTAGAACTCTTTATGATTAAAATGTCCCACATAGATCTCATAATTTTTAAATGTTTTGTCTATAAAAATATAGAATATATTTAAACATACCCTTTATGACCACACAATGCATATTTGCATTGTTGGCCTAAGAATTTTGGAGACATATTAAATAAAGACTGCTCTTGAAGGCCTCCAGGTTGGAAACCATGGATACCATCTAGTGAAAACCTCATTCAGGTATAGAATGTTCCCCACAGCTCTCTGAACAGTGTAGGGGAGAAAAATTTATATATTTTCCTTTCACTCATCTTTGTTTCATTGGCTAGGGCCCTGCAAATTAGATTGACACAAGACAATGTGTTAGTCTGCACCGCTATCTAGGAAATACCTGAGGCTGGGTAACCGATAAAGGAAAGAGGTTTCTTTGGATTACAGTTCTGCAGGCTGTGCAAGCAGAGCTGTGGTTTCTGGTGAGGCCCAGAAGGATTTTACTCATGGCAGAAGGTGAAGTGGGAGCAGGTGTGTCACACGGCAATAGAGGGAGCAAGAGAGATGTCAGGCTCTTTTTAACAATCAGCTCTCACATGAACTCACAGAGTGAGAGCTCACTCATTACCTCAGGGAGGGCACCAGCCCATGCATGAGGGATTTGCCCACATGACACAAACACCTCCCACTATGCCCCACCCCCAACCTTAGGGATCACATTTCAACCTGAGATTTGGAAGGAACACACATCCAAACATATCAGACAGATTAGCAAGAGAAAAACAAACAGAAGTTTATTATTAATAACAAGTGCATCACACTTACACATGAAAACACTCAGAGATAAGAAACTAAAAGTGGTGGTTAGAACTGGGGGTTATATATCATCTTAACAAAAGAAAATAAATGTTTAGAGAAGTGACAACACAAAGGAAGAAAACTGAGTTTTTAGAGCAACAAATAATGGGAAGGTAAGTACATGGAAGAATGAATAGAAAATAAAGCTAGTTAGTCAAGTTTGTTCTGTAGATTCATCTGGTGCCATCTCTGGGCTGATGAGGTTGTACAATTGTCCCCAGTGACTAACTTCTTTCTTTCTTGGTAGAGAAGCAACACATTTACAAATTTATTTCCTGATTTTAGGCAAACAGGGGCAGGGCAGAGAGTTTTTCTTATATCTATTTCTTGTCAATTGCCTTCATCTCACAATAATCCATATACCAGAGTGGCACATTTGGGGTGGCATATTCTGATCGCCTTTATTGATGCTAGTAGCAGTACTTATAAGGTTGCTAGAACACAAGTATGTCTAGGGAAGGCAGTAAGGAACACAGAATGCCACCTAAGAGAAATAATCCATTTCTAGTCCATTTCTGTATCTTTACTTAGCACAGTGCTTGACATGGTAACCATTTAGTACACTCAGGGTGAGTAATTTGAATAATAAATATGCTTAACGCCTCAATCGATATCACTGTTTACATCTTCTTTTTGGCATTGTTTGCTAAGTTTTTTTTTCCTTTTTAAAATATTTGTGTCAATTTCTTGTTTCCTTATAAGAAAAGAGGAGGATGAAGTGTTTGCATCCAATGTGTGATTAATGGTAAATCTTGGAGGAGATGTCATTAACCAATGTGTGGCTAGTAAATCTACTATTACCATCAGCCCTACATCCCAGGATAAGATGGAGGCTGGGATGAAAAGAGACTAGTCTTGGGTCTGGAAGAAAAACAAAACAAAGCATGCCCTGGGAGCTCCCTAATGCAAGTGAGTGAGTGAGTCTGAGACACATCCAGGATCCCCCAGGTACCAAACAGCACAATGCTGGGAGGAGACATGGGCTCTGCTGTAGGCTGAAATCATGGACTCCAGCTTTATAATCCTCAGAAGAACTGCTCAGAATTTGAGAAGAATTTTAGGACAACTAAACGGAAATATCCTTTACATTGCAGAAATGATTTTTTAAAAAAGTATTAGTTTCACAAGGAAGCACCTGATAAGAATATAAATAGACTCAAGGTTTAACGGCAATGAGCAGTTCTTATACATCTGCATTGTTCCTCACAACCAAAATGCTTCACGTTCTTCGTCTTACTTGGATTCTAAGACCCACAGCCTATCTAGAAGATGAATATGTTTATCTTCATTTTCATAGATGAGAAAACTTAAGCTCAGAAAGGATAAATAACTTGCCCAAGGTCACCTAACTTTTAAGTGGCAGTCAGATGAAAATCTGAGTTATGATCCTTAATGAATTAAGAATGTTGAATAAAGGGGCCAGGGAGGAGTCCTGGTCACAGAGATGTGAAGAGAAAGGGGAGATTCTCCTCCTACTTTTTACCCTTTTATGATTATTCTAGAGGAAGATGATGACCATCAAGCTTCAAGCTGGCTCAGTGCAGACCACTAGGTCCTGGGAGATGTTGAGGTGAATCACTGAAAAAAGCTCCAGATCAGCTGAACAATGAGAACACTTGGAGACAAGGAGAGAAACAACACACACTGGGGCCTGTCGAGGGGGCAGGAGGAGGGAGAGCATCAGGATAAATAGCTAATGCATGAAGGGCTTAATACCTAGGTGATGGGTTGATAGGTGCAGCAAACCACCATGGCACATGTATACCTATGTACCAAACCTGCACATCCTTCACATGTATCCCAGAACTTAAAATAAAATTAACTTTTTAAAAAAAGAGCTCCATATCAAAATAATTACAGACAAAATTAGAATGATGTGTTTGTTAAATAATTGTATTTAATAACCTTTAATAGACAAAATGCATTGTATATCTCCAGGAGGATGTATATGTGAAAGTTTAATCAGCAAAATGCATTGTACATCTCCAGGAGGATGTGTAAGTGAGCATTTCACAAACATTTCATTTTCATGAGTGATCATAAACATCTCACAGGAACTATGAAACCAGGGGAATGGTGAGCAAGCAAAATGACAAATCTGTGCATATATGACCTGACGCTATAGACAAAAGTGCAACACTAAATGAGTAGTGCTGCCCTTTCCTGGCAGAGACCAAGGCAGGCTTGCAGAAGGAGAACCCCTCCAGAAAGCCTCTTTGAAACAAGCTGCATTAGGGATGTTCTTTCTGACTCTCTAGCCCGTGGCTACCTGAGTACTCAGTTTGTATTAAGCAGTAGACCTTTGGACTTCAGCCAAATCTCAAATTTTCCAAGATGAAGGACTATAATCCTATCTTCTTTTATTTCACACATCTAACATTGATTGTGCAACTACCACCCACTCTATCAGACATTGCAAAGTGCTCGCCTGACACAGGAATTCCAAAGTGAATGAATGAATGAATGGCATCGTGGTTAAATATGATTCAGAATTGAGTCCCTAGTCATTTGTGACCAGACTAAAAATGCTAAGGTAATTTTTTCTTTCCTTTTATTTAAAGAGGCAGAAAAATGTACAGTGATAAAGTATTCCTAATAATATCTGGAAATTTCAATCTCTGTGACATAGTTACTGCTATATATGGTGCCCCCTTTGCTATTTAAACTAAAATAGTTTAATTTGTGATTATATTTCTTTGTTCATGTACACTAAATGCCATAAAACTGAGGACTGTGTGTAAAAAAGGCACTGCCACGTCCCTAAAGGACAATCCATGCTAGTGGTGAGAAGTAATTTACAGTTTTAGGGAACACTTCAGGAATTGAATATGGACTCTCCATTGCTTCCTCTGATAGTAAGGATAACAACAGCCATTATTATTATAATAGTCAACAGTTTTGAGGACTACAGAATTCCAGGCACTATTCTAAGCAATATACTGGTTTTAATTCAATCTTCACATCAAACTTAAGGAATTAATTTTTCACTCCTTTAAGCAGTGAAGGAAAATTGAGTCAACGCCATTGAGTAATTTGCCCAAGGTCAAGCAACTTGTCAATGAAACCCATAGGTCCATACACTCAAAAAGCCAAATGCTATGGAACAGACAGAACCCATTGAAGAATCAGGGGACATCAGTTCTCCCTGAGCCAACACCACCTCCTCTCAGTGTTTTCATTGCTGACATGAAGTTTAGATTAGAATGAAATCCTTCAAGATTGAAAAATCAGGTAAACAAACACAGATTAAGGAAGCAGAGCTAAGAGTGAAGGTGTAATGGTCACCCTTCTGCTGAGAGTTTCTGATGGAAAAAATGCCAATTTCCTCTGGGGCTTCATTTTTCATGATTATTATGTTTTAAGGAGGTGGGGTTCTGTTTTCTAAGCCTTCTCTTTTCCTTTTTTTTTTTTTTTCCAAACAATAGCAAATAAAATGTCTATTGTAACAGGTGGCTCTTTGTACGCCAAGTACCAAAACAGAAGCAGCAACAGCTGTGGAGGAGGGTGTTTCAAGCCACATATTAAAATGAAGCATCATTTGTTTTTATAAAGAGATGTTTATTTTGTGATAATGGATACAATTAATAGCAACATATGCTGCAGGGTGCATACCTACCAGTAATTAATGTGGCATTAATTCAGATGCTTTTAAGGAAATGTAATAAATTTGAAAAAGGAACAGAGCTTCCGGACTCCTCTCAAACATTAACTGGCTCTGTTTCAACAACCAAGTCTCAGCCCTGTTTGGATGCCTCATACCACATGCAAGTTCTGCAGCCTGAGCCTGATCCTCATAACAATGATGAAGAAAAGTGCTTTGTGCTCCTAATTGAATATTGCAGGCATTTCAAACAGAGATCCAAGAGTGAGCAGTAATTATTTAACTTAAGAACAGCTGTGAACTGACACCATTAATGTCCATCTACCTTCGTTTACACTCGCAGCAATATGACTGTTTTCAGCAAAATTTAAATTAAAGAAAACTGGATTTAAATATGAAAGTAAAGATCATCGCATGAAAAATGATACCTTAGCTGGCCACAAAAGGCACATCCCAGCCAGCGTAATTGGGCTTTAAAAGTGTAACTCTATAACTCAAAGGCGGTGGGATGCAGATAACAAAATCAGTGGCCAGCAGGGATTGCAGCCTTTCTGTCAGAACAAGGGACCAGGAATTGGTTTAATGTCTGTTTGGTTTTAACACCAAAAGTAATTCTCCTCGTCTCTGTTCTTTCCCATTTTAGTTTATTAATTACACTTGATGCAAACTTTGCCTTCTTGCTCAAAGCTGATGCAGGGGCAATTGAATCCCAGATTGTATTTAGCTGGACAAGCTTCAGGATTAAGAATTGGCATTTGAACACCAAAGTGTGTTGAATCCTGTTGAACTCCGTATGTAACTAAATTAGCAAAGCAGAAAATGTTTAGTGTAGAAAGCACCAGATTATGAGCCAGGGGATCAGGAGTCCTATCTTAGGCTTTGGGTATGTCAGTTCCTGTCTTAGACCCTTTGGTAGCTATTAGGTTGTTGCCATTGAAAGTAATGGCAAAACCGCAATTACTTTTGCGCCAACCTAATATACCATAATACCATAGACTGGGTGATTTATAAACAACAGAAATTTATTTTTCACAGTTCTGGAGTCTGGGAAATTCAAGATCAAGGTCCCTGAAGATTCAGTGTCTGGTAAGAGCTGGCTTCTTGGGTCATGGACCACCATCTTCTCATTATAACCTCATAAGGCGAAAGGGGCCAGGGTTCACTCTGGGACCTCTTTCTCAAAGTAACATCCCATTCATAAGGGCTTCTCTCTCATGACCTAACTGCTCTCCAAAGACCCCCATCTCCTAATATCATCCTATCCAGGGTTAGGGTTTCAACATATGAATTTCGGGGGGCACAAACTTTCAGACCATAGCAGCTCCATTTCTGTAAAAGAAGTTGGATCCCCAGGTTCTAAAATTCCACTTCTAAGATCTGAAAAATTCTGTCACTTGAGGTCCTGACATTAAATGCCTCACCTTGTCTTGTTTTAGATTAAGATTCAATGTGGATTAGTCAAATGAATGCTGAGCAAAGAGAGGAAAATTATATTCTCTGGGTTGTTGATACTGAAAGTGTGTCCTGATCAACAGTAGTGACATCAGTAGTTACATACGTATACATGTGCCATGCTGGTGCGCTACACCCACTAACTTGTCATCTAGCATTAGGTATATCTCCCAATGCTATCCCTCCCCGCTCCCTGCACCCCGCAACAGTCCCCAGAGTGTGATGTTCCTCTTCCTGTGTCCATGTGTTCTCATTGTTCAATTCCCACCTATTAGGCATTTCTTTTTTGGTTATCTCCCTCACGAAAGCCCAGGCTTTTTGACATCTGTAATTTGAGCATTAGGAGAGGCCTCAGACCACGTGGTTGTAACATTTGCTCTGGAACTTACTAGCTACATGACAGCAGACAAGTTGCTTAACCTTTCAGAGCCTCAATTTCCTCAGCTGCACAATGGTGCAGAAATAGTGCCTGCCCCATGAGTTACAAAAATACATTGTAAAGAACTTAGATCCCTGGAATTTAGAAAGTAAGTGATTTATCTTTCCCTTGATGGAATGATATTAGCTATTAGTATTGCTTCTGTTATTGCTGGTAAAATTTTTTTTGGTTTTATATACTCTATGTTTTATAATGTACATAATAGATGCCCAATAAATGTCTACTGAGTTGATATTAATTAGTTAGCCAGTCCACTGGATCAAGTCTAAAACTGACTCAGCTATAGGAAATTCAGCTTCCTCTTTTCTATTTCCATTCCAGTGGACGGCAGGCAATTGCTGAGACTAACACTGTATTTCCCTGCTTCAATCCACAGAGAGGTTGACAGCATTTGCCCCTCAGGAATCAGACTTGAAGGCAAAATAACTGATTCCTGGATGCTTGGAGATGGCTGGCTCCGGCAGGACAGAGGCCAATATGTAATCCCTAGTCACCATAATGACTCCATGCTCTGAATCACTCTTTTTAAAAAAGCTTCAGTAAAATGAATTAAGTTAAAGCTGCCACAGTCAAAGCTGTTCAGTCTGACTTGAGAAAATAAACCCAAGGAGGCCTTAGAAAAAAAAATCTATCTTGGAAAGTTGGAAGAATGAATTCCTTTTTACTAAAAAATGGTGTTCTTATCCCTCTGAAGCAGTAGCCAATTTCACATCTTTCTCAGTGCTGGACACCTCCAAAGGGAAAGCCTGGGAATCTGTACTAACATTGCTGTGTGTGTGTGTGTGTGTGTGTGTGTGTTTATGTATGTGTATATATATATGTGTGTGTGTGTGCATATGTACATGAGTGTGTATGTGTGGGTGTTGCAAGAACAAGGAGAGAGAAAAGTCAATGGACATCTCTTTCCCTCCACCCCTGGTGGTGATATGGACAGGAGACAAGGAAATACTAGGTAGAAGAGGGTGGTTCCCTGGCAAAGGCCCCGCCCTCAAGCCTGGAAACCCATGGCCCTAAATGGGAACAGGCATTTCTGTTTTTACACCCAAAAGTTGTCATTTGGCCCACCACACCCCCCATCCTGCACCCACATAAACTCCAGACCCCAGGCTCCAGAAGCAGATGAGGAAGAGACAAACAGAAGAGAAGAACAACAGCAGAACAACATGGCAGAGGGAAGAGAAGGAGCGTCTGAACACCAAGAGGAGTTCAGCTGGGCAAGGTCAGAGAGAAGATTGGCTGTTGGACAGTCAGACTCCAGGGGAAGACCATCTTCCCACTCCATCCCCTTTTCAGCTCCTCATCCATCCCACTAAGAGCCACCTCCACCACTGAATAAAACCCCCACATTCATCCTTCAAGTCCATGTGTGACCTGATTTTTCCTGGACGCTGGACAAGAGCTCAGAATACAGAAAGCTGTCATACTGGCCCTCTGCCCTTGCCAAAAGGCAGAGGGTCCACTCAACTGTCTAACACTTAAGCCATCCATGGATGGCAAGGCTAAAAGAGCACATTGTAACACACACCCATTTAGGCTTTGGAAGTTGCAGACACCCACCCCTGGATATTTCCCCAACTCCTGCACCTGCCCGTCTGCATGCTCCCTGTCACGTAAGGGGTTTGAGTGCACATGGCGGCCAAACAAGACAAGCCACACCTCTGTTGCACGTCCTGCTAGCTGGGGTCAGGAAACTCTCCCAGTTCATCAGGATGTGTATTTTCTTCTTTATGCTTTTCTATATTTGGTTTTATTTCCTGCCAAATAAACACACTAATAAGCAAGAAATATTTTCAATTCCACTAGTGTACTATAAACTCTTTCTACCTTTTGGCTTTTGTGAATGACCTCTGGGAAGTGCTCACCATTCCCCACTACCTCAGAACAATTTCTCCAAACCTCTTTCTCTAAATTATCCTTCTCATCCCTCTTATATTCTTGCTTGACACCATTCATTTACCTTCGTGAGTAGCTCACAGTTGACACACTGTTGTTGTGTTTAGGGCTATGATTCCTTAGGAAGTATCTGTCTTCCCCTTCAGAGCTTGAGTTCTGATAGGCCAAATGCCAGCAATCCTTCATAGCCTGTAGCTCAGGCCTGGCACAGTGTGTGAATGAATAAACTCATCCTTGCATCTCCTGTGTGGAACCACACAGGCAGAATAACCACTCATCTCCCTGCTATAGACGTTGCTGCTGTGGCCATCAGGACACAGAAAGTACCCAGGCCTGAGTCAGAGGAGACGTTATAGGAAGCAAGATTTAAGAAGGGTTCAGGGTTTCAACATATTTTAAGGCGTGAAAATTAGGGTTTGGCTGGGGTGGCCAGTGTAGGGTAGATACAGCAATTGAGATCAGTAACTTACCTGTAGTCCTGCACCCTTACAATACAGTTCACAGTGTCTGACTTCTACCTGCCCCCGCACCTGCCTGGGTTCACCTGAGGGTTCTCTCTGGCCACCACAACCAGCTCTACTTATATACACTACAAAATGGAAATATGCTGAAGTAATTCCCAGCCAATGGAAGTTGGTTTGTAAACAGTCGACCTTGGGTGGACTAATGCTGGGATATGAGCTCTGTACTGGCTCTCAGGTTTACTCAGTAACGTTAAACGCAGGAATGTTGCACTACACCAGTGTTAAAGAGGTGTGTGTTCATCTCCAGGAATGGTGTCAACTCCCAGGAAAATATTAGACCCAGGCACTGCTGCCAAAGAACTCAAAGCCTAGTGGCCATGACAAACTCAGAAATAGATGATTATAAATGTGATATGGAGTAGCAAGGGCAATGCTAAAGGTGTATTCAGCAGGCTTCAAATCACAGGGGGGTCCAGGAATAAGAGGATGTTGAGTGCCTTAGGAGCAGTACAGTGGAAATCCCCACCTCACAGTGGACACGTTACATCCTCTTTCCCAAAAGCACAAATTGCCTGGGACCCACCTCCTACAGAGAGCTCAGGGTAGGGAAAGAACAAGGTGGGTTTGTCACTCTAGGATTTTTGGTGAAGATTTGAAAAATTGCTAATTTCAAAACCTCACAAAGCTTCCTGGAGCATGAGAGGTTCTTTTCAGGAGCAGAAAATAGGCAAGTTTTATATTACACAATATAAACGTCTACCTTAGGTCCTTTGCTTACTCCATGAAGACAGCTGGCAGAATGCTCCCTCAGAATCAAAGCATATGACTCCTCCTGAAATTGCACTTCTATAATCAAACATCTTTAGAGTATATAAAAGGTTTTTGTGGTTCAAAAACTCAACGACAAAATCTAATTTGATACAAAGCAAATTAAATTTCTATTGAGGCATTTTGAGGAAAAGACAACATGTTATTGTAACTTATAGCTACACAAAACATAAGCTCTATATAAATATAATACAAAAGGATTTTTCATGATTCAAACTACATGAAATGCTTCTAAAAGTTATCTTGACATGTTGTAATTACTTCTAGATTCTATTAAGTTTTGAGGCTCCAAATGTTGTTCTCCCCTTATAGAGTTCGTCACTGTTTAAAAGGGGGCTAAGGACATAAACAGGAATAGGCCATGGGAGCTATAGTAGCTACTAATGTGGTTTGTGATAGATTTTCTTTTTTTAATTTTATTTGTTTAATTGACAAATAATAATTGTACATATTCATGAAGTACATAATGGTGTTTCCATATATATGTTTAGTGATCAGGTCAGGATATATATCCATCTTCAAAGATTTGCCATTGCTTTGTGTTGGGAATGTTCAATATCCTTCTTCTAACCATTTGAAACTATATTAATGTTAACTATAGTTATCCTACAGTGGTATAGAACACGGGTCTCCATTCCCGGGGCCCCTGACTCACACAGGGCTGCATAGCAGGAGGTGAGCAGCAGGCAAGCGAATGAAGCTTCATCCGTATTTACAGCCACTCCCCATTGCTTGCATTACTGCCTGAGCTGCACCTCCTGTCAGATCAGCCACGGCATTTGATGTGAACTGCACACGTGAGGGATCTTAGTTGTGCACTCCTTATGAGAATCTCACGCCTGATGATCTGTCGCTGTCTCCCATTACCCCCAGATAGGAATGTCTAGTTGCAGGAAAACAAGCTCAGGGCTCCCACTGATTCTACATTATGGTGAGATGTATAAATATTTTATTATACATTACAATGTAATAATAACAGAAGTAAAGTGCACAATAAATGTAGAGCACTTGAATCATCCTGAAACCATTCCTCCGCCCCACCCCCAGGTCCATGGAAAAACTGTCTTCCATGAAACCAGTCCCTGATGCCAAAAAGGTTGGGGACTGCTGGTACAGAGTACTAGAACTTATTCCTGCTACTGAGCTGCAATTTTGTATACTTTAACAATTCTCTCCCTATCCTTCCTTTATCACTATCCTTTCCAACCTCTAATATTTTCTTTTCTGCTTTTTACTTCTATGTGATCAACTGTGTTTAGCTTCCCACATATGAATGACAATATGCAATATTTAACTTTTTGTGTCTGGCTTATTTTACTTAACATAATGTCCTCCGGTGCCAACCATGTTGCCATGAATGACAGGATTTCATTCTTTTTATGGATGAAGAGTATTCCATTGTGTATATATACCACATTTTCTCTATCCATTCATCTATTGTTGGACACCTAGGTTGATTTCATATCTTGGCTATTGTGAATACTGCTGCAATAAATAAGAGGCTGCAGCTCTTTTTTTGATATAATGATTTCCTTTACTTTCCTTTCCTTTGGATAAATTCCCAATTGTGAGATGGCTGGATTATATGGTACTTCTATTAGATTTTCATTTTTTTGTGCCATATTTGTTAATGTATACCCTTATTAGTTAAAGAGAAAAGGTTAGATGTAAATTTAAGAGGAACGTAAAATCATTCCCAAGATTAATAATATCAAATATATGTTACAGTATCAAATCAATTACTTAGGTAGCACCTTAAAAGACCTCTCCAGCTGTAAAGCACAATGTTAACAAGAGAAGATCTGACAATTATTAAACCTGATATGACTTTTAATTTATTAGAAGTCATTATTATCTACACTTAAAATGTGTTAATTGGGCAAGAATGCTTGCAAAAAGCCCTTTTTATTTAGAAGAAAAACATAAAAGTAATCTATTCTGTACTTGATTTTAGCACAAAAATTCATCATTTCAAAGATCAGTTTATAGAAGCAATTTAGGCCTTTTGTTGCTGCAACATATAGCTACATCAATAAATATTTTAGCAGACATTATTTTCCAACACAAAACAACATGAACATTATTTTAAAATTGATTTGTTCAAAAATATATTGTAAACTATCATAAACTCTATGTTACTTGCTAAATAGCTAAATTTATTCAAGTTCATATAATTTCATATAATTTAATGATAATTTAATATCTGATAATCTGTATTTTATAAAGACTTTTAAAGATTAATTGTATAATACAATACTTATATACTGAACAAAAATAAATACTTTTACTTAAAACTACATCACAAATCATCCAAAATTATAGGGGTAAAAGCAAGTGGGATAGGATAGGGATTCAGGGTTTTTATGTTATTTTGAAACATGTAGCGAGTCAAAAATTGTATAGAACTAAAAATGAATAAAAGATTATTTTTTAAATGCTAAGCTAGCCAAGCCACCCTCCCTTAAAAGTCTTCACAAGCCTGATATCCCCTGCAAGTGAAGTCCAACCTCCTTGGCAAGACACGGGAGAATGGTATTCATCACCTTTCTCAGTTTGCTCTACCTCTCACTCCCCAGCTCCCATATCATACCACCACCCCACACACCCCTGCACACATATTCTACATCCTATTTATATTAAACTATTCCTATTCTTTGGACTGAGAATGCTGACATTTTTCACACCTCTGTGCTTTAGGTATATGTTTCTTATACCTGAAAACCGTAACATTCCTCATCTGCTCATTGAATCTTCCATACCCCACTCAAGCTTGACCTCTCTGTTGAACTTTTATGGATCTGTCCTTCTCAATCCCTGATAAATTAATCCTTCTCTCCTCTAAGCAACCCCTGCTCCTTGTAAAGCACTCCATGGATGCAATTGTCCTCTATCGTGAATGTGTCCACGCCTATCTCTCTCTGAAGTCTGTGATTCATTGAGATCAAGGACTAAAGTCATTTTTCTCTTTTGACTGAATGAATGAAGGCATAAATAACCAAACAAACGTGCCTCAAGTCCCTCCTTTGGAGGTCAGGAATGTCTTCCTTCCAAACCACATGGCACTGTGCTGAAATGGGGGTAGACGGTACACACAGGAATGGCTACATTCCTATTACAAACATGGTCCTGGCCAGGCAAGAATTATTTAATGCGCCTGATGAATACTGATGTCTGATAAGAACATTTTTGTAAGCAAAATTTTGTTGACCGCAAGCTTTATTCCAACCAGCAAATGCTTTGAAATTGTCACAGTATAACTAACTCCCATGCAGTCATCCATAAACTTTTTAGTGAGCAGCTATTATGAGTCTCTCAGTATCATGGGTGTTGGGAATATAGTGCTCCATACATCACAGAGATTGGAGTTCACAGAAAAGTAAAAGAAGCATGTCCTTACTCATGAGTTTATTTTCCAAAGTACATATTTTTTAAAAAATTCTAATTGGAGCTTAATTATCAGTAATGAGTTGTATGGTGGGTGATTTGTAGTATATTCTGAACATCTGGTATTGTGTGCCAAATCTCAAATGGTTGTTTTGACAAACCAAACATGAGGTTATGAGTACTCTTTTTATTCTGCTTCACATTTGGGTGTCTTTGGAGAATTGCTCCAAAAAAAATCCAAATTAAAAAATAAAATGTGATGCTTAAATAGCTGGTAAAAAAAACAAAATATGCTTTTTGAATTTCTTTTTATTGGTTTTTCATTCGTTTGTGTCATGGAAATATTAGTAGTATGAAATAGACTATATATTTTAAAAATCTCTTAAATAGGCTATAGTGCAGATTAGACCCATCCAGACCCAATGTCTATGGTAGCATTTTACATAGATATTTAATATAAATGGCTGAGTCTCAAGGCTGATGAGTTTTTCATTTGTTTCTAATGAGTAAGATGTGCTTAACATTTCACTGCACTATAGCCCAGAGTTTTATAAAATCTGATTAAATGATTCAGTTACAGTGAAATAGACTAAAGGGTCAGACCAAAATCTTTTGAATCTTCCTCCAGCTATCTAATAAGAGACTTGGCAGATTGTTTCAGCTAAATGTGAAGCCATTCGAATTCTCAGCAAGTATTTTAAATTCATATTTGACATTATAGATGATATGTCTAATAATTAATCAAGTGTTAAAAGTCTAGGATTTCGTCTCACCAATGGAAGAGATAATTCTTACATAATATCAATCCTAGTGTCTCTGAATGGAAGAGTCTACTTATTAAATGCCTGGATAGTAGAGACAAACTACTGAGGGAGGAAAGCAAAAATTCCCACATCAATTTGTATTTAGAAACAAGCTTCAAATCTCCACCTTTATGTAGCTGTCAACTGATGGATATATTCTAATCAGTGTCTCACAGTGTCTTTAAAATTAGAAAAACAGAGAGTAAGGGTGATATTTCATTTTTCAAAGATTGGCTATTGTTAAACAGCCTTGCATAGTTATCTAATTGGTGAGATTATTTCTACAGCTGAGGGGTAAGCTATCAATAAAAATAATAAAGAGTTTGTGGTAATTACAGGGGCCTATATTAGTACACAATTCTTTTTCCCCTGAAATATATTGTGCAATTATTTATACATGAAGTGAAAGAAATGGTTATTAAACCTTCACTAAAGAGATAGAGGACAGGTTATGCTTCCACTAAAAAGTTTAGTGATTTTTAAACCAAGCAACCTTTGAAGTATGGTGACAAATTGGTAGACTAATGAGACCTCATAAGATGACTTACAGGCCAGTAGCAAATGGTGTGTCCTACCAACCTCAAATGAATGACTCTTTAGATGTAAACACTCTTCATCCTGAAGAATTTATTTCAAACTGAGACTTTTATGCACACACTCTTTCATTCATTGAGTTCCTATTATATGCTCAGCATCATTACCAACAGGGAAAAGCCTGTGTACTCCATACCATGTTTGGGAGATAAATAATTATCGTGAATAAATGAGGATATACAAACTGTGTAAAAAGGCAAAAGCTGTCATCAGTGAAAAAAGGAATTAAAAGTAAAAAGGGGTTGTTGGTGAGAGCGTAGAAAAAAAAGTTACTTTTGAGTCTAAAATGGAAAGATGGGTTAATCTTGCAGAAAATAAAATGGACAGTCCAGGTAAGAAAAGAAAATAACTGAGAAAAGCTTTTACATTGAGTGAAATCAGTATATTTGAGAAAGCAAAACAGAAGGAGATAATTTACACAGTGGGTAGAGGGCAATAAAGTTGAATACGTACAATGACATCAGATTAGAGGGGACATTGAATGACAAGCTAATTTGTTATTAACTTTTTACTATACAATTTTCCAGGGAAAAAATGAGCACACTAATAATTCTAATAATATTATAATTATAAAATAATAATATTAATAATTCTATTGTTAATCTGCAGGACCATGCACAAGCACTTCTATATATCTGCACCTCCATGTTTATCCTGTACACTTTGGTCTACAGGCCTAAACGCCCTTCAATATCTCAATTTTCTGCAAAAGTCTATGAACCTAAAATTTAAAAAACCTACCAATTCAACATGATACTAAATGGACATGGAACCCAATACAATGATAGTCACAGATCTACTTGATCTGTAAGAAGCCACTCACAACATGAGAAAAAGGTGAAACTAACAGGGAGTTCTGCATAAGCCATCTCCCTTCCATGGCTCCAAGGCTCTATATCTCACTGTCTATCAAACACATGGACTCCTAATCTATGCCAGGAACCATTCTAGTCACTTTATATGAAGTCAATGCTATACTCATTTTAGAAATAAGAAAACTGAGAGTAAGAGGGATAAACACAAAAATCATACAGTAAGTAAGGAGTCAACCGGTGATTCAAGCACAAGCCAATTCTATCTAAAGACCTGCTTATTGGATATCCTTTAAAGTTCTTTAGTGAAGGTCTATGGCTGCAAGCTTTCTCAGGGTTACTTTTTAAATCTAAAAATTCCTATATTTTATCTTTGTTCTTGACAAGTTAGCTTGTTTTACAATCTCTGTTGTTTTCTTCTACCGAGAACCAAATAGCATTCTTTGCCCTGGGCCATGTTAGCTTCCTCCATGGTCCTAGTTTAATTTGACTGTGTTAGATTCAGCTTCTTCACCTGCCCTTGAATCCAAGACAGTCATTTGTTCTTGACTGCAGAAGTGATCCTCCTCTGTCCTTAGCCCCTGTGGTGTTCATTTACTACCTTCTCCTCTTATAAGTGGTTTCCACCATTTTTTCCCTTCTTACACTTACCTTCTTGGAGACATTGTTGCCTCCCTCAACCTCCACATTTGGTCAGCTGTGGAGCATTATCAACATTCCTTCATAAGAGATTTTTCATTTGTCGTTTTTTTTTTTTTTTAGAACCTATTCCTCTCTTGCCACCCATATTTTCTTCTGTAATACTCTGAAACTTGTCAATGGAAAAATCTTCTAGTTAATTTTCTTAAATTTGCTTATGCCTCTCTTTCTCCTTACTAACACAACACTGCTATATCACACTTCCACAACACCAGTTTGTAAATGTATAGCTTAAAAGCTTTTAATTTATTACCACTAACTACAACAGAAGTCAGCACAGTTTTATTAGAACACAGTCGCACCTATTTGTATCCCTAATGTCTATGGTTGCCTTTTTACTATAACAACAGGATTGAATGATTGCAACAGAGATTGTAAGGTCCTCAAATTCTAAAATACTTTAATTTAAAGAGAAGATCTTCTAATCCCTGAACTGCAGAATAAATCCAAATCCTAATCTTAATAATTCAAGGATTCCAAGAAGCTTTTCAAACTTCACTCCCACCAGTCTCCCAAAAGAATTAACAATTCGGTCAAATTATTGAACTGGGCACATATAACCCTAGGCCTTCTAAGTGAAATGCACTCCCTTAGCATATTCCATCCCATTTATTTATAAACAATCTGCAGTTCCTCCAGGGATCCACTTAAACATCTGTATTAGTCCGTTTTCACGCTGCTGATAAAGACATACCCAAGACTGGGTAATTTATAAAGAAAAAGAGTGGGTTAATGGACTCACAGTTCCACATGGCTGGGGAGGCCTCACAATAATGGTGGAAGAAGAAGGAAGAGCAAAGGGGCTTCTTACATGGCAGCAGGCAAAGAGAGAATGAGAACTCAGTGAAAGGGGTTTCCATTTATAAAACCATCAGATCTCGTGAGACTTATTCACTACCAGAAGAACAGTATGGGGGAAACTGCCTCCATGATTCAATTATCTCCCTCTGGGTCCCTCCCACAACATGTGGGAATTATGGGAGCTACAATTCAAGATGAGATTTGGCTGGGGGCACAGCCAAACCATGTCAACATCTTTCCCAACAGAGCTTTTTCTCAACCATCTCATCCCACAGCTTCACTCATATTGTAACTCACAAAGTATTGCCTCAGAATATTAGTCTATACTGGCGTTTTTCTTCTGATGTATATATTCCATTTCTCCAACAAAACTGTAGACTATAGCTTCAAATCCTTTGCATGCTCAGCACCTAGGACAGTGCCATCATGGCCTAGTGGAAATGCCGGGAGGGGAGAGGAGGTTTTGAATTCAGACAGAGCTGTGTTCAAAGCTATATGTTTCTTAGCCTTACTAAGCCTCACCTTCCTCATCTATAAAATGCATAATTGTATTGCTTTAATTCTTGGCACTTCTTTTTTTTCCTTCTCATCACACTGATTTTTCTTGGCTTTTTCAATACCTGTCATACACACAAAGTTTTATAAGCTCAATAAAGGAGGAGCCATAATTCACTGAGGTATCCTCCACTCTTGGCACAGGAACTGGAAAAATTTGCTGAAAGAATGTATGAATGAAAGCTCATTTTAGAAGGTTTTGTTGAAAACCTTTTTCCTTTTCACTTTCCTATACATTAGACGAAAAGAACTTAATAACTATGGTGATTTCATGTTGATTAGAATGCACAGAAACTGATACACGATTGATTTGTTAGAAAACAAATTCATAAAAATGCAAGGCCAAGATATTTAAATGTGTTACATTTGTGAAAATCATGTACTTCAGAGTCTACAAAAGACAGAAAAATATTGCTTATGAAGATAAGCATTTTAAAGAGCTCACCGTCTGGAAATCATGAAAAGCTGCACATTTGACCTCAAAAAATAAGTGGAGTTTCATAAATTCTTAATATGTCAAGGGAAAAAAGTTCATAACACTAAAATGAATTGCCTATAAACATCAAACATCCAAGGATTTCCAATCAAGTTTCCTTGGACTATTTCCCTGTAACCTTTTTTTGATGGTTGGTTGTTACACAGCAAAGATATAGATAGATAGATAGATATAGATAGATAGATACATACATACATACATACATACATATACACATACATACATACATAGATGATACATACATACATACATAGAGATATATAGATATATGAGGAGGTTTTCCATGAATCCAACATTTACTTTCTCTTTGCACTGTTCTTGTCAGATATTTGAGTGGAAATTGTGATTTATAAGATTAGGCAGGGCTTTGGTAGGTAGGAGTGACTGTGGTTAAACTCAGTTCAACACTAAAGAAATATCATACTATAGGTCAAAAGCCAAGGCCTCACCCTAACCTTGGAGTCTAACAGAGAGCTGAATGATCATGTGTTAAGTCATTTGACCTCTTTGGATTCTTCACCTAAAAAGCAAATGGGTTGATTTGTGTGATCTCTGATACTCCTCCTAGCACCAGACAAATCCATGAGCCTTTGCAAATTCATGGAGCAATTTGGATTTAAGAGTCATATTAGCTTTATGTTTCTTTCAAAAACACTGTACCTTTCTTTCCTTCACCAAAAAATCATAAAACATTTTTCACTAGAGAAAATCCAAGAGTGCAATGACTTACTTCCAGGCAGATTTATTGAAGACGGAAAATCCCAAACACACATTTGCATCCAAAAAATCAATGCCATACACTTCAAGGGTTTTCAGGAGCAATATCTTTCTCTTATCTTTAGGAAAGAGGAATGGGTAAAAAATCTGTGAGCTAGTAATATTGAACAATAAAGCAAATCCCCCTTTCAAGTAATTTTTTCCCTAATTTTCTACATACTTTTACAGTAAACCATTCTTCTATGGATATTTCTATCCAATGGCAGATTCTATCCCCTGACCCTTTTGTCAGCAACTTATTCTAAATTTTCAAATTTTTAATGCAATGTGGCCATAGCTGCCTTTTGTATCTCTTTTTCTCATTTCTAGCTTTGGCAGCAGTTCCTGTGCATTATTTAAAGTGAACTAGGTAATATTATTCATAAATGCCTACACCCTCCTCCCTTCTCCTCACCCCCCTCCCTTCACATGATGATATAGCAGCTGGGAAGGAGAAGTCAGGTGGAGCACAAAATAATTTATTATACTTTATAATTCCTCAAAGAGCATTTTACCTCTGCTTCCCTCCCACACACATTGTATACACACCACTGCCCTGTGGGTCACTTCAGACACTCGAAGCAGAGTCAGACAAAACATATATTAACCGTAAATTATCTCTGCAAACCATGTGAATCAGATAGCACGAAGGCAAATGGCACATCCAACAAAAAGGCTGAGCTCTGTGATTAATGAATGGGACAAACAGGAGGCAAATAAAGTAGACAATTTTAATGAACCTCTGACCCACCTCCAAGATTTGTGAGGAAGGGGCACTCCCATGAAGGGTTTGGAGGAAAGCAGGAGCCAGGTACAAAAGAAAATAGCCACTTTAAGGATTCAGCACTGAGCAAGACAATTAGGAGCAAAGCTGACTTTATCTTTGAAGTTGTAGATTATGAAGGTTACATCCCAAATGTTCACTTATTACCAGCCTGTGGGCATGGATGGCCCCTGAAAAGCAACAATAATTCAAATTTCACTGGACTGTTGTCCCCACCAATGTAAAGCATTCTCTCTCTACCTACCCAGGTATGCCTGTGTATCTTAGTGGTGATTTTACATGTGTTCATGAACCCATCTACCAGTAGATATAATGTTCCATCACTTCCCCACATCATCCAATCATGGCATTATTGCCTCACCTGCTACTTATCTGGCCCACCTTTCCTGACAGTGGCCACCATCACTCCACTAGGCAACACTGTCCATGGCGGCTCTTCCATGCCACCCAGTAGGATGTAGCATCTTCCTGTCACAGCCTGCCATCGACCCACTGAGCTAGCAATCCTCTGACCTAGTTGCTGCTCATTCACCACTCATTCATTCATTCAACCAGTGTTTTGCATCTGTTGCGTTCCAACTACTGCTTAGGTGCTTTGAATACAGTAATGAACAAGTCAGATTGCTCTTAAATTCAGTGAAGTAAGAAGAATTTTAAAAGTAAGCAAAAGGAGAAGGCTGTGGGGGAAACACTCTGAAGGAGGATGGTCACATGGAGGGCAGTCACAGTGCAACCTCTCATTTCTCTCTTTACCACACAAGTCTTCTTAAAGCTGTAAAATTAAGATACTGCTGTCTTGGTGATTTCTTGTGAAAGCCAGCAAGGGCCTGACGGGTGGAGTTGACAGAACTCAAACAACTCTCAAGAATACAAGGGAATCATGAAGAAATGAATTCATAAATTTGAACTAATTCATGGGAAGTCCTTACAACATCCGTGTGGTTTTTAACCAAGTGTTTCTAAACCTTTGAGGGATAAAAAAATACCCAAGTGAACTGTGGGTTCCATGAGAAAGAAAATCCCAAATATATACTGATAATGAATTCAGGTACTTTGGTACTTGGGAACTACTGTTAATTGGTTAATTAGGGAAGTTAGTGACTCCTAGACCATATGTTTAATAATAAAGAGAGAGCGTAAGAGAGATAAGAAGTAGGTAAAGAAGAAGGAAGGAAACTAATATTGTTTACCACCTACTATATGTCAAGCTGTGTGTATCCTATATTTTCTCTCATTTAATTCTCACAACAACCCTTCTGAGGCAGGCATGGTCCCAATGTAGAGATGTTAAAGCTGAAACTTAAAGAAGATAAGCAACTTGCCGGTGTCGCCCTGCTTGGAATGGAGGAGCTGCCTGAGAAGGGCAAATGTTGGCTTGTGACTCAGCATTCCAATGGATCCCTGGAAATGCTTACCCACTTTTCAAGGCCCTTAGCAGTCACTGGAGGTCGGACAATCAACCGAAATGACCAAGTCTCTATAATGGTGCCATAAATCAAAACAACAGGATCAGGCTCACTTATAAATCGTACTGCTTCCAGCCAACTCAAGGAGATTCAATCTTCTGGCACTAAAACATTGAAGAAAGTGCTCAAACTCAATTGAGACTTAACCAGATTGTCTTCACCTGGTTCTTTCTACAAGGAATGAAATGTCAAGGCAAGGTAAAGCATTTATAGCCGTAGCAATTGTGTGGCTTGAAATCATCCACAGAACTTTTCAGAATACTCAATTCCAGACCTTCCCTTCTGGAAATTTGAATTCGTTAGGCTTTGGCCAGACCAGAAAAGATGCATTTCTAAAAGGCTTCACAAGGGATGTTACACATCATTGTGATTCTCACATAAGCAACACAGTTGAGCTCTACTTTATTAATAAAACTAATGACAGGAAAAGCCATTCAATTTAATAAAAGCTTGGTTTAAAAGATTTTTAATGAAATTTACCTTATTTATCATGGAGATTGTTAAAGACGGGAACTATAATGCAAGATTTCATCTTTAACTACGAAGAGATCAACAGGAGTTTTGAGAGTAGCCTCTGGATATGTGATCCTCCCCAGATAAGCAATAATGCTCCTGGTAAGACTATTTTAGGAGGCAGAATGTTAGCAAGAATGATTTCCTTCCTTGCCAAGCCCTTTGGTAATGCACAGCTCTTGTGCCTTGGACAAGACTTGTTTAGTTGTAGTTTTTCACCTTGAGCAGCTCCTGGAGTTCATGACCACTCCTAGACACCCACTTGGCTGGATACATAGTCAATGATGTTTCACATTTAGCTGGCTTCTCCACTTCCACTGTCCAGCCCAATTTATGGTATCCTCTTAAACTCACAAGCTACTTTACCATCATACACACTTTACATGGTGATTTGATGCCAAACTTTTTCCATATGTTTCCTACATGTAATCCAAAACTATGTAAAGACATGTAATGGAAACATGACAGAATATTTTATGATTATTATTAAACGGAGTGTTTACTATGGACCAGGTAATTTAAGCGTGTTATGTCTATTAACTCCTTTAATCATTGCAATAAATCTATGAAGTAAATACTATCCTTCATGTCACCAGTAAGGAAATCAAAGCACAGAACAGTTAAGTAAGATGACAAAAATTGCAGTGCTAGAAAATGCCAGAAGTAGAGTTTGAATTCAAACAGACTGATTCGACATGGCCCACACATACTCTTAACCTCAGCATGTTGTTCTCTTTCCAATTTGTTCTTCACCCTGGGTATTACCTCATCTTGGCATCAAGCTTCTGTTCAAATTACTAAAATCGCCTTATGTCTCATTTTGCATTGACCATATCACCTGCCATTGAGAGATCCATTGGGGAGAATCTTTCTACTCCTTCTAAACCTGAGATACAAGGCATCCAATAATTGCACTAAAAATGTGCAAATGGAGGCTTAGTATAAATATATCAGTATAATAATACACAGAATATTATATTCAAGAATATATAATAGAGCCCATGTACCCGCTATTGGCCTCTGCTTACCAGAGTGTACATAGGGTTTTTCCTCTCTAAGTATTATATTTTACTACGAAACAGTGGCTGAGTAGAAAATGTCTTGAGTCAGAACGTGTGGGTTCAAAAATCAGCTCCAGCAATTAATGTCTGTATGACACAGCCACTAGCTGTGGCCAGTTATTTAAGCTCTCTGGGTTTCTGCTTCCTCTTCTATAATAACAATAATAAGCACAACTATGGCTAGGCACCATACTAAGTGCTTTTCAGGTATTAACCCATTTAATCCCCTTTTGAAATTTATTGAGTAAGTACCAACCTAATGGTACACTGACTGTTACATCGAGTTCTCAACTGAACACATAATAAATGTGTGTATGTATGTGTACAAACACACAATACCTACACACCTTAGTATATAATATTAAACAATACAATTGTCTGTAGGTGACTACATTCATTTTAAGAACCTGATATTTTCCATTCAAACCTGAATCTTTAATTCCAGTGCTGGTGGAAGAAGAGAATAACCTGAGGGTCTCTCTCAGAATGAGACTGTGAAAATGGTAAGGGTAGGACTCAGGAATTCCCTGGTTGTCTTGGAAGAACCTGTTACCTCTTATCCCAACTCCAAAAGTTGACAAATTGGTGGTTAGTGGAGATATTTAAGGCCACTGCTATATTTTTTAAAAGACAACAGTAAGGTAGAATAAAAATGTATAGCACAAAACATAAACCAGTATTTATCATTTTTATAAAAGTTCTTTTTCATTAAAGGGACTACATTCAAAGAGGAGCAGGTGCTAGGTTAGCCAGAGAGGTAGAGAAACCCCAAATCTTGCCCCATGGGGTGGCAGGAAACCTGTGATTTGGCTGTGCCTGCTGAAGAAGACCCCAGCTTCTTTGCCTGCATTCATTATTGCACCAACTTCATGTCAATGTGCCACTTTACACCTTGGGAATTGATTCTTTTCTCTCCATTCATTTTTCCATTTCCTCTTAGATTTTACATAAAACATTACTATCTAAGAGCCCAACCATAATAACTTTTGGGGGATCTGAGGCATCACTAGTGTGCAAGGAAACTACCATCTGTTAATAACACTTCATCTTTGTTCATACAACAATTTCTGAGTCGAGACTATAAAGAAAACTTTCTCAGATCTTTACCATGATTGTTGAAAATATAAATTATTTATAATGGGTACTTAATCCTGAATACATTGAACACAGTCATGAAAGCTACAAGTCTATATGAGATGGAGTAAAACCAAATTTGTCACATAAATAAAAACTAGACTATTAACAACTCATTTTAAGGGATGCTGCCATATCAATCTCAATCTCTCATATCCCCTATAGAAATTGCATTCTTAGAAAAACATCAAAGGTAAAAAAAATAGATAAGGAAGAGGAGGAACATGGGGAGGAAAACGACAGGAGAAATAGATGTCACAGAAAAAGAGGAAGAAGAAGAAAAAAAGAAAGAAAAGGAGAACGAAAAGAAGGATAGGAAAAGGAGGCAAAGAAGGAAAAGAGAAAGTATTATTATATCATTATTGTTTACTTCTGCAAGTGTTCACCACTGAAATCCTGAAAGCCACCCTACTTTGAATCATTATGTGGGAACATAAAATTTTGTTAGTTAAAAATAGTTGGAGAAACTATGGAAGTAAGTAAATGACCTTCTACTTTATTTAAGCGTTAAGAAAGGTGACCTTTGTAAGGGAAGTTGGCAGTATTAACAATTTAAAGCATCTCTGTGACAATACATTTAAGGGCTAGTTATTCCATAATATGGCATCACTGATTTGAGCTTGTCGGTTTGAGGGCAAACCGTTTTTTCCCTTTGCTGTTTTGCTTTTTTGGCAGATCACATCTATTTCTAGAGCTTCCGCATACTAAGTAATGCATGGGAAGAGCACTATCTCTCTGTTATTAATATCAAGCTTGTTTCATTGTGGGGTTTTTTTCCACTTTTTTGAAAGGGTGAGCTCACCCCAAGAACATTCTTTAAAAGTGACTGACAAGTGGAGTGACGTCAGCAACATGGCTGACTAGAAAGCTCCTGACTCTTCCGCCACACACAAATGCACCAAATAAACATCTATTTATGGATCAGTTCCCTCTGAGAGAGTGTCACAGACCAGTAGGGAGATTTCTACCCACTAGGCCACTGAGAAAACCACCACATTGAACAGGTTGGGAAAGCTGACGCACATTCAGGCTTAGACTCCAGCCTGGGCGCTACACCCTAACATTAGGAAAAAAATCCCCAGTACTCAGCTTCGCCTTAGGGAGAGAATCTGGGCAGTTTCCCCTTAGGGAGAGAATATAGTGCTCCACCTCTAAGGTTCCCCATGGTTTGACTCTTAATTTACTAACTTTTGGAGTGAGGAGAATTAGGAAAAAGTGGGCTCTTTTATATGGGCATGCAGGTACTGCTAAGGGCTTCATCCCCCAGGAGTGATGCAGAGAAGGGGCTTAAAAAATGCAGGCCCTTGTGTCTTCCTGGAAGTTTAATGCATGGTATTCCAGTGCTACTTGGCGGACTGACTTCTAATGAACTTGCGTCAAGAAGTTAAAGGGGGCCAGGCACGGTGGCTCACGTCTGTAATCCCAGCACTTTGGGCGTCTGAGGCAGGCAAATCACGAGGTCAGGAGTTCGAGACCAGCCTGACCAATATGGTGAAAGCTCGTCTCTACTAAAAATACAAAAATTAGCCGGGCATGGTGGCAGGCGCCTGTAATGCCAGCTACTCGGGAGGCTGAGGTAGGAGAATCGCTTGAACCCAGGAGGCGGAAGTTGTAATGAGCTGAGATCGCACCATTGCACTCCAGCCTGGCAAGAGAAGAAGGGTCCGTCTCAAAAATAAATAAATAAATAATAAATGAAACGAAGTTAAAGTGGCAGATACATGTTAGCCCTCTAGCAGTCTAAGAAGAAGATCTGTACTTCTGAAGCTTTCTCCACAGTTCACCCCAGCAATAACTCCAGGTCTCTTAATCCCTACCAGAAGGAGTTTATTCATACATCAAAAGCACCCAACCTTTTACAGCTTCAACCTGAGGGACTGCATCCTAAACCTCCTAGCTCTCAGAGCAGAGGGGACTAAGTATATGTGAGTCTCTTTAGACTACAGAAAAAAAATGGCAGTTTTAGATGGGCACATAAGCACTTCCAGGGGCTTCATCTCCCAGGAGCAATACAAAGAAGGGGCTTTAAAAATGCAGCTTTCTGTTTCTCCCTAGAAAGGATACATGCCATGCACTGAGTGTCCCAACTTTTACAGCTACCTCCAAGAACTCCATCCAAAAACTAAGATCTGGAAACATAAGGAACTAAGTATACATGAGTCTCCCTAGATCACAGAACACAAAGGCACCCTTAAACAGGCAAGCAAACAGGTATACACCCTGGAGCAGTGCAGAAAAAAAGGTGGAAATGTACAGCTACACTTTTTGCTCTGAAAGGGGCTTATGGCGTACACTTCCAGTGGCTACTTGATGGCCTGGCTTCTAACAAACCTGCAACAGACAGCTAATGAGGAAAACAAGCCATAGCCCTCTGGCAGCCAGATCAGAGTTTGGTACTTTACAAGCCTTCCCTTCAGCTCACCCCAGTGACCTATTCATGCTTCCTGGAAGGAATCTGGCCATGCATCAAGTGCCACCATATCTTCTATAGCTCCCACCAAAAGGACTGTCTCCTTAGCAACACAGCTCTGGGAGTCAATGGGACTTTACATTCCTGAGTAGTCTAGATTCCAGAAAACAAAAAGTAGGCATACAGTGGGCCCACTCTCAGCAATAATTGCCCAGGGATCAGAGGATATAGCCTGAACATGAGTGCAAGCATTTGCTACGGACCATCTCCCCAGCTCAGTGCAAAGAGAGTGGGAGAAGAATGTACACACACAACTTTATTTATTTATTTATTTATTCATTCATTTTTTTGAGACGGTGTCTCACTCTGTCACCCAGGTTGGAGTGCAGTGACGCTATCTCGGCTCACTGCAAGCTCCGCCTCCCGGGTTCACGCCATTCTCCTGCCTCAGCCTCCCGAGCAGCTGGGACCACAGGCGCCCACCACCATGCCTGGCTAATTTTTTGTATTTTTAGTAGAGACTGGGTTTCACCACGTTAGCCAGGATGGTCCCGATCTCCTGACCTCGTGATCTGCCCGCCACAACCTCCTAAAATGCTGGGATTACAGGCGTGAGCCACCATGCCCGGCCAGCTTTATTTATTTATTTGTTTTTAAATTTTACTTTAAGTTCTGGGATACATGTGCAGAATATGCAGTTTTGTTACATAGGTATACACGTGCCGTGGTGGTTTGCTGCACCTATTAACTTTATTAAGAAGATAGAAGAAATTAGAATGCACATTCAAACCCCAACCTTTCAAGCAATATCTAGAGAGTCTCATTCCTAGCTTATCAGTCTTGGGGTATTGACCAGATGTGGCACATCCTAAGGTCCAGCTGGCTACCAAAAACAGAAGCAACAATCTTGACAGACACAAAAAGTTGAGAAGCATCTAAAAATCTCTGGCCTAACAGATTGGTGAGATATGAGGTAGGTATGACAAGACTAAGAGAGGTAGTTGTATTATCTAATGCACAGAAACCAACAAAGAGAGTCAAGAAAAATGAAAAAACAGGGATTATATCCCATAAAGAAAAACCAAAAGAAGATCAATCTCCAGAAACTGACCAAAGGGAAGGGGAAATATGTGATTTACCTGAGATTAAAAAAATAAAATGTGGGAGGAAGGGGAGTAAAACTATACAGTTTGTGTATGCAATGAAAACTAAGTTGTTATCAATTTAAAATAGCCTGTTATAATTGCAAGATGTTTTATGAAAGTCACAGGGGAACCATAAAGCAAAAAGTCTATAATAGATACACAAAAGATACAAACAAAAAATCTAAAGCATACTACTACAGAATGCAATTAAACTGCAAAGGAAGAAAGCAAGTGAATAAAGGAACAAAGAATCTATGAAACAACTAGAAAACAATGAACAAAATGTCACTGAAAAGTTATTACCCAGCAATAATTACTTTAAATATAAATGTATTAAATTCTCCCACCAAAAGGCAGGGTAGCTGAATGGATATAAAAAAACAAGACCCAACTATATGCTGTCTACAAGAGATTCATTTCACAGTAAAGGATATTCATAGATTAAAAGTGAAGGGCTAAAAAAATTCCATACAAATGAAAATTATAAAAGACCAAGGGTACTTATACTTATTTTAGAGAAAACAGACTGGGTCAAAAACTGTAAAAAAAAAAAAAAAAAAAAAAAAGTCATATAGTGATTAAGGGGTCAATACATCAAGAAGATATAAGAATTGTAAATATATATGTACCCAACCTCAAATAACATAAATATATAAAGCCAACCTTAAGAGATCTGAAAGGAAACATAGACTCCAACACAATAATAGCATGGTACATCAATACCCACTCTTAATATTAGGCAGATTATCCAGACCGAAAATCAATAAGAAAATAGTGAATTTGAACTACACTTTTAGACCAAATGGACCTAACAACATATACAGAAAATTCTACCCAGCAGCAATGGAACACACATTCTTCTCAAGCACACAGAACATTCTCCAGGATAGATAATATATCACAAAACAAGTCTTGGCAAATTTAAGATCAAAATTATATTAATATATTTTCCATCTACAATAGTATACAACTATAAATTAATAACAGAAGAAATCAAAGAGGATTACAAATATATGAAAATTAAAGCTCCTGAGCAACTATTGAGTCAAATAAGAAATTAAAGGGAAAATTAAAAATATTCCTAGACAAATGAAAATGGAGACACAACATATCAAAACCTACGGGGTGAAGCGAAAGTAGTGCTAAGAAGGAAGTTTATCGCAAATTGGACAATTTTCTAGAAGAAAGGTATAAATTTTTAGAAATGTACAAGCTACCAAGCCTAAATCACAAAGAAATGGAAAATATGAACAGACCAATAAAAGGACAGACCAATATAAGGTACAGATACTGAATCAGTAATTTAAAATATTCCATTTCAAAAAACCCAGGACGAAATGGCTTCACAGCTAAATTCTATCATACATTTAAAAAAACTAATACCAGTGCTTCTCAAATTCTTCCAAAAAACTGAAGTGGAGGGAATCCTTCCAAACTCATTTTATAAGGCCAGCATCATCCTGAAACCAAAGCCAGACAAAGACACCATAACAGAAGTATAGGCCAATACCACAGGTGAATAGAGATATAAAATCCTCAACAAAAATTAGCAAATAATATTCAACAGTATATTAAAAAGATTATTCACCATGATCATGTGGGAGTTATCTCTGGGATGCAAGGTTGGTTTAGCATACATAAATTAGTACATGTGATTCACTATATTAAGAGAATAAAAAAGAAAAACTATATGATCATCACAATAGATACAGAAAAATATCTGTCAAAATTAAACATCCTTTAATATTAAAAACTCTCAATAAATAGACTATAAAAACAATGTTCCTCAACACAATAAAGGCCATATGTAGCAAGCCCACAGCTAACATCATATTCAACAATGAAAACTTGAAGGCTTTTCCTCTAAGGTCAGAAATAAGACAAGAAAGCCACTCTTACCATTTCTTTTTACAACAGTACTGACAGTTCTAGTCAGAGCAACTAGACAAGAAAAAGAAACAAAAGATATTTGACTAGGAAAGGATGAACTGAAACTGTCTCTGATTACTGGTGGCATAATCTTACATGTAGAAAATTTTGAAGACTCCATCAAAAATTGTTAGAACTGATGTAAAAATTTAGTAAATTTGCAGGATACAAAATCAGCCTAAAAAATGAGTAACATTTCCACATAATACAAATGAACTGTCTGAAAAAATCTCAAGCATCAAAAAAATTAAAATAAAACACATAATAGTAGATGTAACCAAGGAAGTGGAAGATCTATATATACTAAAAACAATAAAACATTGATGAGAGAAATTGAGATTGGCATAAACAAATTGAAATATACCATTTGTTCATGGATTGGAAGAATTAATATTGCTAAGATGTCCATATTACCCAAAGTGATCTACAGATTCAATACAATCCTGACCAAAATTCCTATTTATTTTTTCACAGAAATAGAAAAAAAATCCCAAAATTTGTGTGGAACTACAAAATACCCCAAATAGCCAAAGCAATATTGAATAAAAAGAACAAAGCTGCCAGCATCACACCACCAGATTTCAAAATATATTACAAAGCTATAGTTATCAAAGCAGCATGATGGCATAAAATAGACACAGAGACCAATGGAACAGATTAGAAAACCCAGAAATGAACCGATGCATCTACAGTCAATTGATTTTTTGTTTTGTTTTGTTGTTGTTATTATGGCAACAAATATTAGTTATACATATTTCTGGGGTACTTTTTTTTGATATAAGAATACAATGTGTAATGATCAGATGAGGGTAATTGGGAATGCTGCCACCTCAAGCATTTATCATTTATTTGTGTTAGGAACATTTCAATTCTACTCTTAGATATTTTGAAATGAACAATACATTATTGCAACCATAATCATCTTATTGTGCTACTGATCTTATTTTTTCTATAGAACCTTTTTTTTTTTTTTTTTTTGAGATGGAGTTTCACTCCTGTTGCTCAGGCTGGAGTGCAATGGCACAATCTCAGCTCACTGCAAACTCTGTCTCCCAGGTTCAAGCGATTCTCCTGCCTCAGCCTCCCAAGTAGCTGGGATTACAGGCATGTGACACCACGTCCAGCAAATTTTTGTATTTTTAGTAGAGATGGGGTTTTATCATATTGGCCAGGCTGGTCTCAAACTCCTGACCTCAGGTGATCCACCCACCTCAGCCTCCCAAAGTGCTGGGATTACAGGCAAAATCCCATGTAGCTTCTACATAGGAGTGAGAACACGCAATATTTGTCTTTCTGTGCCTAGCTTATTTCACTTAAAACAATGTCCTCCAGTTCCATTCATTCTGTTGAAAATCACAAAATTTTATTTTTTATGGCTGTATAATATTCCATTGTGTATATACACCACATTTCTTTATTTATCTGTTGATGGACACTTAGGTTGATTCCATGTCTTAGCTTTGTGAATAGTGCTGCAATAAATATGGGAGTACATATATCAGGTATTTGCAAAAATATTCAGCATCACTAATTATCAGAGAAATACAAATCAAAACTACCATGAGATATCATGTTGCCCCAGTTGAAGTGGCTTTTATGAAAATGACAGGTAATAACAGATACTCGCAAGGATGTGGAGAAAGGGGAACTCTCCTATGCTGTTGGTGGGAATGTAAATTAGTATAGCCACTGTGGAAAACAATATGGAGGTTCCTCAGAAAACTAAAAGTAGAACTACCATCTGATTCAGAATTTCACTGCTGGGCACATATCCAAAAGAAAGAAAATCAATCAATTAATTTTTGACAAAAGCTCTGTGATGGTTAATATTAGGTATCAACTTGATTGGACTGAAGGATGCCTAGATGGCTGGTAAAGTATTGTTTCTGGGTGTGTCTGTGAGGGTGTTTCCAGAGGAGATTAACATTTGACTCAGTGGACTGAGAGAGGAAGACCCACCCTCAATGTGGGTGGACACATCCAATCTGCTGCCAGTGTGGCTATTACAAAGCAGGTGGAAGAAGGTAGGATAAGCTGGCTTGTTTTGAGTCTTTGGCTTTCATCTTTCTCCCATGCTGGATGCTTCCATCCGTTCCTCTTGCTCTTGGACATCAGACTCCAGGTTCTTCAATCTTTGGACTCTTGGACTTACACCAGTGGTTTGACAGGGGCTCTCGAGCATTCAGCCACAACTAAAGGCTACCCTGTCACCTTCCCTTCATTTGAGGCTTTTCGACTCAATATAAGCCACCACTGCCTTCTTCCTCAGCTTGCAGATGGCCTATAGAGGGAATTCACCTTGTGATCATGTGAGCCAATTCTACTTAGTAAACTCTTTTTCATATATATATATCTATCCTATTAGTTCTGTCTCTCTAGAGAACCCTGACTAATACAGGTGCCAACAACACACAATGGGAAGATAGTCTTTTGGTGTTGCAAAAACTGGATATCCAGATAGAAAAACAATAAAAATTGACCCTTTTCTGGCCAGGCGTGGTGGCTCACACCTGTAATCCCAGCACTTTGGGAGGCCGAGGCGGGTGGATCACGAGGTCAGGAGGTAGAGACCATCCTGGCTAACACAGTGTAACCCCGTCTCTACTAAAATACAAAAAATTAGCCGGGCATGGTGGCGGGCGCCTGTAGTCCCAGCTACTCGGGAGGCTGAGGCAGAAGAATGGTGTGAACCCGGGAGGCGGAGCTTGCAGTGAGCCGAGATAGCGCCACTGCATTCCAGCCTGGGCGAGAGTCAGACTCTGTCTTAAAAAAAAAAAAGAAAGAAAAAAAATTGACCCTTTTCTCACCCCCTCTACGCAACAATCAACTCAAAATGCATAACAACATAAACATAAAAACTAAAACTGTAAAACTACTGGAAGAAAACACAGGAGAAAATCTCCATAACATTAGCCTGGGCAGAGGTTTCTTGGGTATGACCCTCAAAGCACAGGCAATAGAAACAAAAATAGACAAATTGGATTGCAGTAAACTAAAAAGCTTCTGCACAGCAAAGGAAACAATTAACAGAGTGAAGTGACAACTCATGGAGTGGGAGAAAATATTTACAAATCATATATCAGATAGGGAAATACCATCCAAAATATACAAGAACACAAACTACTCGGTAACAAGAAAAAAAAACTATTAAAAAAAGCAAAGAATTTGAAAAGCCATTTCTCAAAAGAAATATAAACAGCGAACAGATTTATTTTTAAAATGCTCGATGTTTCTAGTTATCAGAGAAATGCAATTAAAACCATAATAAGATATCACCTCATACTTGTTAGATTTGCTATTATCAAAAAGATGAAAGATAACAGGTATTGGCAAGGATGTGAAGAAAAAGAAACCTTTATACACTTTTCGCAGTATTGTAAATTACTATAGCCATTTTGCAAAACAGTATGGAGGTTCCTCACAAAAAAAACAAAAATAGAATTACCATCTGATCAGCAATCCTACTCCTGGTAATATACCAAAAGGAATTGAAATCAGTATGCTGAAGAAATGCCTGCATTCTCATTTTCATTGCAGCATTATTTATGACAGCCAATGTATAAAAACAATCTATGTACATCAATGAATGAATGGATTTTAAAAATGTGGCATATACTTGCAGTGGAATATTATTCAGCCTTAAAAAAAACAAACAGAAAATTATGTAATTTTCAGCAACATGGGTAAACCTAGAGGGCATTGTATATTAGGTGAAATAAGGTAGGCAGAGAGAGACAAATATGGTATAATCTCACTTATATGTGGGATCTAAAAATGTGGAACTCATAGAAGTAGAGAATAGAATGATGGTTACCAGAGGCAGGGGGTTGAGGGGGTGGAGAGGGAAAAGGGAGATGTGGCACAAATTTATACTTTGGAGAAATAATTTCTGTGTTCTATTGCACAGTAAGATGATTATAGTTAATAATAATATATTATATATTTCAAATCGCTGAAAGAGGGTTTTAAACATCCTTGCCACAAAGAAATGGCAAGTATTTGAGGTGATGGCTATGCTAAGTACCATAATTTGATCTTTCCACAATGCATACAGGTATTCACACATCACATTCTACCCCATAAATATATTTACACATTTAAAAATAAAATAATTAAAGACTTATACAATTATTTAAATAAATAATAATGACTGACACTATACATTAAAAATTGGCATTGGCCAGGCACAGAGGCTCACACTTGTAATCCCAGCACTTTGGGAGGCTAAGGCAGGCAAATCACTTGAAGCTAGGGGTTCGAGACCAGCCTGGCCCACATGGGGAAACCCCGTCTACACTAAAGATACAACAATTAGCCGGATGTGGTGGTGCACGTCTGTAATCCCAGCTACTCAGGTGGCTGAGGCATGAGAATCACTTAAACCCGGGAGGCGGAGGTTGCAGTGATCCGAGATCATGCCACTGCACTTTATTCTGGGCAACAGAGCAAGACTCTGTTTCAAAAAAAAAAAAAAAAAGAATTTTTAAAAATATAAAAAGTAAACGAAAATTGGCATTAACAACTAGACTTTCTCCTTATAGGAAATGACATGAAATAAAACATAAATATCGCATAACTGGACTTGCCATCTTTGATTTCCAAGTATAAATTTTTCACTTTAATGTATATGAACGGGGCATAGAAATTTTGAAGAACACTGAAGTTTTATTGGACACAATTTATATATAAATAAATGAATATGTTTCTACATATATGGTTCTATATAGACACATATATTTATATATACATGTTTATATAAGTATGTCGCTATATATGTACATATGTATGTATATTTATATATCTATATCAATATATACATTATACTAGAAACATGACCCAAATTATTTGGAGTATTTTCTAAAGTAAAATATATTTATATATATCTTTCAAAGAGTCAGGATTATTGTCCTCTTTCTCATCTTATTTGATTTTTAAACTCCTGGTATTAGGGTTCTCCAGGGAGACAGAACCACTAGGATGTCCACATATGTAGAAATAGAATTATTATAAAATATTAGCTCGGATAGTTATGGAGGCTAAGTCCCACGACCTGCAGGGTGAGTGAGTAGGCAAGCTGGAGATACAGGAGACCTGATGGTTTAGTTCAAGTACAAAGGCAGAAAAAATTGGTGTCCAGCTTGAAGGCAGTCAGGCAGGAAGGATTCTATCTTACATATGGGAGGGTCAGTCTTGCTCTATTCAGACCTTCAGCTGATTGGATGTCCACATTAGGAAGGGCAATCTTTTTTACTCAGTCTACCAATCCAGATGTTCCTCTAATCCACATACATCCTCACAGACACACCAGAGTAATATTTTTCCAAGTATCTGGGCAACCTGTGGTCCAGTCAAATGGACACATAAAATTAATCATCATATTCCTAAATATCACTGTGTGGGAGTGCAAATTTTTAATTAGAAATTAGTGAGAATACTCACATCATAAAATTGCTGTGTGGGTTAAATTTAAAAATGAATGTAAAGCAGTTAGCAAAATGCCCAAATCATGGTGAGATTCCAGTAACTGTTAGCTAGAGTCACAGCCAAGAGCAGTGGTTTTCAAAGTGAGCCCTGATATCAGACTCTCCCACCCCTATCCCCAAAGAAAAATCTTTGTTCTGTTCTTTGCTGGCTGTGCGATTTTGATCAAGTCACTAAATATGGCTCAGTCTCAGTTTTCTTGAATGCAAAGTATAATAATAACACCTGCTTTACTGGGTTGTGGTGAGGATTCATTAAACTGAATGTCCGACATCAATTTAGAACAATGCAGGCACATATTAAGCAAACAGATATTGGGTATCTTGGTAACACAAAAGCAAACATATTTTACTTTTGCAAACAGACTTTAATTTTCTTCTTATTGAAACCTTGAAATAAATCAGGAAGGAAGATACTATGATCATCACTATTTTACAGAAGAATGAGAGAGAGATTGAACGAGTTGCCAGGGACCATTTAGTGATCAGCGTTCCTCCCACATCTTACTGGCCTGCTCTTTTATTCCCTCAGCACATTGATGGCTTCCCAGGATAATCAGGAATATTTAGAAGAGCTATGGGTCCTAATCATCTCGTTTTGGGAAATCCAGGTATTTATTCCGTGCTATCAATTGAAGAACTATATGCTTTATAACTCCAGATCAAGGGAAATATTGTGAAATGGTGTGGATTGTAATGTCCTTCCCGTTCCTCACTTTTCAGTGATATCCGCTACCTGACGCCCAACCTACACATACTCACCACCTAGCAAAAGGCAGATCTTTTTCTTTGCATATTATTTAGCACTGACTATGTTAGGCATTCTACTAAGCCCTTTACATATAATATCCTGTTTAGTCATAACACACTGCTATTTAGGAACCGCTATTATTACCACTTTAAATATGAGGAAATGAGGCTTAAGAGGTTTCTCTGAGATCACAATGAAAATAAGTAATAAATCCAGAATCTGCATTTCATCACACTGTCTCCAGAATGCTGTTTCCTAGGCAGCCATGCCTACTTTTGCACTGAATTTTTTTTTTTTTTTTTTTTTTTTTTGTGGAGATGAGTCTCGCTCTGTCACCCAGGTTTGGAGTGCAGTGGTGTGATCTTGGCTCACTGCAATCTCCCCCTCCTGGGTTCAAGTAATTCTCCCGCCTCAGCCTGCATTGATTTAATTCAATCAATGCGTATTTGTTGAGACACTGTGTTGCAGAATCAAGCTAGGCTCTGAGTGTTCAGAGGAGAAGGAAAGAGGCAAAGTCCTGGCTGTCAGAGTTTACAGGGAAGTACATGTAATCCCAACAGCTGCCATATCGTTCCCTAGCAGCTGAAAATTGGTTGTTGGGGCAAAAAAAAAAAAAGAAAGAAAAAAACTGCTCTAACATGAGACATACATATTAAATAATTGCAGACATAAATATTTGACTTTAAACTGTCACATGTACTGTGAAGCAAAATAGAGAGTGATATAAAAAGGAATTTAAACGAAGAAATCTCATGGTATTTGGAAGGTCAGAAAAAGTGTTTCTGAAAACTGATGTTCAAGCTGAAATCTGAGAGGTGAGAAGGAGTCAGCTAGAAGAGATTCCTAGAGTGGGAACAGCAGGTGTGAAAGGCCTTGTGGGGTCAAGTCAAGGTTGTCGAGAGAAACAGAACCAATAGGATGTGCATAGAGAGATATTTATTTAAGGAATTGGTTCATATGATTGCAGACTTAGTAAGTCTACAATCTGCAGAGTCGGTCAACAGGCTGGAGACCCAGGGAAGAGTTGCACGTCGAGTCCAAAGTCAGTCTACAGGCACTATTGCTTCTTGCTCAGAAGAGGTCAGCCTTCACTCTATTCAGGCCTTCCACTGATTGGATGACGCTCTCCCACATTATGGAGAGCAATCTGCTTTACTCTAATTCTACTAATTTAAATGTTAATCTCATCCAAAAAAACACCTTGACAGAAACAGCCAGCATAATGCTTCATCAAACATCTGAGCACTGTGGCCCATCCAAGTTGACAGAAAAATTAACCATCACATTTAGTCTTGCATTTTGGAAGGATAGAAAGAAAACAACTTGGTTGGGAAATGAACAAGAAGGAACACAGATCTGCCTGAGGATGTACAGGCAGCAGGGATAAGATTGTGCAGGGCTTTGTAGGCATAACAGAGATGAGAGCCACACTCTAAGAGTGACAGATAGAAAGCCACTGAAGGATCATATGGAGGGTGAAGACCTGATGCATTTTGTTGTCACTATAGTTGTTAAGACTCATCTATGGAGGATGATAAAAGTGCGTCTGAAAGAGCAGTTGGAAAGTCTCCAGGGCAGAATGTACAGTGGCCTGGACTAGAACAATGGGGTAGAGGTGGCAAGAAGTGCCTAGATCTCATACATATTTGGGGAGCAGACTTGATGGGACTTGTTGACAGGACTGGATGTGTGGGTGAGGGAGGAAGAATCAAAGTTTGTCCTCTTATTCCTGCAATTCTTCAAGAACCCCCTCAAGCATCACTCTCTCAGTAAAGATCTTCTTGACTTTATTAACATAGGCTTCAGGCAACTATTGCAATGTTTGTACTTTTTAAAATCTTTTTCATGTCTGCTTCCCCCATCAGTGTATCACTGCCTCCGCTTATTCACTTTTGTATGATTGATCAGTCCTGACACAGACTCATCACATGCCAAATAAATGTGTGACAGTAGAACACAGAATTAGGAATCCTAGTTTCATCTTTAATCCTTATGAGATACCCAGTAATCATACAACTTCAGCTTGCCATCACTGAGCTTCTGTTTCTTCTTTTATTGAAAAAATATTATACTTATTGTATGCAACTTTTGTGGTTGCTGTATTACATAAGATAATAAATGTGAAATGTACAAAGAGAGGTACCACTATGTAGCTATAATCAATATTTCATCATTTAAAAAATAAACCAACATTAAGGATATATAACAGTCATTTATTTCCACTCATTATACAAATAAGCCATGAATTTCACACTTCACAAAGAATATACTTTACAGTCTGTAAAAGTCATAGAGGAAAATGAGGATCAGAACCACTTGGGATTTTCAAAGAAATGAAATGCACATAAACACACACACACACACACACACACACACAAAGCCAATAAATAAGGTTAAATATTTCTCTTCATTAGGAACTGTTTTTTTCCTCTCCAAATAAGTTAAAACACTGAAAAAGATAATAAATATTTTTGTTTATATACATCTTACATTTTCAAAGCATTTGTCTTACTTGATTTAGATTATATGTCATAAAGTGGGTAGAAATATATACCTTTCTATTTTACATCTTAAAAGTTAGAAAGATTAAATAACCTTTATAAAGAAACCAGTCAATATCAAAGTCAGGAGTAGTGATTAATATTAATAACTTCCTCTCTCAAAATTTGACCATAGACACTATCCATAACAAAATTTGAAAAAACACAATTGCCTCCAGTCTTCTCTATTTGAAAGTTAAATTACAGAAATGACTTAAGTATTGGGCATTGAGGATAAAATGTAAGATCATTCTGTTCATGTCTTTGCTCTTATCCATTAAAAAAATAATCTAAATTGAGCATTTCTACAAGTTCCCATTATGACCATATCATGTATTCTGGATTATACTTTATATATACATTCAATGTATACTTCTATAACCTACTATTGATTTAGCATTTGCTTAAAAGTAAGCAATAAGGTACTGTATATTGTTATAGACTAAAGAAAATCAATAAGCAATCCCAAGAGAAGAATATCCATTCTACTTCTTGAAAGCAATACGTTGTCTATAAAATGTGTTTATGTTTGGAATCTAAAACTTTAGATGACTGTCTCTTCAATGCTTTCTGAAAACTCTGTGTATTAAACTCCTACATGTATTTCTCAGCACATGTACATGCACACATACATATGTACACAAAAAAATCCTATAAAGGGAAAGATAACATAAATAATCATATAAGGAAATTCATTTTTAAATCCTCCAAAATGTGCACTACCACTATCAAATTTGTGATTTGGTGAAATAGTTCTGAATTCACCAAGTAAGCAACCTACACTCATAGTCAGTCTTCAGAATAATTCCTAGCATTCAAAACTTCCCTAAAAATAAAATGATTAATAGACTTCTTTGTTGTTCAAATCATGCTGTTATTAGTCAAATCAGTTATACAATCTATTGGGTCATCCCATCAATAATTGACCTAAATATTTCTCACCCTCCAATCATCCAATTGAACAAAGCAATTTTAAGTACAGATATAAGATCAAAATTAAGAGAATGTTTTCCTATTCCTCATGTTCCTCTAACATATAGCCCATACTTTTCTGATGTTATTATTTTATATACAAAATAGGTAAAATAAAAAATAAACATGCCATTAATAGAAAATTCAAATTATTTTTAATCTCATAAAATGAGGAATCCAGAATCTCATAAGAACTCAGGGGAGGAAGTTTGATACCTTATTGAAATGAACAATAATCCAAGTTTTTTTTGACAAATCCTAGAAGCTCACAATAGCCAATTATTCAATGGCATAGTCTCCTCAAATTCTAGCTCACTTGACACCTTCTCCTTCTATTAAAAATATGCATATGAAGAAAAGTACTAATGGTATATTGATATAGTTTGGCTGTGTCCCCACCCAAATCTCAACTTAAATTGTATCTCCCAGAATTCCCATGTGTAGTGGGAGGGATCCAGGGGAAGGTAATTGAATCATGGGGACCAGTCTTTCCCATGCTATTCTCATGATAGTGAATAAGTCTCAGGAGATCTGATGGGTTTATCAGAGGTTTCCGCTTTTGCTTCTCTCTCATTTTTTCTTGCCGCTACCATGTAAGAAGTGCCTCTCACCCCCACCATGATTCTGAGACCTCCCCAGCCATGTGGAACCGTAAGTCCAATTAAACCTCTTTTCCTTCCCGGTCTCGGGTACATCTTTATCGGCAGTATGAAAACAAACTAATACTATAAATTGGTATCAGTAGAGTGGGGCACTGCAGAAAAATTACCCAAATATGGAAGCAACTTTGGAACTGGGTAACAAGCAGAGGTTGGAAAAGTCTGGAGGGCTCAGAAGACAGGAAAATGTGGGAAAGTTTGGAACTTCCTAGAGACTTGCTGAATGGCTTTGCCCAAAATGCTGATAGCGATATGGACAGTAAGGTCCAAGCTGAGGTGGTCTCGGATGAAGATTAGGAACTTGTTGGGAACTGGAGTAAAGGTGAGTCTTGTTATGTTTTAGCAAAGAGAGACTGGTGACATTTTGCCCCTGCCCTAGAGATTTGTGGAACTTTAAACTTGAGAAAGATGATTTAGGGTATCTGGTGAAAGAAATTTCTAAGCAGCAAAGCATTCAAAAGATGACTTGGGTAATATTAAAGGCATTCAGTTTTATAAGAGAAAAAGAGCATAAGAGCTTGGAAAATTTGCAGCCTAACTAAGCAATAGAAAAGAAAAACCCATTTTCTGGGGAAAAATTTAATCTGGCTGCACAAATTTGCATAAGTAGCAAGGAGCCCAATGTTAACCCCCAAGATCATGGGGGAAATGTCTCCAGGCCATGTCAGAGACCTTCATGGTAGCCCATCATAGGCCCAGAAGCCAAGGATGAAAAAGTGGTTTCATGGGCCAGGCCCAGAGTCCCAGTGCTTTGTACAGCCTAGGGACTTGGTGCCCTGTGTCCCAGCCACTCCAGCCACGGCTGAAAAGAGGCAACATACAGCTCGGGCTGTGGCTTCAGAGGGTGGAATCCCCAAGCCTTGGCAGCTTCCACTTGGTATTGACCCTGCAGGTGCAGAGAAGTCAAGAATCAAGCTTTGGGAACCTCCACCTAGATTTCAGAAGATGTATGGAAATGCCTGGATGCCCAGGCAAAAGTTTGTGCAGGTGTGGGGCCCTCATGGAGAACCTCTGCTAGGGCAGCATGAAAGGGAAATGTGGGGTCGGAGCCCCCACACAGAGTCTCTAATGGGGCACTGTCTAGTGGAGCTGTGAGAAGAGGGCAACTATCCTCCAGACCCCAGAATGGTAGATCCACAGAAAGCTTGCACCATGCACCTGAAAAAGCCACAGGAACTCACCAACCAATCCATGAAAGCAACCAGGAGGGAGGTTGTACCCTGCAAAGCCACAGAGGTGGAGCTGCTCCAAGACCATGGGAACCCACCTCCTGTATTGGCATGACCTGGACATGAGACCTAGAGTCAAAGGAGATCATTTTGAAACTTTAAAATTTGACTGAACCACTGGATTTAAAACTTGCATAAGCCTTGTATCCCCTTCATTTTGACCAATTTCTCACATTTGGAACTGCTGTATTTACCCAATACCTGTATGCCCATTATCTCTAGGAAGTAATAGCTTGCTTTTGATTTTACAGGTTTATAGGCAAAAGGAACTTGCCTTGTCTCAGATGAGACTTTGGACTGTGGACTTTTGGGTTAGTGCTGAAATGAGTTAAGACTTTAGGGGACTATTGGGAAGGCATGATTGGTTTTGAAATGTGAGGACATGAGATTTGGAGGGGCCAGGGGCAGAATGATATGGTTTGGCTGTGTCCCCACCCAAATCTCAATTGGAATTATATCTCCCAGAATCCCCACGTGATGTGGGAGGGACCCCAGGAAGAGGTAATTGGATCATGGGGACTGGTCTTTCCTGTGCTATTCTCATGATAGTGAATAAGTCTCAGGATATCTGATGGGTTTCTCAGGGGTTTCTGCTTTTGCTTCTCTCTCATTTTCTCTTGCTGCCACCATGTAAGAAGTGACTTTCACCTCCTGCCATATTTCTGAGGCCTCCCCAGCCATGTGAAACTGTAAGTCCAATTAAACCTCTTTTTCTTCCCAGTCTCGGGTATGTCTTTATCAGCAGTGTGAAAACAAACGAATACATCTATCATCTTCAGGATGGGGGATCAAGGCTTTGGCTAATTTGCTAGGTCCCTTCATAGCTAATCTCAAAATCATAGCCCTGTGGCTTTCTAAACACCTACTTGAAATTGTACCTTGTACCAAGTTAGAGTTATATTGTGTCTGATGATCAAAATATGGTACCAAAAAGATCCTATGTTCGTATATCTATATATTTTTTTAAATATTCAGAGCAGCCTAGAAGAAAATTTTTAAAACTCAAAGATGCTTCATGAATAAGATATTTGATCAGTTATTTATCATCATTACTTTTAATTTCTGGAAGATGTGTCTTCTCTTCAATCTGAGGAACCACATGCTGAATATGTTTAGGGACAGGAATTGATTAGAAAACTTAAATACCATTATCGAGCCAAGGTTTTACTTCCAATGTTAGCTTAGAAAACCAGAATCAAACTCCTATTGAACAGCAAAAGTAATTAATCCTTCTATATTCTCCTCAAGTGCAATTATAGCACTAATGCAGAAAAAATTTTTTTCTGAACATTATCACAGAACAGTTTTCAAATCGCCTACAATAGACATTCTATTTTTTAAAGTCACAGTAGTACCCAGGAAATTAGAAGACCTTGTGTGTTCCTTTTTTGCATGGGGAGGGTTAATATTGCTGTCTTCTTGTTTGCAAATTTTATTTATTTTACTTAATAACGTGGAGAGCCAGTCAACAACAAAATACTTGAAAATTAATTACATGGTTTCTGAAGTCATATTCAGCTGCACAACCAAACTGTAGGGCCCTGGATCAAGGTAGATTTGTCTCTCATTCTCTGAGAACTTTGTAACTAATCAATTAATCCCAAACCAATTTTCAAAGGGAAATGTTAAAATTTAAACAGGAAAATGTCTACCTCTGTATGCAAGTGGAAAGATGCATTTGTATTTATCTGTAAGTGTGTGTGTTCTATGTATTTTACTTCTTTATAGCTATACAAATTTGTGTACATACACATACAAAAATATTCTGGATATACTTTTATTCATCCATTCATTTAGTGAATGTCTATTGAATGATAAGTGTTAAATTTTAGTATCATTGAGCTATTGCCACAAAAGTGCTGCTCAACAAAATGCACAAAACATAGTGGTTTAAAACATAATATTTTACTATTATAGTTCATGCGTCTGGAGGTCACTGAGGGATCTACTCATCTAGGCTGGGCTCAGCAGCCCTCAGTTGTCTTGATCCTGTTTGTGAGCTGGTTAGCTCACTCCCACATGTATAGGTAAATCAAAGGCTCATGACTACAGCAAAAGTACAAAATGGAAAGCAGCAATATGCAAAGACTTTCTGAGGCCTGTGCTCAGAACTAGCATGCCATTACTATGCCTTATTTTATTGGCAGAAGCAAGTCACATGGTGATATAGTTGGGATATTTGTCCCCACCCAAATCTCTTGTTGAATTTAAATCCTCAGTGTTGGAGGTGGGGACTGGTAAGAGGTATTTGGATCGTGGGGGTGGATCCCTCGTGAATGGCTTGGGCCAAGCAGCACTTGGTGATAAGTGAGCCCCCGCTCTGAGTTCAAATGAGATCTGTTCTTTCAAAAGTGTGTGGCACCTCCCTGCACTCTCTCTTGCTCCCATTCTCATCACATGATATGCCTGCTCCCTTTTTGCCTTCTGCTATGATTGGAAGCTTCCTGACACCTCCTCAGAAATAGATGCTGCTCTGCTTCATGTACAGCCCACAGAGTCATGAGCCAGTTAAACCTCTTTTCTTTATAAATTACCCAGCCTCAGGTATTTCTTTATAGCAATGCAAGAACCGCCTAATACACATGGAGTAGGGAATTAGATTCCATCTCTTTCCGGAGGGGAACTTCAAAATCACATAGCAAGAGGAGTGGATACAGAGACAGATAAAGGAGGCACAGCTGCAATCTGCCACACATCCCAGTACTCCCTTAGATGTGGAAGTCCTTAGCAGTAGCCAAAAGAAGTATAACGATAATCTGGGGTGAACAGCACTTTTAAATTTCTGTTTCAATATCCAGTTCTCAAGACATATTTCCTGATCCAACACAGCTGATAAGTCCTCATGTGTTTATGGGTAAAAATGCGTATTCCCTTAATGCACAACATTGGAAGAGAAAGGAATTTGTTCCCTTACTTGCTTACCCATGAATTCTGCAGAACATCACACAACAGGGCATTTGGAAACAGACAAAACTTGTGTTCAGAGACACCTCCCCCACCTCTTACTCATTGTTTACATCCATTTGGGGTGTTAGAAATATTTGCTGGAAATTCTGTCAATGTTGCTTTCTCTAAATTTGCAAAAATTCCGATCCCACGTAGAGAAGTCTCATGGAGTGACTGCAAAAATCTTTATCTATGTTAGGAACTTGACAGCTGAAATAACAGAATGTAAATCCAAATTCTTCTAGCATGAAACTCATGACACTTTTAAGTCCTCATTTCTCTCCTTCTGCTTAAACTGAGCTCTACTAGGAAAAGCCCCTGGGGAACATCGGTTCCTGACTTATTTGGCTTAGTTTGAAAACTGCCAGATGCCACCCAGGATACTGCATTAGGATCCTGCCATAAAACTTCACTTTGTGCTGACTCAATTTCAAATGAGCCATGAAGTATTACATTCTTGAGAAGTGGAAGAACTTTCACTGGCTTTTCGGCAGCACATCAGCTGAAGTCATAGAAGAAACAGCAAAATAGGTCATAATGGATTCAGGGCTGTGTTTATAACCTGGAAAACAACTGTCACTTTGTGTTTGGGGAATTGTTCCAGAATACGAAAACTGAATGTTAAGGTGTTGAACTGTGAGATGTTGTCATAGGAATAGGCAAGTGATTTTCTGACCAGAGCACAAAGAAGCTGTGACCATCTAAGACAGCCCTCGTGCCTCACCACGAATAGAGTTGTTTAATTGGTGATTGGATGTTCAATTGTGAGTTGGCCAAAAATGGGTCTCTTGCTTGCTATTTGTTTGCATCTTTCCAGCACTGGGTGTTTGGTGTGTGTTTTAATATCTAAATTTAAAGATGCGCATGGCACTTAACTCACAGTGGAAAATGCTTTCCAGCTGGCCCTAGCCATCAAATGCAAATATGAATTCAGCTCGGCACACTTCTGATATTATAATTGGCATGTATAGAAAATGAATTCCCACATAAAGTTATCATTTGTGGCTCCAACAGAAGCTGATAAAATACTTAATAGACTTTTAATAGAGCGTCTGAGACCCAGATCATGAAAAAGTAAGCATGCCATGCCATTCATTCTCTAACTTTCCAATGGCAGTGTGAGGCTTTCCAAAAAAAAAAAAAGATTCACAGAGGTTTTTCTGTGGCGTTCACTTATAGATTGGATGAAAGCCTCGTGCAGCTGACAGCTTTTGTTGATAACTTTCCTCAGTAGAGAGGCAGGGTCACCAGATAGCAACAGCTAGAGGGAATCTTGCAAAAGCAGGCAAGATGCTAAAAAGTGGGCTGGTATCGAAAGCTCTTCAATGGCAAAAAAAAAAAAAAAAACAAAAAAAAATGTGTATAAGGACCAAGGCAAATTTTAACTAAACCTGGGCTTCAGAATTAGGAAATAAGAAAATGAAAGGAAAAAAACTGTCTTTACTGAATAATTGTTCTCATTGCAATATTCTTTTTCTCAAAATAACTAAATTACTACCACATTTCTTTAAAAATTTTATTGATTGAACTATAAATTATATAATCTCGACGCTACCTTCTATGTCTCTGGTCAGTAGAATAATGTCCCTCATCTCCAAAGACGTCCATGTCCTATCTCCTAATCACAAGAACCTACGAATATGTTGCTTTACATGGCAAAGGGACTTTGAGGATGTTATTAGAGGTAAACATTTTGAGATGCAAAGATATCCTGGATTATTTGGGTGGGCCCAGTATAATCATAGGAGAATTTAAAAGCAGTGAATCTTTCCCAGCTGAAGAGAGGTGCTAAGATAAGAATAACCAAAGAAATGCTGTTGTAGTCTTTGAAGATTTTTTAGTTCGCTAGGGCTGCCATGACAATATATCTGTCTTGAACAACAGAGATCTATTTTTTCACAGTTCTAGAGGATAGATCAAGATGTTGGTAGGTTTGATTTCTCCTGAGGCCTCTCTCTTTGGCCTGCAGATGGCCACCTTCTTGCTGTGTCTTCACATGGCCTTTCCTCTGAGCACATGCATCCCTAGTGTCTCTTTCTCTTCTTATAAGGACACCAGTCATATTGGTTTAAGACCCCACCATTAACAGCCTCATTAACTGCCTTCTTGAAGACTTTATCTCCAAATATGGTTTCATTTTTAGGTACTGAGAACAGTGACTTCAACATGAATTTTGGGGAACATGTTCAGCACATAACATAGATGAAAGGAGAGTGTCATGAGCCAAGGAATGTAGGTGGCCTGAAGAAGCTGGAGAAGGCAAGGAAATGGATTTTTCCCTAGAGCCTCCAGAAGGGAAAGCAGCTCTGCTGATGCCTTAGTTTTAACCCAGTGAAAACCATGTCTAACTTCTAACCTACAAAGCTATTAGAAAATCAATTTATGTTGTTTTAAGCCACTAAATTTGTGAGTTTCTTTGTCATGTTAGTAATAGAAAGCTAATGGAATGTCAAAACTTAATGACCAAATAAATACATCTTGAGACCCTACTCTGTATCCATCTATTATTATGGGCAGTAATCTACCTCAAAAGGCTAGTGTCCATTTCCACCTGTTCCATAAAAACCACCCCAAAACACAGTGGCTGAAAATATCACTCATTTATTTTGGGTCAAATGTCTTAGTGAGCTGGGATTAGACTGCTCAAGGGAAGGTAGTTTTGGGGGCTGGTGAGGCTCTACTTCTCCTTACAGGTCTGTGAGTTAGCTGAGGTGGCTTTGCTCCACACATATCCTTAATCTAGGACCAGCTAGCTGCCAGACGTGTTCTTATCATAATGACAGAGACTCAAGAGAACAAGCCTATATACCTCCTAAAGTCAAATCTTAGACTGAAGTACTGTCACTTCCAACCACATGCCTTTGGCCAAATATTGTCACATGGCCAAGTCCAAAATCAAAGGGCGGAGAAATATACTCTGCTCATAATGACACCCATAAGAACATGTCAAGAACATGGATGCAGAAAGAGGTGAGGATCTGGTGTCATAATGCATTCTACCCAGGGATGCTGGTCCAGTTGCAGAAATAACTAATAAATATGAGAAAACAAATGTGACTTTGTATAATAGAGGGTGAAAGTATTGATGTACTAGAAAGTATAAACTAAAAAAGGATTATCATATTGCCTGTTCTTTTGCTTATATCTAAAATGTATCTGCTCTGTCTTCACATATATGAAAAACATTTCGCCATGTTCATATTTTAAAAATGGGGAATATAACAAGGAATTTAGTGGTCTTAAATTGAAATTGAATTGAATACTTGTTTTCATAAGAGATCCCAAATATTCTTAAAACCAACAAATAATAATCATACGAAATATCTGAAGTTTTGTTTGAATGGAAGAGAATAAGTAAGCTCGGAAAATTCTGACTCAAAATATTAAATTACTTTCTGTAGTAAATTGCAAAGTGGCCACAAAATTATCCCACCCTTATTTGCATGCCCCTTTGAAATATGACTTTGCAGCTCCTCCAATCAGAAAAATTGAGCCTTTTTTTCCACCTCTAAAATCTGGGTATGGCCATGTGATTTGCCTTAGCCCTGGGACATTAGCAAACGTAAAGCAATTAGAAGATTTAAAAGCTCTCGAACACTGGGCCTGTTTCTTTCTTGCTGTGGGACCCCTTCCACAACTAGGTGAACAAGCATGGGCTGTCCTCCTAGAGGTGGCTGGAAAACCATGTAGAGAGAATTAATGGCCATTCCAGATGTCCGATTGTTCCATCTGAGGGTGCAGACATACAAGTGAGGTCATCCTAGACTACTGAACCCCAACCAAGCTTGTCCAAACCAGAAGAACCAATAAGCAACCCATAGAAGCATAAGAAATGATAAATGTTTGTCCCATTAAGACACTAAATGTTGGGATAGTTTGTTACTCAAAAACTGCTTACTGATCAACCCCCCTGGCAAGTGAGGTCTTGTTGCTGACAAGTGTAAAAAGACCTGGAATTCAAACCCAAAACATTTCAGTCCCAACCTGGGGGACTGAGAGCTCTTAAAAGGTGGCAGAATTCATGTGCAGAGCTCTGTATTACACATGTACACCATGCATTGTCTGTAATAATACTAACAATGGCAATATTAATTATAGGTATCACACTCTTGCTATGTGTCTAGAAGTGTGTTAATGGTGTGCCTGGATTATTTCTTTTAACCCTAAGCACAAACCTAGGTGGCGGGTCGTATTACCTATTTTACAGATGAGGAAATTCTCAGAGGTAGAAACTTGTGTTGTGTTACCAGCCAGCCACCTGACACTTGAGCACACACTCTTAATAAATATCCCTCACTGAGTAAAAAAATGCCTTGTGCATAAAGATACTACTATTTCTCAAATGTGCATAGATTGCATTGTGATACATAAAATATAAAGATATTTAATGATACTCCTGGTTGTAAAATAGCATTTAAATGCTGTTTTATTTTTACGTTAACATGGCATTATTATATTCAAATAACTTGCAGATCAATTTATCTATTTTTCCTTACCTATACACAGAGCCAGATAACTGAGATTCACTAATTAATATAGTTATATATTTCTTTAACGGAAAATTATTAATCCTCTCATACGCAAAATTTTAAGAAATAGATATTTTTGTGAATTTTGAATTTCCTCTTCCCCCTAATTTTGTAGATTTTTTGATAGTCTCAAAGTACATGTTAGTAAAACATGCAAATACAAAATATCTTTACAGTAATATCTTTTTTTTTTTTTTTTTTTGAGACGGAGTCTCGCTCTGTCACCCAGGCTGGAGTGCAGTGGTGCGATCTTAGTTCACTGCAACCTTCACCTCCTGGTTTCAAGTGATTCTCCTGCCTCAGCCTCCTGAGTAGCTGGCAGTTCAGGCATATGCCACCATGCCCGGCTAATTTTTGCATTTTTTTTTTTTTTTTTTTTTTTTTTTTAGTAGAGATGGGGTTTCACCATGTTGGCCAGGCTGGTTTCGAACTCCTGACTTCAAGTGATCCACTCACCTCGGCCTCCCAAAGCACTGGGATTACAGGTGTGAGCCATCGCGCCCAGCCAATATCTAATATTTAATGAGCACTTTCAGCATATTTACTGCTGAATATATGAACAGGACTAAGCATTTTAAATATGTTATCACCTTTGTCCCTCCAAATAACCCACGAAGTACTATTCATAGCCATATTCTACCAATGAGAACACTGAGCCACCAAAAAGTTAAGTACTCATGGTCATACATTTAATAAGAGATAGAAATGGGAGACATGTCCAGAAATCTGCTGCCATGTTCCCCAATATGCCTCTCAAACATCATCAGTGTTCTGAATACCTGCTGCAGTCCATCAATGCCTAGACTAGCCTATACATTTACACCATTTTTCTAACCAGTAGAATCTTGTTAGAAAAATGGTTTATTATATTACCATCTTTGTTTATGGAGAATACTAGTTACTTAAAAATTTCTGAGTATTCAACCATGAGAGGTCTCACAGGCCTTTAGTGGAACTGAGTTGTGCATTGGGTCTGCTCTTTGGTTTTCACGCCTATGTATTAACTTTGGAAAACATTTTTTGATTCTTCCAGATACTTGTAGCTAGATTGGTATCCCAAATGAAACATTCAGCAGCATCTTCAATGCATTTGGGTAGAGTGCTAAACTAGGCTCCTGTGTTTCCCACACGTACATTCACCCCCTATTTTCATTTTCTGCCTGTTAAGCAAGTCAAGACTGGCTTAATGTTTTTGCAGATAATCCTACTTGCAGCAATGTTAACTCTTCACTCAACCTTATTACCTGAAGAACAAGCAGAAGGAGTCAAATTCAACTGAGATAATTTCTTTGATTTTTAAAAAATTCTAAGCACATCACTAGCCTTTCCATTTTAAAAATCATTAACCTTATGCTGATACGATAATTACATCACTGTTGCTTTTTCAAAAGCCACATTATTAATTCTAATTTGCTACTGCTGGCCAGAGGTAAAAGGTTTAGAGTTAATGGAGGCAATTGAAGACTTTTCAAGAACAAAATCTTACCTGCATATATTGTTGGAACTGAGCTGATGGGATTTGTCTCTTGCTCCAGATGTTTCGAAAATACCTTTTCTTCCCAAATGTTTTCTCCATGCACTCTTCTTCCTGATTTGGTCTGATGATGGACTGCAGGTTGTAAAATTGATGAATGTCCCCCTTTTTCCATTCTCTCACAAGATGAACTGGCCAAACATAAGAGCTTTGAGAAATTGATATGTTTTATTGTTCAGATAAAAAGGGGATCTTCTTGTCAAATTCTTTTTCCATAGTAATTCCTTCCAGGATGAGATCATTGTCTGTATTTATCTTAATCAGTCCTCTACTTTAGTACAAATTTACTTTAGTAAATTTGATAGTAAATTAAATATAACGACAGAATTCTGTCATTCACAACGTGTCCTTCATACTCCAATGTGTTTGGGAAAACAAAGATCTGGGATATATAGTACCTCGGGATTCCTGTCGATTGAGTGTTACAGAAGATTCCATGGGCATCATTCATACTATTAAAAAGTCTTGCCATACTCAAAACACCATGAACTTGGAAACAAGCTCGAGGATCCTCATTCCTAAGAGGTAAATCTTTTCTAACCCTCAAATGCTCTCAAATGTGTCCACTGTTCTCCTCTTTTCTTCTTAGACTTTTTAAAATAAACGAATGATACATCCTTTTAAAAAAAACTACCCCAAACCTCTAGATTTATGTCTCTCTTACTCTGCTAAACTTTACTCTCAAGTGTTGCCAATAGCAAATACAATAACTCTTTCAGCAGCAAATGCTTCTCCCTTCATAGATACAGCAGTTGAAAAGCACCAGCATCAGGCAGGTGACATCAGGCAGGGGGCTTGCATGAGGGCAGCAAGTCTGGAGGAAAGCCCAGGCTCTGTGTAGAGGAACACCACTCCTCAGCCACAGCCAGTGTTGCTAGGTGAGCACTGAAATAAAGCATGAAAAAATAAATATTAACTTTTATAGGAAGGATCATGATTTTTTGATACCTGGCTTAAATTTTAAACATTCTGTAATCCATACACATACCAAAAAGTTCCTGTGGTCTAAATGTGTTGTCTGTGTGTGGCTTATGCTGTCAGTCTGATTTTCTGATTACCTCTCCTCACCCCAGTAGACTGTATTCCCTCCCTCTCCTGAATTCTCACAGTACTTTATACCTCCCTTTTTTTGCTTCCCATACTCCGCCTTACTGTTGCAGTAAATGTACTTTTTCTCTGTATGCCTCTGCATTAGTAAGAAAGCAATCAATCAATAGCTGGCTTGAGTATCACGATATTTATCATGCACTATAACAGATATTCCATGGTAGGGTACCTCCAGTTTGGATCATTTGAACAACTTAAAGGTAGCATCAAGAACCCAGATTATTTCCACATTTTTGCTACCCTGTTGGCTTATCTGAAGGCAAGCTCTGCTCTGGAGAGCAAGTGAATATTGCATTTCCAGGCACACAATTCAAAAATAAAAATATCTTGCATTTCTGTGGGTTTCTTTAGCTCAATGAGGAAACATTTCCCAGAAGCCTCTGCAGCCAACTTGACTGATATTTCCTTGGCTAGCATTGAATCACATAACCTCAGCAAACCAATCACTCATTTACCAGTACAAGTTTAGGCTCATCTAAGTCATGCGATAAAGGAGGAGCCATCAGAACAAAATTGGCATCTTCCAGCAGAGAAGTAAAGTAACACCTGCATGGAATTTAACCAACAGTTTCTGTGACAATCTCTTACCAGACTATAAATTTCTTGGGAATAAAGATTATGGTTGTGAGTGCGATAGTTCAAGAAAGAGTGGTAAGATCTTGAAGTAAAGCAGTAGGATGGTGACAATGAATTAATTCATTTTCAGTGCACTTCAGCACATAATGCAACATCTAATAAAGATTAAGTAAATATTAGATTAAACAGATTTCAGAATTCTCTAAATAGAAGTATATCCAGGACACTACAAGAGAAAAAGGGAAGAAAGCAGTAACTGTCTGTCTGGGTCAGGGAAGTCTTTACCGTGGAGGTAATGCACCAAAATCAACAGTTATCCAGAGTGGTATCTGTTGCTAAATGAATCTATTATTCTTCCACTATTATTGCCAGGTGGCATTATTAACACACATGTCAAGTGTACTGCAAAGTCACAGCAAGAATTTACTATTCTTCTGTTGATCTTCACTAGGCTCACAAAATTTGAACGTATCTCTTGCTCTAAAACAATTTTAATAACAGGAAAGCAAAGTCACAGCCTACCTGTGTTCCAAAGAGTAAGGTCTTATGACCTTTGCATGTTACAAAGAGGTAAATCAATAAGCCTGGAATATGCTTAATATTCCTTAAATACCTGTCCTGCCCATCTCTAAATGGAAACATCTTGAAATACAGTTTTGGGGGGTTTTTTTGGCTTTCAGAGTGTGGAGGTTTTTCATTCCTTCCCTCCAGCTTTCCCCACACTCTCCATTTTATCCCAGATTGATATGAATAAAGATTGCCACTTCACTCCAGCCTTGCATTTTTCTTCTGAATGATACTAGGATTAGGTAATCAGATCAATTTATTGTTAATCTGGAGGAATTTTCTTTCCAATGAGACTTGTCAGATCCATTAGTGTCCTTTGAAATCACTGTAATTGACCCAGCAGAGGCAAAATGGGAAACGGCACCTGTCTGCTCACAGTGAAGTCAATCATGACAAAACAGGCACTATCGAAAGCAGGAATCATGGCTCCTTTCCCCTCTCAGAGTGCTCGTACAGTGGCGGATGCAAGTAGAACCCTAGAAGCCTCCCTAGCTCGGGTGCCAACTGTAAAGATGTCCCCATGAAACAGTCTATGGATAACCAGTAAGGAGGAAAAGGAATGGCACACAGACAAGAACCAAAGCCACTGCCAGCAGGCCCATCTGAGCACCAGGCTGGCAGCCATTCATCCAGTGGAGGACCTTTTGAACTTCCCAGCCATCCCAGGGCATCAACTGACACTACATGAGATGGAGGAAGTGCCTGGTTAAGAATCATGAGAAATCAGACATTTGTGTTGCTTGAAACCAATATTTTTTGGGGTAGTTAGTTATGGAACAACAGGTAGCTGAAACACAGAGATCCTATGAGAGAAACTGTAAGGGGCCTGAGGCTGATACAGAGAGAGCCACTGGTCCTAGAAGCTGCCTCTCTTGCCTCAGATTCTAAAGACCTTCCTTTTCTATTTCCAGGATTTGTTTAGTCTCACACTGTGAGGACAAAATGTGTGTATGCCCCAAAAATTTGTATGTTAAAACTCCAATCATCAGTACGATGATATTTGGAGGTTGGGCCTTTAGATGGTAATTAGAGTTAGATTAAGTCCTCAAGATGGAGCCCTCATGGTGGATTTAGTGCCCTTAAATTATAAAAACAGGAGGAGGCCGGGTGTGGTTGGCTCACATATGTAATCCCAGTACTTTGGGAGGCCGAGACAGGAGGATTGCTTGAAGTCAAGAGTTCAAGACCAGCCCGGCCAACATGGGGAAACCCTGTCTCTACTGAAATACGAAAATTTGCTAGGCATGGTGGCAGATGCCTATAATCTCAGCTACTTGGGAGGCAGAGGCAGGAGAATCACTTGAACCTGGGAAGCATAGATTGCAGTGAGCCGAGATCACGCTACTGCACTCCAGCCTGGGTGACCGATCAAGACTCCATCTAAAAAAAAAAAAAAAATGCTGAGAGATAAGATTTATTTTTCTCTTTCCATCATGTGAGGGAACAACAAGAATTTGACCATCTGCAACCTGGAAGAGGGCCCTTACCAGAACCCAACCATGCTGGCAGCCTGAGCTCAGACTTCCCAGCCTCCAGAACCATGAGAAATAGATTTCTGTTGTTTATAAGTCATCCAGTCTATAGTATATTTTTGTAACAGCTCACATGGGCTAAGACACCAGTAAGTCCTTTTAGGCTCAAGATGGCTTCTGTTTTTTTTTTTTTTTACTAATTAAGCAACGTGAGGAAATGACAGGGTTCTGGTAAGTAAGCTCAGCTCTGGATATTGGTTATAATCTTTGGGGCTGCGAGAGTAAAGCAGGCTCCATCCCAGAAGGGTCCAGGATACTGGTTCCAAGCCAGAAGGGAGCTGAGGAACAGAACAGAAACGCACAGCGGCTCTAGGAGCAGCAGGCAGACAATGCCAAATCCAAAACATAAGGCAGCAGCTGCTCAGATCTCCCAGACTGAAGTCCCGCCACTGGGGAGCAGCACTGAAGCTACATGTGGAGAGGAAGTGATCCTGATAGCGCCAGGAAGACAGACAGACAGCTCCAGAGGCAGACAGGGATGGACATAGCCCAAGTCCTTGTTTGCTTCAGCGCCATTCCCTCCCTGTGGAGCTATGTGTGCATGATAAGTTTGAGCAGCACGTGAAACAGAACGAGAGGGAGGAAAGGAAAGTAGAGAATTAAAGTATCTCAGAATCACCTTTCCCAGCATGGGCTTTATTTTATGTCTATGTATTATAATTCCATGTACAAGTTTGAGCAGCTTAGAGTCCAAGAGCATTAAGTGGCAGGAGAGAACAGACGGAGTAAGTGTGGATCTGACATAAGCACCAGCTTGTGGTCATCCTCTACGCATCTGATGACCCACTGGATAGACAGAGCCACTTCACAGGAAGTGAAGGTCCACATGAGCAGATGAAGAGAACTCTAACTCAGAGCTGGAATGGAGAGAGAAGCCCTGTAGCGATTAGGAAGAGCTCGGTTATGCTGTCATGACAAATAACTCAAAAATCTCTTGGCTTACAATGGTAAGGTTTACCTCTCACTCACACTATGTCTATTGTAGTAGACAATAAATCTCTGCTCATCACAGTCACTCAGGGACTCAGGTCTTGGGAAGATCCATCCTGCCATAGCTCTGTGGTTGCAGAAGCAGAGGGAAAATGGTGCCCAACATGTTAGAGGCTCTGCCTAGCTGTGACACACCACTTTTGCTTCTGTTGCACCGGCCAAAGTAAGTCACATGGCCATACATGCATTAAACAAGGTAGGGCTGTATAATCCTTCGACAGAGGGGGATTCTAACATGAGTGAAGAATAAAAGCCTATTACATGATCCAGCCTAAAGGAAAGACCCCAGACACGTAAAAGCTAAGGTGCTGAGCATATTGTCATGTCAATGATTCCAGTGTGTGAAGGGGTCAGACATGTGATTGCATCTATAGTGTTAGGGCCACAGAAAACAGGTGAAAACAATTCATGAAGTCAAAATTGAATAATAGTAATAGCAGCTGCCATCTATTGACTCTCCTCTGTTTGTTTTTGAGCCAGACTCTTTTTATGCACGATTTTAATCCTCATCGTATGAGGATCATTTTATCTTCACAAGAATTCTACTAGGGGTCAGAAAGATTACATCACCTGACCAAGGTCAAAGTGCTAGAAAATGGCAGAGCCAGGATTTGAGCCAACTCTGGTGACTTCCAAAGCCCATGATCTTTCTGCTTCTTCCACAATACCATTCCACCTGTCTTGCACAACTGCAGTCAGGGCCAACAACAAGCCACATGTGATCTGACCTGTCAAATCAGTGGCCTGAAATCTTTTACAAAGATGTTCACATCAGAATCTTCAGTTTGTTGTGAGTGTACAGTATTGTGCATGAGACAGGAAGGGCCCATAGGAAGAGCTTAAAATCAAGTTTGTTCTCCAAATGAAAACCCACTACCCACTCCCTATACCTATATCAAGACCTAAATGCAACAGAAATCAGCATCTAAGGAGTTATTTGTGGCAAATCAGTTTCAAACTTTTCTCTTTCATGCCTTATGGAGAGTCCAGTGAGCCCTATAACAACAACAACAAAAAATCCCCAAGTCAGATTGCACTGCAAAGGAGCAGCTGTGAAGGCTTCTGTCACACATAGATTACCATATTCACAGGCTTCACTGATGAGCCGAGGGGATTTCACTTTGTTAGACTATTTAAGATTCACTCAGAGCATCATTTCTGCTGAACTGCACACCCATAATGAAGGTAGTCACTCTTCTCCTTCATGTCTGCTTGTACTTGTTCATTTCATGTAAGTCTCTTGCCTTATAGAGTTCAAATTAAAATGCTATTTGTTATTGAGCATTAAAAATACTCTCATACTATGAGAAATAGTAGTTTAATCTGGAGATCATTGAGTGGCTTCTGGTTCTCCAGCTAAAGAAATCAAGCCCCACAGAGAACACACACATCACTTTGGCACATGCCCTAGGCTTTCTCAGAGCACATCTGAATTGTCCACTTTTTGTTGTATAATACAAACCAATAAAAATCTTCTTGGAAGAAGACTTTGGTCACCTCTTGATGTGTATCTCTCTGGGAGTTCAACGAATTTTCAGGAAAATGTAACATCTCACTGAATGACCCAGAAACATTCAGCAACATTAAACAAGCATTTGACAACATTAAATGTGGTTTTCTGTACCACATATTATGCTGTCATATGCTCAGCATTAGACAAACAAAAGTAGATGAGACATTATGCCTGCCCTTAAAGACTCTGTTTGGAGGGGTTATATATAGACAAACACTGTGCTGCAGAAATAATACAAGGTCCAAAAAGACACTATAGGAAACACCAATGTCTATAGCTTACTTTTCCTTCTTTGCAAAATTTGTAAGGCAAATTAAAATGACCACCTTCAAATAAAACAGAGGGGATTTTTGACTACATGATGCCAAACAATTAGAGATCTACATTCAATGAAGGGCGGCATAGTCTGATTGTTGTGTGCAGACTGTGCCGCTGCTTCATCGGATGTGCTTTTTAGATGTTGCTAAATATTTCCCTAATAATGAGTTAATTAAAAAAAACAGTAGGCCAGGCGCGGTGGCTCATGCCTGTCATCCCAGCACTTTGGGAGGCCAAGGGGGGGGCAGATCACCTGAGGTCAGGAGTTCAAGACCAGCCTAGCCAACAGGGTGAAACCCTGTCTGTACTAAAATATACAAAAATTAGCTGGGCATGGTGGCAGGCGCCTGTAATCCCAGCTTCTTGGGAGGCTGAGGCAGGATAATTGCTTGAACCTTGGAGGCAGAGGTTGTGGTGAGCCGAGATCGCACCACTGCACTCCAGCCTGGGTGATAAAGTGAGACTGTCTCACAAACAAACAAAAACACAACATACCAGTTTCAGCTTGGACACACAGGGAGCTAGAAAGAGCATCAAAACTTAAACACTAGAAAAACTGCAAATTACCAACTCCTCTTAAGCCCATCAGAAATATTTAGATGGTAGTAAATATAGACAAGGTGATATCTAAGGAGAGACTTGAACTGCAGGGAAAAAAACAGGCACCAAGGTTGTTTTAAAAAGAAAATAGTTTAAGGCAAAAATGGTAACAATATTCTGGCTGTTGATGTAAAAGGAAAGTATATGGCAACAGTAGCACAAAGGATGGACATCGGGAGGATGGGAGGTAGATGTCATTCTAAACATGCACCGATGCCTCCACCCAATGCCTCACACCCCAATCCTCAGAACATGTGAATATAATGAGATGTTGCTTCTGTGACTGTTACCTTATATAAACAGTTGACCTTCACCAGCTTCTGCTCATTATTCAGATGTAGCTTATCTAATCACATAAGCCCTTAAAAGCTGAGAACATACTTAGACTGGGAAGGAAGTTAGAGGCATTTAAAGTGTGAGAAGGACCCGACGTGCCATTGCTCCTTTGAAGATGGAAAGGACGCATGAGAAGGAAAGCTAGTGGTCTTGAGGAGTTGAAGACAGCCCCAGATGACAGCCAGCAAGGAAACAAGGGCCTCAGATCCATAGCCAGAGGGAACTGGATTCTACCAACAGCCTGAATGAGCCTGTAAGAAGATCCCTCCCTGGAGCCACCAGATAGAAGTTCAGCTCAGGCAAGACTTCAGGCGTGTGACCATTAGCAGAGAACCCAAGCAAGCCCATCCAGACTTCTGATTTACAGAACAATAAGATAATAAACAGATGTAGTTTTACGCTGCTATGCTTGTGGCAATGCTTTACAGAGAATAGAAAACTAAGGCATGGCCAATCATTGCAGACAAAGAAGAAACAAGGTTAAGAAGTAAATGGAGAAGTTTTCCAAAAAAATCATCTAAGGAAAAAGAAAGTTTTTTGAGCCATAGGGGATGTTGCTGTGGCAAGCTGGGAGTAGCAATAAGGAAGGACATGCGTGTTAGCCAAGGGGCAGTGTCCTTGCTCATTTCTTTCTACCACAATCAATAAGCAAGAATAATCCACTTGCACATCCACATGTGGCTTCCTTCCTATTTCCAATAATCAATAGAGTCTCTGTTGTGAGAAAGGTGTTCCCACACTCAAAAGAATAAGGCCAGGTTGAAAAGGAAACCTCAGTTGAGAACTGAGCTCTGATTTTTTAACTTGCCCAAATTCCTATCTAAGGGGTCTAGGGAGTCATGCCTTACAAACCATAAATTCTCATCAGATGGGCTTTATTTAACCCTTTATATTGTGCCTTACTTTCCAGTCTGACTCTAGCATAACATCACGTGACAAAGAAGAAAGTCAAAATATTTTACCCCAAAACATGTTTCTTTGCCATATTTTGAAATGGTCCTGCAAAGCTGTCCTTGGTGGAGGGACAGGTGCATTTGTAAAGAGCCTCTATTAACATAGCCAGATCTTTTTCTTCTAGGCCCTCCCAATCCTGAAAAGATTAACAGTTTAGCACCTTTTAAAGGTCTGAATAGGAAACATTTGTCATCTATTATCTCTAAGGGCAGCCACTATAAGACTTCAAAAGAACCTTGGTCTCCACAATATTTTATCTTAACCTGAACATTTCCTTTCTAATCAATCCAAGGTCTTTAGACAAACTCAACCAATTGTCAATCAGAAAATGTTTTAAGGCGGGGCGCAGTGGCTCACACCTGTAATCCCAGCACTTTGGGAGGCCGAGGTGGGCAGATCACAAGGTCCGGAGATCAAGACTATCCTGGCTAACACAGTGAAACCGAGTCTCTACTAAAAATACAAAAAAAAAAAAAAAAAATTAGCCAGGCATGGTGGCGGGCACCTGTAGTCCCAGCTACTCGGGAGGCTGAGGCAGGAGAATGGCATGAACCCAGGAGGTAGAGCTTGCAGTGAGCTGAGATTGCAACACTGCACTCCAGCCAGGGCAACAGAGCGAGACTCCGTCTCAAAAAAAAAAAAAAAAGAAAGAAAGAAAGAAAGAAAGAAAATATTTTAATTTACCTATACCCAGGAAGCACCCCCTCCCCCCACCCTGAGTTGTCCCACCTTCCTGAACGAAATCAATGTATTTCCTAAATGTATATTTGATTGATGTCTCATGCCTCTCTAAAATGTATAAAATCAAGCTGTACCCTGACCACCTTAGGCACATGTTCTCAGGACCTCCTGAGGGCTGTGTCATGGGCCCTGGTCACTCATATTTGGCTCAGAATAAATCTCTTCAAATATTTTACACAGTTTGACACTCTTCATTGACAGAGTGTTTGGATTTAACTTTTTTACCATGAACTTTTTAATAGAAAAGAAATAGCTACTCCATAAATGATGTTGAAACTTTTATTCAAGCGTCGATAAAGGTAAAATTTCCTTCCAGTTGTGTTGAATCTAGGTAGAGCCAACACAAGCTACTGCTACCATATTGCCTAGGATTTTTTCCCAACAAAATCAATGTCACGGTTTTTGAAGTGCACACAATTCAGTGCCGCAAAGATCCTGGCCACTCAGAAATGTAGCTGGTGGTCTTTCCAAGCTAACTGGTGACTGGTTTTACACAATATGCTGAACTTAATTATTTGAAAACAATGTTCTGTATAATACTATAACGGTGGCTACATGACATTATGCAGTTGTCAAAATCCAGACCATATACAACACAATGAGTAAACCCTAATGTCAACTATGGATTTTAGTTTGTAATAATGTATTACAATTTGCTGACCCATAGTAAGAAATACAACTGCAGTAATCCAAAATGTTAATAATGGGAAAGGGAAGAAAAGGAGCGGGAAGTGTATAGGAACTCTCTGTACTTTCTGCTCATTTTTCTGTTAATCTAAAACTTCTCTGATAAGATAGTCTATTAATATATTTTAAAGTCCAGATTAAGATAACAGCTCCAGTCTTCTTCAGAGACCCATGAAAGCTCCCCTCTCCCTGCACACAGGCATACACACAGAGGCAGGAAAATACTGAGCACAGTGCAATGTCGGCTTCGATGAGACTATCCCGCCTTGCTGGTCAGAAGAAACAGATTGACAGCCAGACACCTCACTTGAATCATCAAAGAGTGGCCCCGGGTTTTACTGATTCTGGAGGATGCAACACCAATAGTCAAGACTCCTCATATTTTCAGTGGCTTCAACAATGTGGCAGGAAAGCACACAGCTAATTAAGAGGTGAAAAGCTGCACAATGAAGAAACACTGAAGGGCAAACACCATTGAGTTAATCAGAGAATGTTCCTGACATGAAGCCATTTTCCAGTACTTCTATTTCTGTTCATGCCTATCATGCCTAAGCTAACAAGAAAATTATTAAATGTAAAATTCACCCTTTTCCTTGGAATAAAATTGTGGCCCCCTTGGCTTTACAGAAAAGGGGAGAAAATCACAAGTAATAGTGAAAGAATAAACAGACCACAGAAAGTAACTACTCTGAATTTTCAAGGCAAATGTTTCCTTTTGAGAAATATTTCTTCCAAGAAAAAAAATATTATCCGAGAAAAATTTGTGATCCATTTCATAAATCGATTTCAAGAGAGGTTTACATATATGAAGTAGAACAAAATTTAAATCTTGAAAGACATGAATAGCAGAATTTAAAATGTTTTTAGTGCAATGAACGATAGACTGTATGAGGCAGAAAACAAAATGTATTATTTAAAATATTAACTCAAGAAATCTTCCCAGAACATAAAGACATACAAAAAAGTAACAATGAAAAGAAGCTAAGAGTATGATGAAGGACTGATTCATGAGATCTAAAACAGGTAATCCTGGAACTCCAGAAGAGAACAAAGCAGAGAGAGAGAATAAGCAATAAATCATATAAGAACATTGCTTACGAGGAAGAAAATTTCATACTCACAGGGTCCACTGTCAACCAAGCAAAACAAAATAAAACATGCACAAGGAGGTATATGTGTTAATTTCCTAGTTTCTAAGAAAAAGAAAATATTTTATAAGCAGTCAAGAAGACAGATACAAAGAAGAAGAAAAAAACTGAAAGAACACAATTACTCACACACACAAAAAATGAAACTTTTTTTGACACCAAAACTGCAGTAACACTAAATGGCCTTATATTTGAGTTTACTAGATAGCTTTCACAGATGAGATTCAGTCAGCAAATGTATTTTGTGGAAAAATTCCAAGCTCTTTGAAAAATGAAAAGTTCTGAAGCAAGTTTACAGTCCCTGTGATGACATTGGCAAAGCAGGGGCTGAAAAATGAAAAGAGCCATCTAGAAATTATATTTATCCCTCTTCAAAATTTTGTCATTAGTCAATTACGTGGGGTTTTATTTTGTATTTTATTTATTTATCAACTTTTAGGTTCAGGGGTACTTGTGCAGGTTTGTTACGTAGGTAAACTGTGTGCTGCAGGGGTTTGGTGTACAAATAATTTTGTCACCCAGATAATAAGCATAGCACCCAATAGGTAGTTTTGAAGTCTCCAAAGACAATGCAGGTGGGCTGGGCGCAATGGCTCACACCTGTAATCCCAGCATTTTGGGAGGCCAAGGAGGGCAGATCACCGGAGTTCAGGAGTTTGAGACCAGTCTGGCCAACATGGCAAAACTTCGTCTCTACCAAAAATACAAAAATTAGCCAGGTGTGGTGGCACGTGCCTGTAATTTCAGTACTTGGGAGGTTGAGGCAGGAGAATCGCTTGAAGCCCGGAGGCGGAGGTTGCAGTTAGCTGAGATCGCACCATTGCACTCCAGTCTGGGCGACAGAGCAAGACTCTCTCTAAAACAAACAAACAAACAAAACAACAGCAACAACAACAAAAATAATGCAGCTGTCTATAAAAGAAATGGTATGGGGCACTTCACAAAATCCTGGATTTGGAGTCAAAAGACTACCAACAAGTCCAAACGTGCCTTCTCTGCCTACCAGTTATGCAACTTCTAGCAAATTACTTTTTGTCTGGGGACTTTGATTTCCTCCACTGTGATGTGGGCATTATGATTGTGTTCAGTGGTCCATGTGATGCCACTAGCAATGCACTTCTATTAGGATGCATTAAGAGAACAAAACTGCTAACAGATCCAAAACAGTGACAAGGGATTAGAAGGCTATTTTCTAATTAAACTTGGAGGGTATTCTCAGTCTCTTTAGGCTGCTATAACACAGTATCACAGACTAGGTGGTTTATACACAACAGACGTTTATTTCTCTCATCTCTGGAGGGTGGTAAGTCTAAGATTAAGGTTCCAGCAGATTCAGTGCCTGTTGAGGACCTGCTTGCTGGTTCATAGAGAGCCATCTTTTTTCACTGTTCTGGTTCATAGATAACAACTTGTGATGTTCTTACAGCAAGCCAGTGGTGAGAGATCTCTCTGGGGCCTTTTTTTATAAGGGCACAAATCCCATTTATGAAGGCTCTGCCTCATGACCTAAGCACCTCCCAAAGGAGCCACCTCCTGACCTATCATCTTAGAAGTTAAAATTTCAATGTGAATTTTGGTGGGACACAAATATTCCGACCCTAGCAGGGTTAATCATGGAATCCAGATATTGAAAGGATCCACAAGATACTCTACTAAGTGCTGATTTAAAAAGAACCATTATATTGCCCTATGTATTCATTAACTTGATCAATAAATGTTAATAAGATGCTTATTACATGCATAAAATTAATCTTGTCTCTGCAGTTTACAAAAAAAAATATGGCATGACCACTACAAGTGCTTATAAATTCTAGTGGAAAAAAAAGAAGAATACACTTAAAAAATTCTAGTGGAAAGTAAGACACACACATCTCAATAGATAATATACCAGAGCATTAATGGAACATGTAGATTTTAAAAAACTGAATAATATGCACTATGGGAACTTAGAAGAAGACATCTCCCAGCCTGAAGAAGATAGAGATTTAGTTGGATTCTGGAGGATGGATAAGTGAGGTGGAGACTGACTGAACATTTGCTTTAACTCTTTTCTCCTCTTCCTATGCAAAAAGATGGCATTTCTCAGCCTTTCTTGCAGCTAGATGTTTCCGTGTGACAGAGCTGAGATAAATATTACGCAGGTAGAAGTGACGTGCCCCGATCCATGCCTGGTCGTAAAAGATGCTACCCATTACTCCATGTCTTAGATTTTTCTTCATTGGAAGCTCAGAATCAGGGGTCTGGTGAAGAATTATGTGGCCCTTGGGGATTAAAAAAGCCACTAGATGGAACACCTCTGACTGCAAAATGACTGCATGGGAAAGATTGCCCCCTTCCAGCCCAGCCAGCTCAGACCACCATAGACTGAGATGAGAAATAGCTTATTTCATGAAGCCCCTGAGACATAGGGTTGTTTTTTGTGAAGATGCCTACCTTGAATAATGTATTTTGTGGAGTAGGGCAAAAATAAAAACAGAGCAATAATCGAAGCCTAGAATGCTCAATATTTGTGTTTCTCATAGTCTCAAAACTACGAGTAATCATAGTCTTGCACGTGAATGTGCATGGAGTTTTGTAAAACACAGGTTCTGATTTACCAGGTTTGGGGTAAGACGGAGGTTCTGTACTACCAAGCTTCCAGGGGCAGGGGATGTAGATGCTTCTGGTCCACAGAGGCTCACACCTGTAATACCAGCACTGTGGGAGGTAGAGGCAGGAGAATCACTTGAGGCCAGGAATTCAAGACCAGCCTGGGCAACATAGCGAGACCCCATCTCTAAAAATAAAAATAAAAATAAAAATTAGCTGGGAATTGTGGCACACACCTATAGTCCTAGCTACTTGGGAGCTATGATTGCACCACTGCACTTTACCCTGGGTGACAGAGTGAGATCCTGTCTCTAAAATAATTAAATTAAATTAAATTAAATATTAAATGATAACACTCATGATCAGAAATAACTGCCACTTTTCTTTTTGTTTATACTAACAGAACATTTAAGGAGCTTCATTTTACAGCACTGTAACAAAATAATACGCATCTAAATATAAATACCTAAAGGAAAGCAAAACTTGTAAAATTAGTTCATCTTAAAGGAAATAAAGTTTAAGTAGCCTTTGGAGTGTTTTATATTATAAAGCTACTTTGACGAAAGACTGGGTGAGAACCCACACATGACTATTAACATTCAGAGTAACAAGGAAATTAAGTTGCCTTTTACACTTAACTTTTTATTATTGCTTTTCCATTTCTACTTAATCATTACATCTTTTCCTAAATGAGTAGGAGAAAAAGGTAAAAATGAAAAGAGAGAGCAAGAAAATCTCCACCCAAGTCATTTCTAGGAACTGGGTACAGCAGTTTTAAATTTGCAATGTAATTATGTATAAAGGGAAATTTAATTCATTTGCTTCTCATAACTCATTTTTCAGATATAATTAAAATGACCCCAAGAAGTAGGTTAAAATAGCAGAGTCAATTTGTACAGAGTAGATTCTAGACTTTTCAGTCTTGAGTTCTTATGAGTTCTGATTCATGAAAATGAGAAAGAATGTTCTTGTCATTCTCATCTACATAAGCACAGATTAAGTATGGCTTTTCTCCCTGAAATTATCTGTTCAAAAAGGGGCTTTTGCCCCTCAAAGTAGGTTATCATTTTGAAGGCAAAGAAAAGACTGAGACTTTAAAAATCTCTGCACATTTCCATATCCTACTTGGAATGCCTAAACTCTACACATCTTTACTGCTGACTTTCTCAGGAATTATGAACCTCCTTTGGAAATTTATCCCGAAGAGTAATTTCCACCATATCAGTGAGTTTAATGGATCATTTCTCAGAGCTGGCATTGGTCAAAAAGTTGTATAAACACTAAAATTCTGGAACATGGATGCAGAAGAGAGGAGGCACAAAGCAACAGAAGAGGGAGTATCTGAGGGCTATGGGACCCACAGCTCAATTTCATCTAGGTCTTCCCTCATGGGATCTATATCCTAAAGGTAGGAATGATGAGGAGGAAGTAGGGAGACATGGACTTGGTAAACCTGTCATTTCTCACGAGGTCACCGTGGACAGCATCACCTTAAAACTGTACAAGCAGCTTCAGGAATCCCTGAGAATGATGGCACCTCATTTCCAAGGTGGCAATACAGGAAGATAAGGTGGAGGTTCTCTATTGCTTTATCTCTGTATCCAGATAGCTCATAAATGTCCTCTTGACTGTGACCCAAAAGCACTCTCATGTTCTACTATGGTACAGATGTTTTTCCCCTCTGAAACTCACGTTGAAACTTAATCCCCAATGTGACAGCACTGAGAGGTGAGGTCTTTAAGAGATGATTGGGTTATGAAGGCTACGTCTTTATGAATGGGTTATCATGGAAGTCGGACTGGTGATTTTGTAACAAGAGGAAAAGACCTGAGCTAGTATGTTCATCTCCCTCTTCAACTCTCCCGGTGATGCCCTGAGCTACCTCAGATCCCTGGAGAGAGTCCTCACCAGCAAGAAGGCCCTCGCCAGATGTGGCCCCTCAACTTGGATTTCTCAGTCTCCACAACTGTTAGAAACAAATTCCTTTTCTTTGTAAATTACCCAATTTTAGATTTTCTGTTATAAGCAACAGAAAATAGACTAAGGCATGTTCCCTTGTGATTTCCCAGATGCTCCTGCTATTAGCTGTGGCCACCAGGAGCACCTGGCATGCTTCTTCTCATTTTAGTCTTTCAAAGAAAAACTCTCCCGGGGAGAACTACCGAAGAGAAAAGCCAGTGACTATTCACTAGGTTCAGCCACTCTCATAGAGAGCTCTGTGCTCTCCTAAGGTTTGACATCCCAATGAGTCAAGCCAGAGACAATGCAGGTTACTTAAATTCCCTAGATTACGCCCAAAGGTGAACTATGCTCAATTCTAATCACTGCTTGGTCACTAAAATAGTCCTGTAATCCAAAGTACAGCATAACACAGAAGTTAGTAGTTATTAAACCATTCTATTACCCAATTACACCTTACCTGGAAGATTTTTTTTGCTATCCACCACCTAAAATACTTTTAAATGGCTCCTCTGTTTGTAGAAAAATCAACATTCTTAGGCAAAAAATACTTACTATGGCACATACAACTCTTCTTCCCATTCTCTGGTGTCCTATACTGTGGCAATAGTGAAATACTTTGATTTTCCTAAACTGGCTCTGTTCCCTCATGTCTCCTACTATACCCCTTTTTAAAAATGTCTTTAACTTTTTTAGAATAGACCTATTTTCTCATTCATCCATCAATAAATATATTCTACAAACATATATTAAACATCTTAATACCCAATAAATTACTCATTACTGAATATTCAAAGTGCTGGGGATTCAAAGCCAAATAAGATCTTCTATTAGCAAATATGTGTTGTAGTACTATGTGCCAGGCACAGTCTCTGCACCAAAAGAACTTAGATCTGCCAATGCCCTCAGCCAAAGACCACCAGGAAGATCATCAAAAACTGGGTTTACCTACTTGTTACAACAAGAAAAAGCATATTTATGGGAAACCATGGAGTTCAGTTAAGTAGTGCTGGGGGAAACTTGCCATTGGATTTGGGCTTGTGTTTTAGGGGGAGAGTTCAAGGAAGTGGGGTTTTGCTCTGGGTTGTATGTTGTCAGAAAGTGGGGATAATCTTATATTTGATATTTTAATCAATCTTATCTATAAAACAGGAGGAACAAATCACAGTTGGAGCTGGTATTTTTTATCAATAAAAAAAAAAAAAGGCAGTCACTTGGCCAAGGCGGATGGATCATTTGAGGCCAGGAGTTCACGACCAGCCTGGCCAACATGGTGAAACCCCATCTCTACTAAAAATACGAAAATTAGCTGAGCATGGTGGCATGTACCTGTAGTCCCAGCTACTCGGGAGGCTGAGGCAGGAGAATCGCTTGAATCCGGGAGGCAGAGGTTGCAGTGAGCCGAGATCACGCCACTGCACTCCAGTCTGGGCAACAGACTTTTTTTTGCCCCCTGCAAAAAAAGCAGTCACTCACATTATCCAAGTTACAGTGGTATTTGGTCATTTTATAGTTTGGATAATATTCTTATTTTTCTCTAGCCATAGACATTCATGATTACAGAGTGGCCTTTTTAAAATCTGTCTCTTATAGTTATAGGAGCATGTCTGATGTTGATGTTCCTCAGACCAACAACATAGACTGATTTTTTCCTATTGAATGAAATCAGGACCAAGCTGCCAAGTCAGCTGTTATCAACACCAGGGCCCCACTGAGAGTGCCAGGCTACTTCCTTGGCATTTGATGCCAGACTGGGAAAGATGCCTTTGCTAGAAGCTTTCATAGCACCTGAAATGTAAACTGTGATCTACACTTATATCCCCCTTCAGATATAAGTGGGATCAAAGGCATTACCACAGGTGCTTGGGGTGCTGCCAGCCCTCAGCTGTTAGCCCCATTCAAGGATTGCCTCAGCTGAAGACAGCAGCCTCACCCAAAGTCATGCCCATTTCCTGAGGAGACTGTCATCAAATGACTGGTGACTGTGGGTGTACAAAGGCCCTGCACACTTGCCCCAACTTAAAACAGCTCTGCAGGGTTATCTTGTCATTGGACTATGCCATCGGGTTACTTGAGGTTTTCAGTGAGAGTCTATCACAACTTGTCTTCCCTCTCTGCCTACTCCTACTTCCGTCCCTTCCCTTGCACAGGCATTGATCCCCAAATCCCTCCCTAAACCTCTTGCACTCTAATTCCTATCTCAGAATTAGTCTTCTGGCAAACTGAGCCTGGAACAGTACCACTTACACATCTCTATCACACCCTTGTAATTTTTTGGAACAATCATCTGTTACTAGATGTGAACTCCCCAGCATCTAACACAGCATCGACTTCATAGTAGTTCGCAATGTATTACAAGTAAACAAAATCCCAGGGAAAAGAAACTAGAAAGTGATTTATTCAACAGGATACCATATGAGGAAGGAAAATGATGGGTAAACAGGAAACAGAAAGACTTAAAAAGAGCAGCATGGTAGGCAGAATAAGCCCCATCACACACACAGACACTGACACAAATAAATGTCTGTGTCCCAATCTTCACAATATGTAAATATGTTAGGTTACATGGCAAAGAGGAATTAAGGTTGCAGATGGAATTAAGTTTACTCATCAGCTGAGTTTAAGGTAAGGAGATTACACTAGATTATCTGAGTTGGCTCAGTGTAATCACAAGGGCCCTTGAAAGTAGGAGAGAGGCAGAAGAACAGACAGAGGCAGAGAAAGAAATAATAATAGAAACAGGATCAGACACTTGCTTCATTGCTGGCTTTAAAGATGATGAAATGGCACCATGAGCCAAGAAATATGAGTGGCCTCCAGAAGCTATGAGAGACAAAGACATAGATTCTCCCCTAGAACCTTCAAAAAAGAATGCAGCCCTGCTGCTTGCAGAAGGGATTTTATCCCAGGAAGTCTCAGATTGGATTTCTGATCCATAGAACCATAAGGTAATAAATGTGTATGGTTTAAACCACTGTCTGCGGTAAATTGTTATGGAAGAAACCAAAGGCTATTGGAAGTGAAATGAATAGCTACAAATACTTGCAGCAATGGATGCTTTAGAATTTTTACAGATGTCCGGTTAAGGGGCTGTGGTCTAATGAAGGAAATTTCTCTAGAAGTAGAGTTTGTAAACTCACTGTTCTCACAGAGACTATGATCATATGGGATACCTTGAAACTACTTTCGCACAGCATAAACACTTACATTTAAACCAAGAATGTATTTTTATTTGAGATATGGAGTGTTTTGATGGTAATCGTAAGAAAACTACAGCCCTTCTCCAAGCTACACCTTAATGTCTCCAAATAATTTTATTGCTTTCCTAAGTGGAAGGAGAAATAGAATGAGCATGTGTTACTCTGAGAGCTCACATATGAGTGGTGCTTTGTAGTTCACAAAATATTCTCCCCACTATGTGACTCAGAAGGACAGAATTAGGACAAGAAGGTGAAAGTTATAAGGTTGCAGATTACAGACAGATAGACTGATGGATCTTTTGCTAGTGAATCCCCTTTTGCTAGTGAATGTAATTTTTTATGCTCCTTACAACTTGCAAGATTTGTAGAGTGAATGAGAGAAAAGAGAAGTATTCTAGAGAATATAAAAGCTGAATGAGAGAGCCATATATACGTGTGTGTGTGTGTGTGCCTGTGTGTGTGTGAACTAATGGTTAGCTTTTCCCCCAAAAAAGGGAGCTCCCAAATAAGGGAGCTATTTTTTGAAGGCCTATGTTACACATTCAAGGACAGTTGATATCTAGTTGAGGGGGTTAAAGGAGGATATAACGTCCTCTTCAACTTCTTCCTTCAAGAAATTGAAGAAAGTAGCCAGCCATGCTGGCTCATGTCTGTAATCCCAGAACTTTGGAAGGCCAAGGCAGGAGGACTGCTTGAACCCAAGAGTTTGGGATCAGCCTGGGCAACATAGCAAGACCCTGACTCTATGAATAATAAGAACAATAATTTTAAAAATGAAAAAGGAAGTTTAAGAAAGTTAATCTCTGGTGGTTTCTTCCAATATTGATATGGAAATATTAGAGTTTTTTTTAATGCCTGAGACAAGCCTAAGATGCTTTGTGGAGCCCTACCTGTCATATACCATGAAGAGAGAGAAAACATTCAAGCATTTCTAAAAGGCAAAAAGAATACTTTTATAGGATTCCAAGAATGGTGCCAGTTAGTTAAATAAAGTGAAACTCACTTGTGCCATTTTAGTGTTTCCCCAAAGTGGTATTTGTCTTTAAGTTTCACATCTAATGTAAACACCAGAAGTCAAACGGTAATAAAGATTTCTTTAACTGAAAGTGCCAGAAAACACTAACGTGCCACACAGTTGATTCACTGGAGCCCAGCTTTTTCTCCTTTTAAATTAGGTGTCCCAGTTACTCTTCAGTCTCACTGAAAAATTATAAAATGTCTAAAATGTAATTTACAGTGTCTGTAAATGTAAAAAGCACCTGGTCAACCCTGGAAGAATTTAGGAGGCAACACAGTGCAGTGAAAATGCTGGAGCATTTGAATTTAGACAATCTGGCTTTGAATCTCAGCTTCTTAGTGGCTGCAACAATGGGCAGGTCACATCACTTTTCTTAATCTCAGTTTTATCATCTGGAGAATGGATTCAATATACGTCATGCCCTTCTTCCTTCATAGAATCTTGAGCCTCAGAGGACATCGTGCTGTGAAAGTGCACAAAATGAAAATGCATATTAAATGCAAATGCATATTAAATGGTTACTCCTGGTAACCACTCATTCAAGTTGCTATCCAGTTTGTAAAATATTCTGGCGTAATGCTCCTCAATCAAGACAGGGAGGCGAGAGCTTCTATTCCATGCTAACACCATTATGAGTGCATCACCAGTACTCCAACAGTTCACAAAATGTGATCATACTGCTTCATTCAGCTCTGGGAAGAGAAAACGATTGTGCTACTTGTTTCATTAACTGAAATCTTGCCCATCAGATATTAAATATCATAAATAAAAATACATGCACAGAAATGTGAAGAAACATTTCTCTACAATTGCTAATGAATCTTGTATGTTCCTTACGACTTACAAGATTTATAGAGTGAATGAGAGAAAATAGAAGTATTCTAGAGAATATAAAAGCTGAATGAAGGCCAGAAACAGCCAGCCATCAGGTGCTGCTATAGTTTGGATGTTTGACCCTCCAAAGCTCATGTTGAAATTTGAGCCTCAAAGTTGGAGGTGGGACCCAGTGGAAGGTGCTTGGGTCATGGGGGCAGATCTCTAATGACTGTCTTGGTGCTGTCTTCATGATAATGAATGAATTCTCACTCTGTTAGTATCTTCAAGAACTAACAGAGGAGCCTGGAACTAAGAGGAGCCTGGAACCATCCTCCCCTCTCTCTTACCGTCTTTCTTGCTGTGTGATCTCTGTCAATACCAGTTCCCCATCCCCTTTTACCATAAGTGGAAGCAACTGGAAGCCCTCACCAGAAGCAGATGCTGGTTCCATGCTTCTTTGTACAGTGAGCAGAATCATGAGCCAAACAAACCTCTTTTATTTATAAATTTCCTAGCCTCTGGCATTTCCTTATAGCACTAAAAATGGACTAAGACAGGTGGTCACCCATGAATGGTGAAAGAATGATCTCTCCTGCATTCACAATAAAGTGGAAAATAAAAATATCCTTTAACTTTTTATCATATAATAAAGATAGACATAATCATCTTGAAAAACAAATGTTTAAACCTTAGAGATAAGGCTAAATCTTTTGAAACCCATCCTCCATCTTGACCTTCCTCCCAACCCTTCTAGAGGCACTACTCTTAAGTTCAGTGTCCATGATTTTAGACCCCTTTCTCAGCACCTGAATACCTACATCACATATACCTACTCAGACATCATATTGGTGTTGTTTTAAGGGTTTTTTTCTTAACATAAATGGCACCATACTAACCACATCATTCTGAAACATGAGAATGTAGACTCTAAGTTCAACCTGCCAGATTGAAATATCTCAACTTAATTTAATAGATGTTTGACTTTAGGAAATTGCTTAGTTTCTCTCATTCTCAGTGTCCTCATCTGTATCAATATTATAACCTACCTCATAAGACTGTAATAAGGATTACATGAGCTTATTTAGATAAAGCAGTTAGATTTGTGCCTAGCAGATCACATAAATTACACTTGTGCGGAAAAACCATGATGACAAGAACCACACATAATATCAAAAAAAAAAACACTTAAATGAAAAAGAAAGTCAATGTGAAATCACACAGACACTCCATGTGAAGGATGACAGAAGTGTGAATTCCCCGAGGAGGAAGCCACATTGACTTAACTGATCTGGAACAGGAAATAAACAAAGTACCAATGGGTAGTAAATTAGCAGAATGTTAAACATGGTGTCAGAGGGGAAGAAGAAAACACACTGCCAACCACAGGGTAGGGTCTGGATTTTATTCTAAGGGCAAGAGCTTCTTACTAAAGTGCTTTAAGCAAGGGAATTACCAGCCATCATAAGTTAGCAGTTGGGACAGACTCCTGTAATGAAAGATAGATTAACAAGAAGAAAACAAGTTAGTTTATTAATGTGTGCAGTGTGCATCTCAATGAAAGGTAACTCAAAGCAATGGCTTAGAACTCTGGCTTATATATGATCTCTAATAACAAACAATAAATTTTAGAGAAGTAGTAAAACAAAGGAAAGCAGTTCTAGTCTTCCAGAGGCAGGAAACTGTGGAAAGCTAAATATATGGGAGAAAATTAATGGAGTCAGGCTTGTTTGCAGATTCCTCTGGTGTCATATGTGAACTGATAAGAATTGTCTCCAGTAATTGACTTCTGTCCTTCCTGGTAGAGAGGGGAGAGGAATACCTTTCAAATTTATGCACTACATTTTGGAAAATAGGGAGAGGGAAGAGAGCTTTTCTGCATCTGTTTCTTCTTGTTTTTAGCTCAACAACCCTTTATGTTTTAGGAAGGCACAGTGGAATTGAGGTAAGTGGAAGCTGAGAAACCAGTTAGGAAGCCTTTATAGCAGCCCAGATGAGAGGCTGCTACTTGACTTCAAGATAGAATTAAAATTGGAGAAAGGTGGTCATATTTTAGAGCTAAAAGCAACTTGCTCATAAATTAGATATCATCAGTGAGAGGAATAGGCTATTTTGGTGAAGACACTGGGGTAATGGAGACGTTAGTTACCAAATGAGGAAGAGGAAATGAGAAGTAGGCTAGAGAAAAACAAAACAAAAAACAGGATGGTCCGGGACTGAGCCCCATGGCACTACAACCTTAATAGATTGAACAGAAGAGACAGAGCCAAAGGGTAAGGTGAATAGCAGGTGAGTGTCCTGCCATGGATGTTTTGGATATAAAGTGCTTCGTGACAGGAGGAGTGTTCAACTATGTTAAAAGCTCCAGTGAGTACTAATAAGAAGAGCACAGATAAATCACCACAGATTTGGCAACCTGGACGTAATTGATGGCAGAAGAGTAGACATGACAGAAGTCTTACTGGAGTTTGGGGAAGAAAAGGGGAAATGAGAAGAAAGGGGAGACAACAGTTGAATCATGTTGAAGACATTACTCTGTGAAAGAAGGTAGAGAAAGAAGTTCATCCCTGGAGAAGAATATGAAGTCAATATATATTTTTTAATATGGAGGACTTGAGAGTGTGTGTATATGGTATATGCTGATGCACAGGAAATAGTAGTAGACAATAGGAAAAGAGAAAAAGCAAAGCCGTTGAGGAGATGATAGAAGACAGGATCCTGAATACAGATAACAGATTGGTCTTAGAAGCAGTGTCAAACTCCCTGTAACAGGAGAATGCATTTGAGTATCTGTGGAGGTAAGGTTGATAAATTGGGTGGTGGGAATATGACAACAGTTGTCTTAGTCCGTTTTCTGCTGCTGTAACACAATGCCAAAGAATGAGATATTTATAAGGAAGAGAAGTGCATTTGTCTTACAGTTCCAGAGGCTGGGAATTCTAAGAGCATGGCATTGACCTCTGGTGAGGGCCTTCTTGCTGCACAGTTCCATAGCAGGAGGGCAAGTGAGCATGTGAAACAGAGAGAGCAATGGGGCCAAACTTTTTTTTTTTTTAATCAGGAGCCCATTTTCAGGGTAGCTAACTCACTCTCACAATAAGGGCATTAATCCCTTCATGAGAGAAGATCCCTCATAGCCTAATCACCTCTTAAAGGTACCACCTTTTAATGCTGTTGTAACAGCAATTAAGTTTTTAACACTTAAACTTCTGGGGACACATTAAAGCCATAGCAGTAGTCTTGCCTCATCATCTTTATTTTCAAGTGTTTACAACTTGACCAGCCAACTACGTATAAGCTTCACAAGAGGAGGTACTTCTAATTTGCACACTTCTCCTTTACCCTACTTATCTTCAACCCGAACCTAACACAGCCTTCATAAGGGCAAATGTTAGCCTATTTATAGCTGAAAACTCCAACATGCTTCCTTAAAGACCTGAGACCTGCCTCCTGTTCCATATCCCCAGGGGAGTCATTTTAGGGTCGTATGTTCTCTAATTTTCCAACCTTTACATGCATTATGACCTCTACCTAGAATGTTCTTCATCACCCCGGATAGGTCCTTCCTTGAGCACAGCTTCCATTGCAGAAAAGCTTTCCTAAGGCTCCCAGTCTTGTACTAACGGCATGCTTATTGACCATGGAGTTCCACATGTTTCCAAAGTAGTCTTCACCATGCATTCCTCTGGAGGATTCTCTTCACAATAGCATCAAGTAAATAATGCTGCATTGTCACTGCCTGATGGTATACTTTATTCTCCCAAAAATGGAAGCAGTGTGAGAGATGAACCTCTGTATTGCTCATTATTAAACCCCAAGACCAAAAGCAAGCATAAAGCAAATGCTTCTTCAACGTTGAATAAATGACTAGCATTAAGAGAAAAAAAGAATGACATATAATTATTGGCATGGCTTGGATGTGTATCCCATGCAAATCTCACGTTGAAATGTTATTTCCAATGTTGGAGGTGGGGCCTGGTGGGAAGTGTTTGGGCCAGGGCAATAGATCCCTCATGAATGGCTTGATGCCCTTCCTGCAGCAATGAGTTCACAGGAGAACTGGTTGTTTAAAAAAGACTAGCTCCTCCTCCTTTCTCTCTGGCTTCCTCTCTCTCTCTCCATGTGATATGCTGGCTCCCCTTCACCTTCTGCCATGAGTAAGAGCTTCCTGAGGCCTCACCAGGAGCAGATACCAGTGCCATGCTTCCTGCACAGCCTACGGAACCATGAGCCAAAATAAACCTCTCTTCTTCATAAATTACCCAGCCTCAGGTATTCGTTTATAGTGACATAAAAGGAATGTAGGACTCTAGTCATATACAAAATTGATAATGTAATCTTAATTAGGTATTTAGGCTTGGGAAAATGAACTAAAGTAAGGACACTCAGTAAAACATTGTAAATGGTTAGCTATAATGAGGGAAAATATAGAAAGCACACACGATTTTTTTTCTTTTAAAAACTTTTCTTCCATTTCCAATTTTTCTGCAGTAAAGTTTTCATTTTTATAAAAAGAAAAAAATAAATATAATTTGAAACATAAAATCTCCATTGTACCAGTCCTTTCTCACACTGCTATAAAGAACTACCTGAGCCTGTGTAATTTATAAAGAAAAGAGGTTTAATTGACTCACAGTTCCACAGCCTGCACAGGAGGCATGGCTGGGGAGGCCTCAGGAAACTTACAATCATGGCAGAAGGTGAAGGGGAAGCAGGCACGAGAAGGAGGAAAAGAGAGCAGGAAGAGGTGCTACACACTTTTAAACAACCAGATTTCATGAGAACTCACTCATTATCACAAGAACAGCAAGGAGGAAATCTGCCCCCATGATCCAATCACCTCCCACCAGGCCCCTCCTCCAACACTGGGGATTACAATTTGACATGAGATTTGGGTGGGGACACAAATCAACCCATATCACCCACTTTGCTCACCTTGGACATCTTCTGTAAGCACATTTAATGCCTCTCTACCCCGAAGTGCTTCTCTCCCTTATGTTTCATTCTGCATTTATTGCTGCATTTCACCCCTGAGATCCTAGTATAGAACTTCTCCAGGTCTTTATTCTGACTTTCCTGGCCTCACTGTCTTTATTGGCCTAGGTCAACATGCCTCCTGGTGTGCCCAGTCTCCAGAACCTGCTGTGGAGCAAGCAGCCCCCTACGGGTGTTCCAACCCCAAAAAGGCCATCTCTCTCTCAGGTTCCAGCAGCCCAAATAGTCAAGAGGCCCCATCTCAGCATTTGGTAAAGCACTGGAGAGCACATTTATATGTACAAAGTGAGTATGCTTTTCCACACATCTTCTCAGCATTTACCTAAAGATGAACAACTGGGATTCTCTTTTACCTACTATATTATATTGCAAAATTCTATCTGGTAAATTCTCTGTAGAGAGCACATTCAATTTAGTTGCAAAGCAGAGGTTATAATATGTAGCAGAGCTAACTGAAGAGCAAAAGTCCCAATGCCAGGGAAGAAGACAGGAAATTTCATATATCATCTATCCTAGGAGATTTTCCCAGTGTAGAGTTACCTTGCAGTCAATAGACAGTAAAAATAATAAATTATTTTTTTAAAAAACTTGAAAAACTTATTTGTATCTCCTGTGCCACTAAGGTGAGTTAAAAATGCTATTTCAAGCTTTCTAAAATGTGTTTTAATGGAGTATATGGTTACTAACGTACACTTTTATTTTGCATTTTCACACGAGTAGTGATGGTCTAGTTTTATTTCTATTTTAAAGACACGGTCTTGCCTTTGTATCTGTGTTTTAAATTACAACCTAAAGAAAAAAATGAAATATTTAGCAGCATTAAAACAAACCACTTTCTTCAACACATACACACTCAGAAAGTATTGTTCTTGTTTTTAACCTCAAAAACATATTTTGGCAGAGAGACCCCATCACCAAATAGACATATCGACGGCCTTCCCTGGTCCAAGAACATATGTGAGGAAGATTTTTGCTTTCTCCCCAATAATTTCTATATTAGAATGAATTTTAGCCTACTAATTTCCATTCCTCAGACCAACTCCCAACTCAAATAATCCTTCCAGGAGCAGATTTTTAGAAGTGAAAATGCCTAAAGGAAATTCCAAAAAAAAAAAAAAATGAGATAGCCAAGAGAATACTTGATGCAGAGCAATAAATCCCTACAGTCTAAACTGCAAACAGAATGCCTTCAAAAAAGCCATCAGCAGCTGGAGCCTTCATATTTAGAATAATGTTTATAAATGATTTTATCTAATTCTAATTGTCATGCATTCACAGCAATCTGTTAGCTTTTAGCCAGGTTAGACATCCTCACAGCTTGAGAGGAGCCTCAAATCACCAGAGAACCCAAAATAAGGGGCAAGTTAGAAAAATCCCTGCCATGCATTCCTCCCATGCTGATCTCCAACATACTGTGGGGAGAAGCAGCTGCCTGGAGCAGAAGCTGCTGTCAGAGGGGGCTCCTCCTGCAGTGCCAATAACAGCCACACTCAGGAGCTTCACTGAGCACCGCTCAGGGACCGTGTCAACCACAAGGCTCTTGCATCAGCTCTGCCTTCACTGAGACTCTGCCCCATTCTCTCATCAGTTCCCTGCTAACCACTCCCAAGAGGGCATGTGACTGCTGGAGAAAGACTTTTCAGAATCAAAAAAGGCAGATGGGCAATCAAAAGAACATTTCTCCTTTAAGAACAAAGCAACAACAAACTTTATTGTTCTACCACCAACCAAAGACCTGCATATTATTGTCAAGGTTTCATCCTGCCTTTGTGATTCTCCATTTTCCTTCAGCTCTATAGTCTTTGAAATCCACTTTGAAAAATGCCTAACACAAGTATTGTCTGGATGCTCCATGAGAGGTTGAATCTGCCTACATTTCCCCATTCTCAATCGAACAAAATCCCTTCTAACACTGATAAAATGGGGCCATTCTTGGCATGGTGTGATACTCAAGGAAGACACAAGTCAAACAAATAAAGACCTTGAAGAAACAATTTAAGCATTGACTGGAGTCTTGAAGAGTGGAAAGCATAGTTTACATTTTCATGACACACATAGCAAAATTTCCTAAATATCCTCTCTGCTCATCTATTTCCCCCAAATCTTCCCAACAGCTGCTCAACAATCTCTCCCCCAGAAACTTACTTTTCCAGATTTGGTTTGTCTGCCTTTTTAAATGTGGATAAATCTAGTCTTTCTCAGCTACTCCCAATTCTGCAGCTTTAGACATCTACTCTGATCATCCAAAAAGAACCATGGCCAGATAATTGGCTGGACACCAAGTAACTCATTTCCCCCCCAACCCCACCCCCACCCCCACTAAAAAGCAGAGGGATGGGAGGTTTGAATATTTATGCATCACTAGTGTTGTCCTTGTTACAAACAGATGAGAAACCCAACTAATTTGAACCAGGCCTGATTTCTTTCAATTTCCTCCCTCCCTCCTTGTCTCCTTCCCTCTCCCTTCCTTCCTTCTTTTATTCTTTTTCCTTTCCCTCCCCAAACTCATAAATCATCAAATATTACTGCTGGAAGATTCCTTACATATCTTCTGGTGTAACTCCTCCTGAGACCCAAGGCAGCATTGTGTCCAAGGTCTCCAGCCATTCATCTCTGGCTAAGCAGTGACTAGAGACCTGGCTTGTGTCTCCAGATCCTGTGCTTGTTCCATTCTCATTCCATTACACCTTATTACCCTAAAGAAAAAAAATGGCAACAAAACAGGTTTGTGTCAAGAATTATTTGTAATTTGTGTTCCCAGGGATAACCTGGGATTTGTACACATTCTGCTGTTTATGAATACCTTCTACAACTATATTACTACATAATGAAAATCAAGTTCAGAATGACAGCCCTCAGGTACTACAAATTTTCCAGGACAAAAATAAAGGATTCATTTGTGCTTCCTATAATGCCCCTGTTTTTAAAAAGGGTCTCAACATTAATTGAAAGAAAGTTTCCTGCATAAATTTCTGTAAACTAGGAAAGGCAATTAATCACATATCCTTTCCATGAGTATCTTGATTCCTTGAGGGCTTATGAGGTAATGATGCTATAATCACTTTATAGAGGACACCTCACTTGAATTGGTTACCAACTATTCAATAGTTTGCAATATTAGGACCTCCACTAAAAGGAGACTGAAACTAACCACAGTCCTACCTCCCTTCCACCTCTCTCTAAACATTCAAGGAAGCGTCCACAAGGACAGAAATCACATATCCTTTATCCAAGAAACCTTAATTATCCACCACCTCCAGTGTCCAGGTGAGCCCACTTCAGAATCTATCTAGTACTGGAGTAAGTGGCCATTTTGAAATCAAAGCATGATCTTCAGACATTGAATTCTGAAAAAAAAACTTCAAGATAATTAAGGTTTCTTGTATAAGAATATGTGAATTATTTTTGGAAAAAGAAAACAAGGAATGGAGCAAAGAATATGAAAGGGCAGAAAGGGGAAAAGAAATATCTGTGAATTGTTAAAAATTGATTATTGATTGTTAAGTGCAATTGTTACTTCAGGGCAACATTCAGAGTTTCCTGGCATGTGACAGGCATTTTGTCCCCAATTTCTGAGTGACACGGTGCCATCAAGCCCACTGTGGCTGGAATCTCAGGCCATACTGGCAGCAGACAGCAGGGCACTCAGTCCTGAAAATATAAAAGCTCAAGGCTTGAAGACTATTCAGTTAGTCCCAGTGAAAATCTTCTCTCCATTTCAGTCTACAACAAGGAAGGGTTAGGTCATGCTCACCTACTCAGAACGTGGGAAGTGCCACTCTCCCTCTTCATGAGCTGGAATTTCTTCATCTCTAAAGCAGAAATATAATGATAATACCTACCACATAGGCTTGCTGTGTGGATTAAATATTAAATGTGGCCACTAGTAAGTGCTGTAAAAGTGTTAGCAATTATTTCTGTTATTATCTGCCCTCAATTATCAATATAGCTGTTCTGTGCTGCCCCAAACAGAGCTTTCATCCTTAAGCTTGTGAAGTGCTTAAAGAAAGTTTGAGACAAATAAAGTCTTAGTCTCTCTCTCTCTCTCTCTCTCTCTCTCTCTCTCCCTTCTTCCCTTTTCTTCTTTTATTTATCTTCTTCTTAATAGATTTAGGTGAAATGACTTCCCATTTCTTCAATGCTTCAATTCATTTAAAATGTCATCCACACATAGGAACTGTCCTGTCTACCCTTTCAGTGTCAACATCCTGGGCAAGATCTAATGCTTAGAAGGAACCAGGGCACCACTGTCCTTACAGGTCATGTTGAAATCCAGTGCTATGAAGGTCAAAGCAAGAAAGCCAAGGTTTGAGAATGTGGCTTATGTGGTCAGTGAGATGCCACCAAATCAAGAGTACAGGCATATTCCAAGTTCCTAAGATCAATTGCCTGAGATCCACAAAAGGCTGAAGAAGGCAGGATCCAATCAGGCATGAAAGTTGTCAAAGTGAAAATAGAGTCACTAATGTAAAAAGCACAAAAAAGCCCTGACAAACACAGCCAGCGAAGACCCTGAAGAGAGGGCCCTCATGAAGAAAGGGTTTTGTTGTTATACATTATAACGACAAAAGACCCTACCCTATGAAAAGTATAACCTTATGCAAAGGCCATTGCAGCCGTACACAACAATACTCCTATGAGGACATCTGCCCAGCAACTGCCTGTGCAGCCTCAGACTAGAGTGACCTTTATTACTGTTCTTTGTAGCCAAGATCATTATTTCGAAACAGTTATATAATCCTCCTTATTTTTCCATCCAAACACTTATCTTTTACCTCCCTGAAAACACATAGTTTACTGACATGTAAGCTATGTCATTACATAGTTTACATATAACTATGTAACCATTACAGCACTCTATTGTCAAATAAGCATGTTTTCTTTTACAGAACCTCTCTCTGTTTGTTATTTAGGATGACACAGACCAGACAAAGTTTAACATGCCAAACTACCAGGAAGGACTAAAGAGCTCCCTCCAATTGTCCCAGGATAATGCTGCAGCTTATAGTTCACCAGCATGTGCCACCAACAGAAAGTACCAAGTCCTCCTAAGGCAGCTCCCATGGCTGGCTCTCAGCCACTAAAGTTTGGATTTACAATGTCATTTTAAATTCTAAGAAATTATGATGTATCTTCAACTTTTTCATTAGAGGGATTGAAATCTGGTCCCTCTGTATAAAAACAAACAAACAAACACAAAACAACAGTAGATACTGCTCAGGTGTTCATGGTCCAGGCTCCCTGAGATCTGAGGCAGTCAGGCCCACAGCTAAAGAAGAATATTAGAAGTTGTTTAAGAGGGACATGTGCTGGTCGAGAGGATTTGCCTTGGAGTCAGACAGTCCAGGGATGGAGTCATGGCATCTCCATTTACTGACAATGTAGCCTCTGATAAGTTTGTTATATAAAATGGAACAATAAGGTAAATATCACATTAACACTGTTGAGTATGTGAAATAAAATATTTTATGTGAAAGTGCTTAGTAGCATGCCTGGCTGAGTCAGTGGTCCACACACAATTACTGTTATTGCCACTTGAAACCAGGCACCATTTGGAAGCAGAAAGAAGCCCTCACCAGATAATTTAACTTGCTGGCACATTAATCTTGGACTTCCCAGTCTCAGAACTGTGAAAAACAAATTTTCTTCTTTATAAATACTGAGTCTCAGGTATTCTGTTACAGCAGCACAAAACAAAGTCCCTGAACTGAAATAAATTTGGGATGCAAATTTATTTTAAGAAAGGCACTGAGTTGGGCACATGGATTATATGAAAAGGGATAAGAGAGCTTTCAACCTATAGTATATCATTATCTAGCTGGATTATCTCTTACTATCTTCTCTTCTCTTTGATTTTTCTCTCTCCTTTCTCTTCTCTCTCTCTTTTTTATCTGTCTCTAAACACACACAAATACTACATATGCACATGCATGCATACACACACACACACACACACGTGCACATATGTTGAAAAACAGAAGGTAAACAACATTTCAAACTGACAGAGAGACAGACAGAAAAAAACCCTGGATAAAAAAGATAGTATCATAAGTGGAGGTTTGTAAATTTTCCTCCAAAAAGCAGAATAAATAATTCATTTAAAAGGGTAAGAAAATAGTAAGATTTTTCTGGCCATGTATGGCCACTCTCTACTCTCAGCTTTTCTCATGTCAGCAACAGGCAGTCAAATAAGAGAACTGAGGGGAAACTTATCAAATACTGCTCCCCACCTCTGTGCTTGTTTCCCAAGGAAATCTTAGAATGCTACCCATGTGTATTAGTCCATCTTCGTCCTTCTGATAAAGACATATCCAAGACTGGGCAATTTATAAGAGAAAGAAGTTTAACGGACTTACAGTTCCACGTGGCTGGAGAAGCCTTACAATCATGGCAGAAGGCAAGGAGGAGCAAGTCACATCTTATATGGATGGCAGCAGGCAAAGAGAGAGGTTGTTTAGGGAAACTCCACATTATAAAGCCATCAGATCTTGTGAGACTTATTCACTATCACAAGAACAGCATGGGAAAGACCTGCCCCCATGATTCAGTTACTTCCCACCAGGTCCCTTCCACAATACATGGGAATTCAAGATGAGATTTGAGTAGGGACACAGCCAAACCATATCATTACACTTCTGGCCCCTTCCAAATCTCATGTCTTCACATTTCAAAACCAATCATGCCTTCCCAACAGTCTTCCAAAGTCTTAACTCATTTTAGCATTAACTCAAAAGTCCACAGTCCAAAGCCTCATTTGTGACAAGGCAAGTCCCTTCTGCCTACGAGCCTGTAAAATCAAAAGCAAGTTAGTTACTTCCTAGATACAATGGGGGTACAGACGTTGGGTAAATACAGCCATTCCAAATTAGAGACATTGGCCAAAACCAAGGGGCTACAGGCCAGCCCCATGCAACTCCAAAATCCAGTGGGGAAGGCAAATCTTAAAGCTTCAAAATTATCTCCTTTAACTCCACCTCTCACATACAGGTCACACTGATGCAAGAAGTGGATTCCATGGTCTTGAGTAGCTGCATCCTTATGACTCTGCAGGGTACTGCTTCCTCCCAGCTGATTTTATGGGCTGGTGTTGAGTGTCTGTGGCTTTTCCAGGTGCACAGTGCAGGCCGTCAGTGTATCTATCATTCTGGGGTCTGGAAGATGGTGCCTCTCTTCTCACAGCTCCACTAGGCAGTACCCCAGTAGGGACTCTGTGTGGGAGCCCTGACCCCACATTTCTCTTAGGCACTGCCCTAGCAGAGGTTCTCTATGAGGGCCCCACCCCTGCAGCAAACTTCTGCCTGGACATCCAGGCTTTTCCATACATCCTGTGAAATCTAGGTGGAGGTGCCCAAACCCCAATTCTTGACTTTGGTTTACTGGAAGGCTCAACACCACATGGAACCTGCCAAGGCTTGAGGCGTGTACCCTCTGAAGCAACAGACTGAGCTGTACCCTAGACCCTTTTAGTCACGGCTGGAGCAGCTGACATGCAGGGCACCAAATTCCTAGACTGCACACAACAAAGGGACCCTGGGCTCAGCCCACGAAACCATTTTTTCCTCCTAAATCTCCATGTTTGTGTTAGAAGGGGCTGCCGCAAATGTCTCTGACATACCCTGGAGACATTTTCCCTATTTTCTGGGTGATTAACATTCAGCTCCTCATGACTTATGCAAATTTCTGCAGCCAGCTTGAATTTCTCCTCAGAAAATGGAATTTTATTTTCTATCACATTGTCAGGCTGCAAATTTTCCAAACTTTTATGCTGTTTCCCATTTAAAACTGAATGCCTTTAACAGCACCCAAGTCACCTCTTCAATGCTTTGCTGCTTAGAAATTTCTTCCGCCAGATACTCTAAATCATCTCTCTCAAGTTCAAAGTTCCACAAATCTCTACGGCAGGGGCAAAATGTTGCCAGTTTCTTTGCTAAAACATAACAAGAGTCACCTTTGCTCCAGTTCCCAAAAGGTTCCTCATCTCCATCTGAGACCACCTCAGCCTGGACCTTATTGTCCATATCACTATCAGCATTTTGGTCAAAGCCATTCAACAAGTCTCTAGGGAGTTCCAAATTTTCCCACACTTTCCTGTCTTCTTTTGAGCAATCCAAACTGTTCCAACTTCTACCTGTTGCCCAGTTCCAAAGTTGCTTCCAAGTATCTTTTCATCAGTGTCCCACTCTACTGGTACCAATTTACTGTATTAGTCCCTTTTCTCACTGCTGATAAAGATACTTGAGACTAGGCAATTTACAAAAGAAAGAAGTTTAATAGACTTACAGTTCCACCACATAGCTGGGGAAGCCTCACAATCATGGCGGAAGGCAAGGAGGAGCAAGTCACATCTTACATGAATGGCAGCAGGCAAACAGAAAGGTTGTGCAGGGAAACTCTGCCTTATAAAGCCATCAGGTCTCATGAGACTTATTCATTATCATGAGAAGAGCACGGGAAAGACCTGCTCCCATGATTCAGTTATCTCCCACCAGGTCCCTCCCACAACACATAGGAATTCAAGATGAGATTTGAGTGGGGCCACAGCCAAACCCTATCACCATGAAAACAAAGAAGGGAACCAGATGAATCTTTGTGCAGACTGAAGGATCAAAAGGAAGACTTGGATAGAATTGTCAACACTAAAGAGATTGATAAAAGTTTTTCAATGGGAGAGAGGAGACATATGCAAAAGTAGTCTGCAATGACAACACCAAATAGAAAGAAAGCAAAATAGCATATAAATAAAGAAGACAATTGGGTTAAAAATTATCTCAGGAAAGAAAAGTAGTATTTCAACAATGTTTCATATTCTCAAGGAAATTGCAGAAACATGTATATCCCATATTTCATATTAAAGAGGAAATAACAAAAAAGTTTTCACTATAAAGGGAAATGGAATTAAAACAATTGCAGCAGCAAAACACTGAATAAGCACTGCAGAAAAAAAATGATACTGGATTTGTAAAACATTATCTATAATAAAAAATTAGAAAAATGTCAGGTGTTGAAACTTAGTGGCCAATGTGATAGGATTGACAGGCAAGGCCTTTATGAAGTGATTAAACCATAAGGGGTCCTCCTTTAAGAATGGGATTAGGCCCTTATTTAAAAAGGCTTCATGCAGCTTTTGGCCCCTGTCATTCCATGGGAGGACACAACCTTCCTCCCCTCCAGGGGATGCAGCAACCAGGCACCATCTTGGAAGCAGAGTGCAGCCCTCACAAGACAACTGAATTTGCCGGCATCTTGATCTTGGACTTGCCAGCCTCAGAACTGTGAGAGATATGTTCTGTTCATTATAAATACCTAGCCTTAGGTATTGTTACAGCAGCACAAATTTAACTAAGTTCCTGAACTGAAATACATTTGGGATGCAGATTTAAAAGAATCAACATTCACCACTTAACATCTATAAACATTGAGGATTGTATGTTTACTCTTGAATAAGTTATTGAATTTGAAAACCAGCCCCAAAGTTCTTCAAACAAATGTAGATGCCAAAAAACAATGGAGCAAGTCTACTAAATTCTCTTTTTTAATAGAGAAAAGAGGTTTTATTGGCTCATGCTTCCACAGGCTGTACAGGAAGCATAATTCTTGTGCTGGCATGTATAATCCAAGAATTTTCCCCAACTTAGTTTTCACTCTTTATGACAAAAACACAGAGAAATTCTCAAATATGCAGGGATTCAGGAAGCATATTAATATCTACCATTCTTTAAAATATCACAAGGACATAACCCTGCTAATCAAGATAAAAATCAAAATAAATCACAAAAAGGCAAATCTTTCTATGAAGGAATTGGGAAGACCTTAGAACTATCTCAACAGACAATTTAGTCTAGCTGGCTATTTTGGCTATGTTTATACAACTGAATGTGAATATTTTAATTCTTCAAAAAAATATTTTATTACAGTCTTACAGTATGTTATAGTTCATTATAGTATTTCATTTTATTATAGTATTTATTATAGTATTATAGTTTATAATAGTTTCATTATACTTCATGTAACTATTCATTATTTTAATTATAATGAAATGTAATGAAATCTCTTGAGTCTACCAATACAAGACAGAAAGTAGAAAGGGGTTGTAGGTATTCTGTGAGTCACAGAAAGTGAACTAGTTTCCTCATCTCTCATGGGAGTAATCAATACTCACCAAATCAGTTTTAATTTCAAAAACTGATAAATATTAAACATTTTAGCTAAATACTCAAATCAATTACAAGAAGAACAAACAATTTGATTATGTATTCCAAATTACTGGAGAGAAACAAATTACTGAAAAATAAAGTCAAGTTCAATGTTAAAAGAAAACAATCATTAAGGAAGCAAATGTGTGGTGTTGTCTTGGGATTTTCCTGGTTAAAGATGATTGGGGTTCAAGAAGGGGAGAGTGGAAAGCAACATCTTCACTACCTTGAAAGTCAGAAAACTATGTTTTAAGTAACAAATAAAGCAATAATGATATAAGCATAATATTAACGATATAGAAGTAAATACTAAAAACATGAAAAGGAGTATAAGGAGTTGGTTGCATATGATAAGTAACAATGCAGGTAGGGTGCAGAGAGACCAGGAAACCAATTTTTATTGTTGTTTTTTCCCTTTTTAAAAAATAAGCTTTTTAGCACAATTTGTTTTTGTGAATATATTTACTTGGATTTTTTCTTCCTTAAAGGGGAAAAATGAAAATACGCAGGTAAATTCAAACTTGTAAAAGAAAGTATTGTAATGGTCACATCTAACAAAATTGCAATTCAATATAAGGAACACTAACTAAGACAAAGAAAAATATGATTTTTAAAATGAACAAGAGGGAAAAAATGTTGAAGCCTTTTGTCAGTCCTGTGAACAAGAAAACAAGGGCAACTAGGCCTTCTAGAAGTTAGGACATATTACATGGCCTCCGTATTTCAGACAAGGTGATACTGGTACACGAATATACAAATAGATCAGTAAAACAAAATACAAAGTCTAGCAGTCAAGCCAAATACCAGTGAAAACTTAATATAAGATAAAAATGTTATCTTAAATCATTGGAACAATGATAAACTTTTCAAATAAAGAGTTCTGGGACAACTATAAAGTCACTTAGGAAAAGATCAATACCTCACACCACACACTAGAATGAACTCCAAATGGATAAGGAATCTAAATGCAAAGAGGAAGGAAGAAAGAAGGAAGTGTACAGGTCTCAGAGAAAAACACAAGAGAATTCCCTTTTAACCTCAGTATACAGTAAGCTTTCTAACTATAACTTAGTATAGCAATAAAAGATTGATAAATGTCATTGCATAAACTTTTAAAAATCTTTTTATAGAGGAAAAAAAGTCAAAATCAAAGTAAAAAGATAATTGACTCCCTGGAAGAAAGTATATGGAAAAAATACCAAAGAGAAACTTAAAAAAAAAAAAAAACTCTTAAAAATTGAAAAGAACCAAAATCCCAATAGAAAAGTGGAGAAAAGGTATCAACAGACCATTCACAAAAATTAAATAAAAACAGTCCTCAAATAATAAATAATGTTAAAGCTCACTCATAGAGAAATGCCAATTTTAATAAACAGTGAGATACCATTTCTCACCTATTAGACTGACAGAACAAAATGTATGAGAACACATTCTGTTGGTTATGTTTTTAGGAAATAGGCACACTCATACATTGCTGGTGGGAATGCAAACTGGTATAAACCTCCGGGAGACTTCCGGCATTGTCTAATAAAACAACATAGAATTACATTTTAACTCAGCATTTTCACTTCTAGGAATTTACAGTAGACTCCATTATACACAGGGAATATATTCCAACACTGCCTTTGGATGCCTGAAACCATGGATAGTGCAAACCCTATACATATTATGTTTTTACCTAAAAATACATATGTATGATAGAGTTTAATCTATAAATTAGGCACTGTAAGAGATTAACAGCAATAACTAATAATGAAATAGAATAATTGTAACAAAATACCCTTCATAATTTCACAAATGGAACATTTGTTCTTAGTGAAGATTTCAGCAAACTCAGCATATGATTTTTTTAATTTTCTTATAAAGTTGCAAACTTTCATCCTTTCTCTTGATGGAAGCGCTTCCTGGCTTCTCTTTGGCAATTCTGAATTACCGACATCACTCCTCCTGCACTTTGAGGCCCCTTATTAAATATAAACGTGACCTGAGGCCAGACATGGTGGCTCACGCCTGTAATCCCAGCACTTTGGGAGGCCAAGGCAGGTAGATCACGAGGTCAGGAGAACGAGATCATCCTGGCCAACATGGTGAAACCCCATCACTGCTAAAATACAAAAAATTAGCTGAGCATGGTGGCACGCACCTGTAGTCCCAGCTACTGGGGAGGCTGAGGCAGGGGAATCACTCAAACCCAGGAAGCGGAGGTTGCAGTGAGCTGAAAGCATGCCACTGCACTCCAGCCGGGGCGACAGAGTGAGACTCCATCTCAAAAAAAAAAAAAAAAAAAAAAAAGTGATTTGAACAGAAGCACTACAGTACAGCGACAGTTGATCTGATCACTGAGACAGCTACTATGTGACTCACAGGTGATGGAATAAGCCATGTGGAGATGGCAGACAAAGGGGGGATTCACATCCTGGGCAGGATGGAGTTGGACGATGCAAGACTTCATCATGCTTCTCGGAAGGGCACTGAGTTTAAAACTTATGAATTGTGTGATTCTGGAATTTTCCATTTAATATTTCTGGACCCACGGTTGACCACGGGTAGCTGAAATAGTGGAAAGTGAAACTAGAGAGACTACTGTATAGAAAAGACCCAACAGCTAAATGCAACGTGAGATACTAGGCTAGATCGCAGACCAGAAAAAGGGAACCTATTTGTGGGGAAATCAGTGAAATACAAATAAAGTCCACGGATTCATTACCATTATTGTAACCATATCAATATCCTAATGCTAATGATTATACAATGGTAATGTCATTTGTCAGCATTAGACAATGCAGGTGAAGAATGTATGGAAACTCTCTGTACTATTTTTGTGACTTTCCTCTAAGTATAAATTTATCCCCCACTCCAAAAAAAAAGGTCATAAGAAATTCTAAAAATTGTGTCATGGAATAAAGCAAAAGTACATTTATTTTCAATTAAATAACAAAGGACTGTCTTTTACCATTACATGCAATGAAAATTAAATGTACAGGTGATGGGCTCCAGGGCAAGGAGGACAGAATCTCTCTCTCTCTCTCTCACACACACACATACACACACTCACACACACACTTCTGCTAAGAAACGCAAAGCAATAAAACAGCCAACAGGTTGTTGACCTGAGCACTGAGGGAGCCTAAGCACAGGGATGGTAGAACTAATATATTTTGAGTCCAGAAGAGACAGAATGACTTAAATATAGAAATGGCTGGTTTTATTTATCTTGATCTAAAGCGAATGAATTATGCTATAAATTAACACATAAAAATGCTGGCTGGGCACAGTGGCTCACGCCTGCAATCCCAGCACTTTGGGAGGCTGAGATAGGTGGATCACCTGAGGTCAGGAGTTCGAGACCAGCCTGGCCAACATGGTGAAACCCCGTCGCTACTAAAAATGCAAAAATCATCCAGGTGTGGTGGCACGCTCCTGTAATCCCAGCTACTTAGGAGACTGAAGCAGGAGAATCGCTTGAACACGAGAGGTGTAGGTTGCAGTGAGCTGAGACTGGGCCACTGCATTCCAGCCTAGATGACAGAGCAAGACTCCATCTAAAAAAAAACAAAAGATAGAAACACATAAAAGTGCAACTTTTTAAAAACGCTTTACATCCATGAGCATTTACTCTATTATGTTTCCATTACATTTTGCCCCTTGAGAAAATTAGAACAGCAAATGCCCTCCACACAGAACATTTCCCACCACTACAGCCACCTTCTTCAAGCATGAGGAGAAAGTGTTGCTCTATAAAACCCAATTCTCTATGAATGGCTGTCATACAAAACTGAGAAAATGGAGTGAGACAGATTCCAAAAAGATTAATGACAAGCGCAATCAGCATTAATTATTGTGAGTTAAGTTTCATTTCCTGGAAATAATCACAGTGATGGAATATTTCCATTGAATTAGTTACTGCCATTGGGATTGACTTGGCTGAGTGAATTCCAAATTATATTTCTCTATACTTGTAATATGGAATAGAAAAATGAATTTTACAGTGTACATGACTTAGATTTCACCATTAACATTTTTAGCTTATCATTTATCTAACCATTTACTCTACTGTCTATACATCCATCCATCTTATTTCTGATGCATTTCAAAGTTAACTCTATACATCCATATACTTTCCCCTAAACATTCTAGGATGCATCTCATTATCTAGTAAATTCCAACATAACTCCCCTACTTTATGGGTCTATTGACTGCAATGCAGTTAGCAGCTATTGAATTTTATCCTCACCTCTGCTTCCGACCTTGAATGTAAAGGCAGCCTGATCCACAAAGATTGTCATATCGGAAGTCCTGAAATCTCAGTACTGGTCCCCAACTGCTGTGCCAGACAGACCCTTCTCTTCTAGTCATTTAGAATCACTATGATGCAAGAACCTACTCACCTACATACTCTCAGGTGGGTGGATAGAACAGGAGACTGATTGTTTTTTCATAGGCATGGACAGTGCCTGTACATCTATATATAGGACATGATTACTATGAAATTAATTAAATATTGACAGGACATTGTGGTGAGGTAAGAACATTTAATCTGTAAGAGTCTGTTCAAATTTGTATACGTATATGACTATTTCTTAGGAGAGTTTTGTAGCTTACATATTTTCAAATAAATCAGTGACTATAGATACTGAGAGCCACTGGTCTAACACTTCCCCCCTTCAGACAATGTGCATTAGTAATTTCAGATTGTGTTATCTCTTTTGCCTGCCACATCCCACCACTGACTTATATTTAGCGTACTTCAACCAAAACCCCAATTTATTTTCCCCACACTATACTTTTACTGCAGATCATTTTTGTTTACTTGTCTATCCTGGTGATTAGTGAGCAACTTTGTCCATTAAGCCAACTTGGATGCATCATTAACCAGAAAAAAGAGAAAACAGGTAGTGAAAAGTCAATAGTTGGTGATATTTATGACACCCCTCAGAGTGTGAACAAAAGAAATATGGTTCTGGCATTGTGACTCTAGTCTTAACCCTATGAGTCATTATTTGGAAAACTAGTGAGTTACATCTTCCAGTTACCTTTCTGTGCAGAGAAATCCCTCAGGAAGTAATAGATACAGGAAAGCATCTTGGATTCATCCAGCCCTCTACTGTGTCGGCTGTTATGATCCTGGATTGTAGGCCGTTTCTTCCACACTGCCTGGATCTCCCATAGAATCCAGCACAATACTGTGTCCACAGCAGGGGCTCAGTAAGCTCTTATTTTACTGGAATATCCAACCAAGGGCCAGTTTGGAATTTACCTATATTACAGAAATATTAACCTTCTTGAAGACCAACATTTTGGGAACAGCAAGACCCTAAAAACTTCTAATTGAAATACAGTTGCCCAATTAAAGTGACCATTGGCTGAAAGGTAATGAAACCATATTTTCTAATTTCATTGTTCCAAACCAGCCTCTCCTACTTTCAGAAGGAACATCACTTTTAGGCAGAGGGGTTCTTTCTTTTAACTTTTAAGTTCAGGGGTACAAATGCAGGTTCGTTACACAGGTAGCTTGTGTCATGGCGGCTTGTTGTAAAGATTATTTCATCACCCAGGTATCAAGCCTAGTACCCAGTAGTTACTTTTCCTGATCTTGTCCCTCCTCTCACACTTCACCCTCTGAAAGGCCCCAATGTCTGTTGTTCCCCTTTTTGTGTCTATGTGTTGTCATCAGTTAGCTCCCACTTATAAATGAGAACATGCGGTATTTGCTTTTCTGTTCTGTGTTAATTTCCTAAGGATAATGGCTACCAGCTCCATCCATGTCCCCACAAAGGACATGATCTCATTCATTTCTTACGGCTGCATAATATTCCATGGTCCACATTTTCTTTATCTGGTCTGTCATTGACAGGCATTTAGGTAGATTCCATGTCTTTGCTATTGTGAATAGTGTGGCAATGAACATACGCATGCATGTGTCTTTATAACAGAATGATTTATATTCCTCTGGGTATATATCCAGTAATGGGATTGCTGGGTTAATGGTATTTCTGTCTTTAGGTTTTTTAGGAATCGCCACACTGTCTTCCACAATGGCTGAACTAATAAGCATCCTTTTCTCACCACAACCTCACCAGCATCTGTTATTTTTTTGACTTTGTAATAATAGCCATCTGACTAGTGTTAGATGGTTTCTCATTGTGGTTTTAATTTGTATTTCTCTAATGATCAGTGATGTTCAGCTTTTTTCATATGATTGTTGGCTGCATGCGTATCTTCTTTTGTAAAGTGTCTATTTTTTTGCCCACTTCTTTATGGGGTTCTGGTTTTTTTCTTGTAAACGTTTTTTAAGTTTCTTATAGATGATGGATATTAGGCCTTTGTTGAACACATAGCTTGCAAAAATTGTCTCCATTCTGTCTGTGTACTCTGTTGATAGTTTTTTTTTTTTTTTTTTTTTTTTTTTGGAGGGGGGTGGTTTTTTGTTTGCTGTACAAAATCTCTGTAGTTTAACTGGACCCCATTTGTCAATTTTTGTTTTTGTTTCAATTACTTTTCGCATGTTCATCATAAAATCTTTGCCACTGCCTATGTCCTGAATGGTATCTAGGCAGGGGATTCTTTAAGACTTTAATTCCATCTCCCGTCAGTTCTATCATCTTTAGTGAACCACGTCTCCTCATCTGTGAGAGGCTATTTGAGAGTGATTGCAGCTGCAGCATGTGGGGACGCCGACTGTAAACCCACTTCTGAGCTCAGAAAGAAACACTACTATAATTAATTAGGAAATCTGTCCTGCACCAAGTAGTCTAAAGAAACCCTAACCCCAAACTCTCTGAACAAGCCCAGTCCCACAGAATGATCATTATGATGTTTATGATGGCACTGTTCACTGAGTGGCCACTGAATGCCCGTGTCTTTGTGCTTAGTGCTCACAGAAGCTCTGTGTGTTATGTGCTATTAGTAGCCCCATTTTACTGATGACAACCTTGAGGCATAGAGAGGTTTTACAGCTACAACTTCCTGAATGATAACCCGGCATCATCCAACCTCAGAAGCAGCGTCTTGATTGGAATATCTTCCCCAAACAAACAAACAACAACAACAACAAAGCGGGTTGGGGTGGGGAGTACATCTCTCTCAGGCAGGGGGTTGATGGAGGAGGTAACCTTGGTGTGTCGAAGTCCCTCCATCAGGAGTCTCAGATCTGTTCTTAGCTCTCTGCTGCTCTCTAGTGGCCAGTGGCCACACTTTTTCTTGGATTAAAGAAAGCCCCCAGTGCATGGCCAGGGGCCATTGACTTCATCAAAACAGCTATTACTTAGGTAAGCACGACCAATACACAAAAGGCCACAGTCATTTATTCTGCCTACCTTCTCACTATTAAGTCATTTTTTGATAGTTTTGTTGTTTTAGAAAAATCAGTTATTTCAAAAGCTGAATTTGCCTCTTCCCCATTCATTTGACTTAAGATGACACATCCAGATGACTAAATACCTCTTGCTCTGCTGTCTTCACTGTCCATTGGTATAGACTTCAAATTTCACCTTGGCCTATCACTTCACTCTCTGTCTCTCTTTGACCACTCCCACACTAATTTGCACACCTAAGATTTCTCAAGTTGCTTTTTTAATAGTGGTAATAGACTTTGTCCAGTAGTACCACATAATCTCCCTATTCTGATTTAAATAAAAAGAAGCACAGCAGTGGTTGATAATAATGACTATCTTTGATTGCTTCCAAAAAGTCCCAAAATTCTATAACATGAAAGGAAATAAAAGGTACTAGGGAGAATAGAACAGTGAACTACAGAAAATGACAAGAGGTATTATGTTGATGGATGGGTACTGAAAAAGATAGGTTGCTCTCAACCTTATTCAACGACAGATGTTAAGAAAATGTATCATCTATAATTTACTTTTTGCACCTAGATGTTTTGTGGCTTTTCCAACTATTGAGTAATAGGTTCCCTAATGGTAAATATTAATCCATTGCTATAATCACTAAATAAATATATTTCAGCTTTTATGAAGACCTTTGAATATTCATATGTCCTTGTGAAAAGCTCTCTGTTTATCTGCAGACTCCTCGAAGATGTTTCTGTTTTCCTCTGAATTACTGGCCTCTCGTGTACTTTATTAATATTTCTCTTTAGAGCTCTTTGAATTAACTTTTTCTTTTCACTGTCTCCCTGGAAACAACAACGTTGCCTCAGTGTAGCACAAGAGAAAGACAACAAAGGAAATGAAGTTCCCCAAATTATCTGCAGTGAGAGGAAGTGCAGCAGAACAGAGAGGGAGGATTAGAATCCGCCGGCGTTCAGGGTGTGAACGAGAGGATTGTTGCCCTTTAACAGCCAAGCTGGCTGAATAAAAACTGCATTGTAAACACGATATAACACTAAGCAAGCAGATGTACCCATCCAAGAAACCTGACACCTAGATGACAGGCACTATATTTAATGTTCTAGAATGTTCCCAGCTCCACACAAAATCCATCTCCTGCCTACTTGCAGGTCCCTGAAAGTATATGATAGCATGGCTAAGCCTTTTGTAACTTCTGACCCTTTATGATAAACATCTCTCAAGCCCTTCTTCAATGGTATTTAAAAACTCAAACTAAAGAACTTAGCTAAAATCCCAGTTCTAAAATATATTAGTCATAATCAGTATGTTAGACTCTCTTTCTCTGAGACTGGTCTTCCTAGAAACCAGACTGTAAAGCAAAGATTCACATGCAGAAAGGTTATTGAAGGACATCTCAGGATCAACCTTTGAGTTTGGTACGGAAGGGGGAGCAGAAGAGCAAGGCTGGGCAGAAAGAGAAGTTGAACTGTGACGCAGGTGTGACAAAGGCCTCAGTCAATCATACATGAAGCTCTGGATCTGAGATGGCACTTCAAGTTATCTTGAGCTGAGGCATGAAGGCTGGGCCTTTGTATCCTGTCATGAAAAGTCACTGGATAAAGGTTATACCAGGGGAAGGGCATGACCTTGAGCAATGTAGCCCTGTCCTGAAAGGAACACAGCGATGACCTGTCAATAGTTAACACTCTCAGTAGATGAGGTGATAAGTGTCTTCTCCTAAAGGGAGCATCTACTAGGCTCAACCATCAGTTTAGTATCCTCCTCCTTGCAGCAGAAGGCAAGAGGAGCCCAGGTACCAGTCCTCGATTAATGGCCTGCAATTGTCATTGTTGCCATTCTATCATCTGAAGTATCAAGGCACAAAGGTGGGTTTTCTAACCAAAGTCACATAGGCTTCCAGGGCAGGTCATCAAATCCTCTTCCAGTTCTCTAAACAGTACATTAAAACCCAGACCTTCTTAGTAGATCACCCTGGCCTATCAATAAATCCCAATGAATGCCCATTGATCTAATAACACAGAGAAAGTGTTTTCAAGGAACTTGTAGTTTGCAGTCACTGACAGCCACTTTATCTTCTGTGACCACTTCTCCAACATAATTCTTCCCTGGGCCCAATGTCCTAGAACTCAGAGTAATTTTAGTATGAATGTAGATTCACCCATTATGTAGCAGTAAGTCTTAAGTGTTACAGAAGATTCACTGCAAAAACAGGCAACTCTGGAGACTAGGCTCTTCTCCTAGGGCACGGTGCCAATATCCTATGGATATAGCAAAGTGGTGGTAGCTCTCATAGGTTAATCTCCTAGCTTGTGCAAGCAACCAGGCTTGTCCTCTGCTCATGAAGCAGAGGGATAGGGATCCCAGGTTCTATTATTAGTGGATGTATGCAGATTTTTAAATTCTTTAGGCCAGGTGCAGTGGCTCACGCCTGTAATCCCAACATTTTGGGAGGCTGAGGTGGGCGGATCACGAGGTCAGGAGATCAAGACCATTCTGGCTAACATGGTGAAACTCCATCTCTACTAAAAATACAAAAAATTAGCCAGGTGTGGTAGTGGGCATCTGTAGTCCCAGCCACTCAGGAGGCTGAGGCAGTAGAATTGCTTGAACCTAGAAGGCGGAGGTTGCAGCGAGCAGAGATCACGCCACTGCACTTCAGCCTGGGCAACAGAGTGAGACTCCGTCTCACAAAAAAAAAAAAAAAATTTTAACCCACTTATCTCTCCAGCTGCTTCACACAAGGCAAATCACAGTAATACAACTTAGCTTTCATTTTCTACCTCGTTTCTTAACCCTTCTGAATTCTATTGTGTTTGTCATTTCATCAGAAACCCTCAGTCAGATTGGCTGGTCAAAATTGTCTTCCTGATCTCCTCCAAGAGACTTCTCTTGGTGTATGAGTAATAAACCAACAGGCAAATTTTGCAGTATTTTTGTGAAAATTTGCGAGCCAGTTAATAGAATCTTAATAGACTAGGCCTTGCTTTGTGTTATGTGCATTTGCTGAAGTTTTGCCCTATCATTTTGACCCTCAGCTAAATTTTTCTATTCAGAACAAACACAGAAACAGCTTTCTCTGACCCTCAGCAGGAAGTAGAGAAGGAGCTCTGTTTATGCCTCTCGCTGTACTGTGATGGATTCTTAATTTAAGCCCTAGAAAACAGATTTATTTAAAACTCATCAGTGGCAAAAGAAAAACCATGCTTTCTTCCTTTAACCACCTGTGTCCATTATTGACCCCATTGTTTTTAGTCAGACATCCTGTGGAGAAAGAACAATTTGCTTCTTGGTTCAAGTCCAGGCTTTGCCAAGCAAGGCAGAAAATCACTACCAGCTGAAAAAAAAGTTCAATTATTTATAGGAAATGATTAGAGGCTGGGCACGGTGGCTCATGTCTGTAATCCCAGCACTTTGGGAGGCTGAGGTGGGCGGATCACAAGGTCAGGAGTTCAAGACCAGCCTGGCCAACATGGTGAAAGCCCATCTCTACTAAAAATACAAAAATTAGCTGGGCATGGTGGTGTGCACCCAGCTACTAGGAAGGCTGAGGCAGGAGAATTGCCTGAACCTGGGAGACGGAGGTTGCAGTGAACCAAGATTGTGCCACTGCCCTCTAGCCTGGTTGACAGAGCAAGACTCCATCTCAAAATAAAAAAAAAAAAAGAAAAGAAAATGATTAGAAGCCCTCTACCCTGCTCCTATGGTCAGTTGTCCACAGTCCCCAAATCACTGCCGCAATTTACATTTTGTTGGCAGAGATTATTAAACCACCAGAACAAGCCCAATACCCTGTCACAGTAGAGGTGAATGTAAAAGCTTGGAGTTCAGTGTGTCTGTGGAAAAGATCTTGAGGATGAGAGAGCAAGCAAGAGGGGTTTAACATTGATGCTCCCTCTCCAGCAGGAACTTTATCTTCTGTAGAATAAGCTGTTATACAAGAAAGCGTCCCAAGAAGGACATTTTGACATTTTTAAAGCAAGCAATGGGTTCTGCAAAATAAGTCTTCTCTGCCCTTGCTTGGCAAGAAACACTTCCATTTTTCCCAAGTATAATCTCTTAAAAACCCTGGTCTTTGTGTCCTCACAAATAAGCCTTCCCATTCTCATTTTCCACTGACAGCATCCTTGGCAATTCAAATTCTACCCATATCTCCTTAAACTTTGCCTCTTGTATTAGTCCATTTTCATACTGCTATAAAGAACTTCCTGAGACTGTGTAATTTATAAAGAAAAGATAGTTAATTGGCACACAGTTACACAGGCAATACAGGAGACATGGCTGGGGGAGCCTCAGGAAACTTACAATTATGTTAAAATGGTGAAAGGGAAGCAAGAACATCTTCACATGACAGCAAGAGAGAGAGAGCAAAGGGGGTAGTGCTACAAACTTTTAAACAACCAGATCTTGTGAGAACTCACTACCATGAGAACAAGAGGGAAATCCACTCGTGATCCAATAACCTCCCAGCAGGTCGCTCACCCAACATTGGACATTACAATTCAACATGAGATTTCAGTGAAGACATAGAACCAAACCATATTATTCTGCTCCTGGCCCCTTGAAATCTCTGGTCCTTCTCACATTTCAAAACAGAATTATGTCTCCCCAACTGTCCCCTGAAGTCTTAACTCATTCCAGCATTAACTCAAAAGTCCAAGTCCAAAGTCTCACCTGAGACAAGGCAAGTCCCTCCTGCCTATGAGCCTGTAAAATCAAAAGCAAGTTAGTTACTTCCTAGATACAATAGAGATACAGGCATTGGGTAAATTTTCTCATTCTGAATGGGAGAAATTGGCCAAAACGAAGGGGATACAGGCTGCATGCAAGTCCAAAACCTAGCCAGGCAGTTATTAAATCTTAAAGCTCCAAAATCTCCTTTGACTCCGTATCTCAAATGCAGGGTACAGTGATGCAAGGAATGGGCTCCCACACAGCTCCATCACTGTGACTCTGCAGGGTACAGCTCCCACAGCTGCTTTCATGAGCTGTAGCTTTTCCAAGCACATGATTCAAGCTGTCAGTGGGTATAACATTCTGGCATCTGGAGGGCAATGGCCCTCTTCTCACAGCTCCACTATGCAGTGCCCTGGTGGAGACCCTGTGTGGGGGATCCAATCCCACATTTTCCTTTTGCACTGGCCTAGCAGAGATTCTCTGTGAGGGCCCCACCCTGCAGCAGACTTCTGCCTGGGCATCCAGGCATTTCTGTACATCCTCTGAAATATATGTGGAGGCTCCCAAAGCTCAACTCTTCTATTCTGTGCACCCACAGGGCCAACATCACATGGAAGCCTCTAAGGCTTGGGACCTTTCACCCTCTGAAGCAATGGCCTGAGCTGCATCTTGGCCCCTTTTAGCCATGGCAGGAGCTAGAGTGGCTGGGATGCAGGGCAGCATGTCCTGGGGCTGCACAGAGTACCAGGACCCTGAGCCTGGCCCAGGAAACAATTTTTTTCTCCCAGACCTCCAGGACTCTGATGAGAGGGGCTACCATGAAGATCTCTGACATACCCTGAGACATGTTCTCCTTGTCTTGGCTGCTAACATTCAGGTCATTACTTATGCAAATGTCTGCAGCCAGCCTGAATTCCTCTCCAGAAAATAGGGTTTTCTTTTATACCATATGGTCAAGCTGTAAATTTTCCAAACTTTCATGCTCTGCTCCCCTTTTAAATAAAATCCCAGTTTCATATAATCTCTTCATGAATGCATATTACTGAACATCTTCAAAATCAGTCAGGTCATTTCTTGAATGTTTTGCTGCTTATAAATTTCTTCCACCAGATACCCCAAATCATTTCTCTCAAGTTCAAAGTTCCACAGATCTCTAGGCCAGGAGCAAAATGTCACCAGTCTCTTTGCTAAGGCATAACAAGAGTGACTTTTATTTCAGTTCCCAATAAGTTTCTCATCTCCATCTAAGACGACCACAGCCTGGACTTTATTGTCCATATCACTATCAGCATTTTGGTCAAAATCATTCAACAAGTCTCTAGGAAGTTCCAAACTTTCCCATATCTTCCTGTCTTCTTCTAAGTTCTCCAAACTTTTCCAGCTTCTAACTGTTACCCAGTTCCAAAGTCACACCCAAGTTTTCAGGTTATCTTTATAGCAGTGCCCTACTCTAATGGTACCAATTGTCTGTATTAGTCTGTTTTCACACTACTATAAAGGACTGGCTGAGATTGGGTAATGCATAAATAAAAGAAATTTAATTGACTCATGGTTCCACAGGCTGTACAGGAGGCAGGCTGGGGAGGCCTTAGGAAACTTAAAATCATGGCAAAAGGGCGAAGGGAAGGCAAGCACAGCTTCACATGGCAGCTGGAGAGAGGGAGAGAGTGAAGGCAGAAGTGATACACACTTTTAAATAACAAGATCTCATGAGAACTCACTCACTATCATGAGAACAGCAAGGGGGATATCTGCCCCCATGATCTAATTACCTCCTGCCAGATCCCTCCCCCAACATTGGGGATTACAATTCAACATCAGATTTGGGTAGGGACACAGAGCCAAACCATATTACCTTTTCCAGGGAGCCCTCTCTCCCTGCCAAGCCCATGTGATCTTGTCCCTCTCTTATTTTTTACAAGAGTTTCACTAGTTAGCAGAAAAGTTGACACTTGGGTGGACCTTCAATGCCTATGTTGTTATCTTGTCTCCCTAGCATCCAATTGCTTCAGTGTCTGAAACTTTGATATGGTGGTCATGACCTACTTACTGTCCTTCTCTGCCTCAGCTGTGCCTGCTTTGCTCTGTTGGTTTTCTCTTTACTCTCACTATCTGCATGCCATTACTCTGCTACCTCATGTATTCTGTTGTCTGCCATCCCTCTGTGTGTCTTGGCTTCTACCATGTCCTACTGTTGGCTGATTCCTTTCCATGTTTCATATTCACACTTGCAAAAATGTGACCCCTGCCTACTCTGGTCACCCAGTGTACTTGTCCTCATTCGGATTAGCTATGGCACAGATGCCAGGTTCATATGGTGCCAAGAAGTGTGACCCATATATAAAGAACCACTCAGAGAGGGGTGGGAATGAGGTAAACACGTGGTTGCTCTGGAGGACAAGTTCCACAAAGCCATTTCCCAACTCCTGACCCTTCTGTGTCTCCTCAATATACCCAACACAGTATATGGAAACAACTGCTTAGAATGGGCTTCTATTTTAACTTTACCTAAAGCTCACTTTGCAGCAGACAACTAAGGATATACCTCCAAGATACTAGTAAAGTTAAATTTCTGCTGATTTTTGTAAGAATCTCATATACAACATTTTTCTGTTCTATCATTTTCTTCATATATTTCTGGAACTAAAGTCCTTGCCTCATTCAACATTTAACTCAAACTGAATGTCTTTGGGATAACTTTTCTTGGTTAAATATTTCTGGTCAGTCACGTAAAACATATGTTCATTGAAAGCAAAATATTTTCTGAGTGCTTGCATAAATTCTGACTTGCATTGTAATGTGGCTGTCACACATATCGGCCAAGGGGCCATCATGATTGTTGAATTAAATTCCATAACATTCTTAGAGTAAGAAAGAACCGTAGAAGCTGTATGGTTCAATTTTAATTTGGTATCACACCTGGAAATTGGTCATTCAGGCCCAAAAAGGACAATTCTACGATGGGAAGATCAACTCTTAGCAGAAAGACTTTTTGTACATTGACCTAAAACCCTTTTTTCTCTAACATCTGCTCATTTGTTTTAATTCTAAATAAGATTCAACAAAAAGAAAGCCTAATTTTGTATTTCACATAAAAGTCTCTTAAATATTTAAAGATAGCAATTGAGTATTTCCCAAGTGCTTTTTCCAGGCTAAATAGAGAAAATTGGCTGACTCAGAGATTCTTTTTTGCTTGGTTTTTATATAATAATCTTTTATCAATTATAATAGCAATAACAATGAGAAATGCTCAATTAGTCCATTCATTCCTCACGTGGCAGAATTTTTAATGTTTTATCCATATCACTCTCCTCTGGATGGATGTTGTGATAGTATTTCCTAGAACTAGACATAAATCACACTATTCAATAGGACTATGTGTAAGTCTGTAATCTCTGGATTCAAACAAAATATTCCATGAACAAAGTTAACACGTTGAGCTGACATCAACATTTCTTGCCCTTCCCCAAGTCACTTCACATGGCTGGGCCATGTTGTCTCTGCCATGTTCACACTGTATTTCCAGTTTCTAGCACTTCCATATTCCAGATAGCAACCAGCCTTCGTGATTGGCACTTATATGTTAAGGAAACCATGCTGAATGAATGGCTTATAGCCAATTCTGTCCCTTAGTTCTTTGATATGAGAACCTCTTATAATCTTATGACATGCCATCCTATGATTTTACTTTTAACTAACTTTTAACCACATTAAATTTCAGCTCAACAGATTTGTTTCATTATTCTAGCCTATCAAAATAACTTTAATCATCCATTCCTAAACTTTTAGCTCTTCCACCTAACATTGCTTCAGTCACATATTTGGTAATAATGCCTGACATATGTTCAAGGAAGCTGCTGAATTAAAATATTATATAAGCCAGAGTCAACAACAGAGTTCTTTGTTGTGTCACTAGAACTCACTCTCCAAACTACCATAATCTATACATCAAACTCTCCTAGTAAAGTCAGTAAACTAACACAAATCTTTCAGAATTACTGAAAGCAGAATTAGCCTTTCTCCTTTTTCCACAAATGAGCATGAGATAATTTATCAAATACTTCCTGAAGCCAAGGTATGACAGGATACTAATCAGGGTTCACCAGAGAAACAGAACCAATGGTGTGTGTGTGTGTGTGTGTGTATGTGTGTGTATAGTGGATGTGACACTTGTAAATGTACCCTACAAAATAGGAGGTTATGTGTGGATATAATTTATCTTTTTTTTTTTTTTTTTTTTTTTTGAGACAGAGTCTCGCTCTGTCGCCCAGGCTGGGGTGCAGGGGCGCAATCTCGGCTCACTGCAAGCCCTGCCTCCTGGGTTCATGCCATTCTCCTGCCTCAGCCTCCCAAGTAGCTGGGACTACAGGTGCCTGCCACCACGCCTGGCTAATTTTTTGTATTTTTAGTAGAGACGGGGTTTCACCGTGTTAGCCAGGATGATCTCCATCTCCTGACCGCGTGATCCGCCTACCTCAGCCTCCCAAAGTGCTGGGATTACAGGCGTGAGCCACCGTGCCTGGCCCAACATAATTTATCTTAAGGTTACAGAGATGGGAAAGGCCCTTCCACGATATATACGTAAACACACACACACACACACACACACCATTGGTTCTGTTTATATCTATCTAGCTATCTATCATCTATACACATATATAGAGAGATATATGTATCATCTATATACATACGTGTGTGTGTGTGTGTGTGTGTGTGTGTGTAATATATAGCGAGAGAGAGAAAGAGATGTATTATGGAGTCCAAAGACCTGAAAATCAGGGTGGAGGTGACACAGTGAGAGGAGTGGTTACCAGTGTAAGTCCCAGAGTCCAACCACCCAAGAACCAGGAGCCCCAGTGTCTGAGGGCAGGAGAAGATGGATGTCCCAGCTCAAGAACAAAGAGCAAATTTTCCCTTCCTCATTTGTTTTGCTTGTTTGTTTGCTTTGCTCTATTGGGTTCCTCAGTAGTTTGGATGATACCCATCCACATTGGAGAGGGTGATCTTTTTACTCAATCTACCAATTCAAATGCTAATCTCTTCTGGAAACACTCTCACAAACTCACCCAGAAATAATGTTTTACCAGCTATCTTGACGTCCTTTAGCCCAGTCAAGTTGACATATAAAACAAGTTGACATATAAAATTAGCCATTACAGATTTATTGTTGCATGCTATTTTTCAAGTTGTTTAAAGCAAGAGTTTCTCTATACAGATATAAAGATTGTTACACCTGAAGAGCCTTTCCCATCTCTATAACCTCAAGATAAATTATGTCCACACAGAACCTCCTATTTTGTAGGGTGCATTTGCAAGTACCACATCTACTATTTATTGAATATCTGCCAAACATAAACAACTCTGTTCAGTGAGGGATGTACCATATCTTGTGAAATGATCTTCATTACAACCTTACTCATCAAGTATTCTTCTCTCCCCGAGGAAATCAAGGCTCAGAAATGCTAAGTAACTTATCCTGAGTTCTTTTATGAAATATCTGTTGTCCTGTGACTTATTACCAGGGACACAAAATTTGTGAAATCCACTGAAAAATTAAAATTCAGAGCACTTTGTTCAAACAAAACAGGAAACAGTGTTCTTAAGTGCACTAAAATATAATGCCTTTTCTTTTCTTCCACCCTCTCTCCCTCTATATTTTATGGTCATTTTTACTTGCTACTTAATGTTATTCTCATTAAAGAAAAATTAAAAATGTAAATTAACGTGAATTTTACCATGTATTTTTATATTATGCAATGCCAGCTTTAAACGCAAATATAAGTACATTTAATTTCTATGTGAAATCACAAGATCTCTGTATTTGAGAATTCATACATGTATATACGTTTCATTTAAACAGGATAAGTGCACAACTTAACTATTTTTATTTCACTTGTAAGATGCCACTCTCTCTACCTTTGGCTTACTGATAAATAAGGAAGGACTGAAAGGAAAATGAACTATAAGTTATTCCTTTCATTTGATGTCATCACTTTCATAACAAGTGGTTGACTAATAGAGGGAAGAAACATGAGTGAGAAAGAATATGATAGAGTGCCTTTGTCCTTAGTGTTTTCTAGAATGCCATTGCCTTTTTTCTCTATTCAAAACAAGTTCTGGTTCCAAAGGAGTGCATGGAGAATCTAGGGCAACAGTGCCTCTGATTATAGAGTCATTAATATAGCACAATTACTTCGTACTTCTTTAAGTCTTGCTAAACTCCACATATGGTGGGGCCACCAGAATTCTGCATTGATAAGGCATCAAGAGCTCTATATACGAATGGGGTGACAGCAGTCAGACGCACTGTGCGTATCTCCTCTGCCCACATGCATGCTCCGTTGTCCCATCAGATATCATTTGGCAAAACACAAGTTCAAAAATAAAACTATTAAGAATTTCAAGACAGCCGCAGCAGAGTATTAAACCAGAGGCAGTACCCTTCTGATTTGGAGGCCCTGTGTGACTTCACAGGTCATACGCATATGAAGTTGGCTCTGGTTGTTGCCACCAATCATTGGACTCCTGCTTGCATCTGAGATCTCCTCTCTGGCTCTTCGTTCCCCTGCTTCCTACTCTCCAGACTCGGTCACTTTTAGTTGTTAAATATTTTCAAGCAATTTCATGCCTCAGTTCTCTCACATGTGCTGTTCCCTCCACCTGGAAAATCTTTCCCTGTGGTGTTCACATGCTCCTCTGCTTCTCATCGCTGAGGAAACAGCTGCAATGTCCACTCTTCAAGCTTTCCGCAAGTGCTCTTTCAAACACTTCCCTTTGCTCTAACGTAGCGCTCTACTTTATCTTCTTTATATAACATGTCATTATCTGAATCCATCTTATTGATGCATTCACTTTTCACTGCCTGACTCCTCCATTAGAATGTATGCTCTGGGAGAGCCACCAACTCATCTGACTTTCTCACTGCTGAGTACAGATCCTAAAACCTGGCCTAGCACAGGGCAGGTGCTCAATCTGTATTTATAAAGTACACATACAAATGAAAGAATTAGTGAGCTTCTGCTAGACCACACTTTATGGTTCCTTCCCAATAAATATCAATTAAATTATAAATGTGCATAAGATGATGAATATAGTGGAACTCAAGGTCCTTAAAAGGAGAGAATCGTGCAAAAGAATTAACTATAACAGGGATGAGATAAATTACTTAAAAACAGATACGTAGAAATGGCCACCTTATTTCCCTCCACCCCCACTCATTTCCCTTTTCCTTTCCTTGCAGCAAAGACTTAATATAGAGCTGGTAACAGCCCAGCTGTTACCATGGCAACTGACTTTGTGGACACAAACTTTCAGCTGAGCTGAAACCACATGATGGAGAAAGAATTGTTTGGCCAAAGCCTATGGGAAATAATTACAATGATGACAGAGGAAAGAATTAGCCGAGTAAATTGGTTTTGAACCACCGCATCTTAGGCAGATAAGAAAATAGAAGCTAAAGCTGAATCACACCTAAAAATATCTATCTTTACTGGGAAGTCACACAAAGTGAAAAAAAAAAAAAGAAAAAAGTTCCACTTTGTAAAGAAACAAAGTTAAATACAAGCTGATCTGGAGGAAATAGTGCCTTTTTAGACACTTTGGTCATTTCTAATTCAAGTTAAAACTGAACTGGCCTACCTTTGCCTGAATTTCAATATGTTTTTATACGATTGAAGAATTCTTGAAAAAAATAATGGGTAAATCAAATGTTTAAAAATCAAATCTGAATTTAAGTGCACTGGCTGGCGTGGTTTTTAAAGAAACCTTCGGAAAGAAACAACTTCTGTTAAGTAAATAATTCCTTTTTTATAGGAGTAGACACTCCTTCATGCACAGATCTTGTAAGCTTTTATATGATAAATATTTTAAAGCCAGATTCCCCCAATGACCAAACCAGCATTATTTAACTGGTTATTTTCAAATGATGTCATCTTCCTGGATCTCAGTTTATTCATGTGAAACGGAAAATTAAGATTTTCCAGCCACCGACCTCACCTTTCAACTTCTCTGCTTCTTAAAGTTCTCTGTAAAAATACACACAAACCAAATACCCCGAAAGTTGCTAAACTTGCTCTTTATTTTCTCATACACATTTCCCCTCCCCTACATTTCTCCCTGATCATTGTCAAACACAGACTTCACCTTTTGTGCTCTTGGAAGGTGGAGAGTTTTGATTTCTGTACTTAGGGACTCTGTTTCCTTGATTCAATTCATGAAATTAAGCAACAACAACAAAATATTTAAACTAAGATAATGGCTTCTCAAGGAATCATTTCAGGATTTTCGAAGAAACAAGATTATAGAAATTCAATAAATGTATAACCACCTAAACCATCTGTATTAATAAATTAAAGTCTCTTTGGACAGGCTTCCATTAAAGAAGGAGCAACTCACACATGGGTGTATCAAAACAGTGACTCATTCATTTCTTTATATGCTTCAAGGAATGGTCAGTTCTTAGCTTAGCAGAGATTGTGACTCACCGTATATATTTATGTTATACTAAGCTGATTTTTCTAAATTCTTCAAAGATACTACAAGACGAGTTTCATTGTCATGGAATATTCAAGGATCATCTATATACATCGCCTATGTTTCTAATACTTCTTTCCTTCTTATCCTTCCCTAGTAGTTTTTTTTTTTACCAGTCATCCTGAGTTTCAGGTGCACCCTGAAACTCAACTCAGTTCAATCTAATAGTTATTTATTTGTTTTTAGCAGTGTGCTTGGTACCAAGGATAAAAGAGAGAGAGAGCTATAGATTAACCGTCTTCGAAGAGTTTGCAATCTAATTGAAAAATGGATCTGGGCCAGGAAATAATTCAATAATGGTGGATGGATATGAAGATAGAGGAACAGGCTTTGATTCAGAAATCTGAATTTCAGAAATGATGCTGTTCAGAATGGTGAAGAGACTTCAAGGAGGGGAAGAATCGGAATTGGACTTTCAGGAATAAGAAGAATATAGTCAGCAGGGAGGAAAAGTATCTGTAATTAGTAGAATCATTAGAAGAAGGACCCAATTCTAACGCCATCTGCTCATCTCAGTGATTGCCGACTGTGCCACTAAATACCCAGTCACTAAGTCCTTATCTCCTCTCTAGTCTATTTTTATGATGGTCTATCTTCTCCTAGGCTCTCCTTCCCCAGGGAATATTGCATCCTGCCTTGTAATCACCATAAAACAAAGCTATGGCCACATCATTTCCACGTCCAAAATGCTTCAGTGGCTCCAACATCCAAAAAGAATTGAAAAACTCCAGTAAGTTTATTAATAACTCACAGCCACATGTATTCCTTCATCTTTCCTCTTCTTGCTCTGTCCCAAGTGGCAGAGCACAGGAGACGTGATCCCTCACCCCATTCCTCTCTTCACAGGTTCCCAAGTACTTTCTCAAGTATTCAGTCCATTCTCCTATCCTCCCTCTTCCTCTCATCTCTCTGCAGTTATAATTCTCTTCCAGAAGTAGATCTTTGCCGTTCCCAAGGGAATTCCAGATGGTCTTCCGATTTTTCCAAACTGCCTTCTCATCCCCTTATCCTGATTTGCACAAAACGGGAGCAGGCAAGAGGATTCCAAATTTCCCTTAGGCGGTGAATGAGGAAAAAGGCAATGAAAACACTTTAAGATTTTCCTGTTGAATATACTAACTCATTAAATAACCCAAGAGCATTTTGAGGTAGGCTCAATTATTACAGTAAGTACAGGGCCTGAGGCCAAGCTAGGCAGAAAAGAAGCGATTGTAACTTCAGTTTCTTTGACTACAATTCAAGGTCCTATCCATGACAATACACTGTCTCCTTTTTTGTGCCTTTCACTAATAGGTTTTCAAAACAGGCTTCAAGAAAAAGTGCCAAACGGTGGCTTGATAGCTCCTAGATTTCAGAGAACAGACACAGGATGGTTGAGTGGATTTTTCATCAAGACAGTGAGTCTGTCAGACAAGCACAGAGGAAGCCCAGCCACCCAGCCTTTGCAGCTTCCTCAGACAATTTGAACAGCTTTAGAAACTTTTCACTTAGGGAAATTAGAGGCTTAATACCAGCAACACTGGTATTAAGGAGCTTGTCTTTCTAGAATCTGTAGCAGCTGTGTGCAAATTAATCAGTGATTTGCAGGCGACACAGAGAGGAGATTGGGGAAACAGCTGGGCATATTTATGAAAGTTTTTCAGGGATGTAGCACCGTGTTCAGAGGTACCTTCTTCCTTAAGTGTCATTTTGCTGGCAAAGAAAAGGAACAAGTGAGACAGATCCTGCCTGTGTCTAGAGGATTAATTAAAGCCTGGCAGAAATCCGAAGCTGACTATCTCTTCTCCTTCTAATTTAGATGAAGATTTACGTGAGAAGGTCTGCAGAGCCAAACTGCATCAGGCATGGGCACAGTGCTGATGGGCAGCTCATCTGATAACGCCAGTGGCATTCAATTTTGAATGCGTGCTGCCCGATGTGGTGCCCTGCAGCAGATTGTGACACTCGGCCGGGGATCTGATTTGAAGTACCATGGCCCAAGCCAGCCTCATCTCTGCCTGCCCCTCCCACTGTACCTTTCCTCTGATTCCAGCCTCCACCCAAATTCAAGAACGGATAAAACAAACCACACCAGAGAATCCACAGTGGGTCTAAGTCAACCTAACATGCCATGACTCACTTTTTTTTATCTCTAAATATATATGGAGAAAGCACAGACAATAAAAAGAAATCAACATCACACATACTGAGAAAAGGGAAGGAACTCTTTTCACAAAACTCACTGACAAGCAGTGATAACCTACTTTTGGAGAACAAAGGTTCTGTGTTAAGCGCACTTGCTCACTTAATTTCACCAATTTATGTGCCTCTGTCATAACAATACCCTGCTGTTTCTAGAACCCTTCCGATTACTGAACTAGATACCTTCTGAAAGGTGAATCCACTCCCATTTCTTGAACACTTAGGGGAAGACCATTTCCTAATATTTGCTTCAAAGCCAAATGTCAGGCCCTGTAAATTGTTTTACATTTTGTTTCACTGCTGGACTCCAGATTTTGCATGTATCTATTATTGAACAATTCAATTTTAGGATCTAATTATGATGTCAAGAAGTAACTAGCCTAAACCCAGGTGAGAAAACCTAAGGCACAAAACAATGCAACTTCCAGTCTCATCGTTGGATGAAAGAGAGTAGTAGATGGAACCTGAGCTCCTCCAGTCCAGGGTACAAGGTTAACAAGAACTCTTCTGTAAGACTGGACACTGAGGAAGCAATTAGTTAGTTGATATCTGAACTAGAAGAGATTAAGAAATAGAGTTCCAGCACAGGCCTGAAAATTGGGTTGCCAGATTAAATACAGGATGTCTAGTTAAATTTGAATTTCAGATAAATGACGAATAACTTTTGAGATAAATAATCCTAGATATTACATGGGACATGCTTTATACTCAAAAGTCATTCATTGTTTATCTAAAATTCAGATTTAACTGGGCATCTGTATTTTTAAATCTGGCAACCCTATCTGTTAAGAAGGAAAATGGGAAATATTTGGCCGTGTCTGAAATTGCCTTTGCAAAATATGACTGAGACAGTGGAAGACATCTCATTTCACGGACTCCATCTTGCTTCCATCCTCCAAGTTGTCCTTGTTCATTCCTGGGCATAAGCTGAACTAACTTAAGGAGAAACTTAGTTTGTAGTTTACAGTTTAAACAAAGACAGTAACAGCCCTTTCCCAAAGCAGACTTCCTTCTTGCCTGGGGATTAGACCAACATTAGCCACAATATTAGAAATTATGGATTAGGAGTCATGCAGCTGCAGGCTACAAGATTCTGACCCTCCATAAACTGCTCCTAAGATCAGTGCTTGAGATATTTTGCAGACCCTGCACTTGATGGATCAGTTGGCACCACCCAGATCAATTAACTGGCTCATCTGATCTTGTGGCCCCCACTCAGGAACTGACTCAGGACAAGAAGACTGTTTCAACACCCTCTGATTTCGTCCCTGACCAATCAGCATTCCTGGCTCACTGGCTTCTCCCACCCACCAAGTTATCCTTAAAAACTCTGCTCCCTGAATGCTCAGGAAGACTGATTTGAGTAATAAAAAATCTCCAGTCTCCTGCACAGCCGGCTTTGCGTGAATTACTCTTTCTCTATTACAATTCCCCCATCTTGATGAATCGGCTCTGTCTAGGCAGCAGGCAAGGTGAACCCCTTGGGCAGTTATGTGTCAAGAAAAAGAGTCAAACTCTGTAAAATATTTGAAGAGATTTACTCTGAGCCAAATATGAATGACCACATCCGGTGACACAGCCCTCAGAAGGTCCTGAGGACATGTGCCCAAGGTGGTTGGACACAGCTTGGTTTTGTACATTTTAGGGAGGCATGAGACATGAAACAAATACATTTAAGAAATACATTGGTTTTGTCTAGAAAGACCAGACAACTCAAAGTGGAATGGGATGGTCGTGGGGAGGAGGCGGCTTTCAGGCTATAGAAACATTTAAACATTTTCTGGTTGACAATTGGTTGAGTTTGCCTAAAGACCTGGGTTCCATAGAAAAGAAATGTTCAGGTTAAGATAAAAGATTGTGGAGACCAAAGTTCTTTTGAAGTCTTACAGTGGCTGTTCTTAGGGGGAATAGATGACAAACGTTTCCTATTCAGACCTTTAAAAGGTGCTAGACTCTTACTTAATCTCTTTAGGATTGGGAGGGCAGGGCCAGGAAGAAAAAGATATAGCTATGTTAATAGAGATTCTTTACAGATACAAATTTCCCCCCACAAAGGACAGATTTGCAGGGCCATTTCAAAATATGACAAAGAAAGATGTTTTGGGGTAAAATATTTTGACTTTCTTTTTGTCACATAATGTTATGCCAGAGTCAGAATGGAAAGTAAGTCACAATATATGGGGTTAAATAAAACCTATCTGATGAGAATGTATGGTTTGTAAGGCATGACTCTCCAGACACCTTAGATAGGAATTTGGGCCAGATAAAAAAATCAGAGCTTTGTCCTCAGCAGTCATATTAATTACAACCATAGTAGACAGCTCCTCTCGTTCCTGCCCACAGCCTGGTTCTGCCACACATTTTTGTGCATGTTCTTGCTCTTTTCTAACCAAAATTTATCTTTGCACCATAGATCAGTCTCATCTATTTCTGTTTCCCAACTTCTCATCAGAGACATTCCCCAAACTTAGGTTTCACATTAATATTCTACAGAAGTGTACAAGGGTTCTTTGGGGATTGCATATGCAAAATTGGGTTCAATGTGCTGTGTTCTTACTTATTTTCTTAGCTCATACTAAAAAGTATGCATGCTATTTTTTAAATGCATTTCTGTATCAATTACGAAGACATTCAGCTGCACTTAACAGACAACCCAACTTAAATAAACAGTAGTTTAGTTTCTCACATACCAAGAATTTTGGAGATAGATTGTTTACAGCATTGATTCAGTGGTTCAACAACATTAAGGTCAACTCTTCTGCTGTTCTCTCAGTCTTTCTTTTGTGATAGCAAGATGGCTGCTGCAGCTCCACCCTTTACATTTACATTCCAGTGGGAAGAAGGAAGAGTAGTAAGAAAGCAAAAATTTTTCTAGGACCCACTCACCCAGGTCCAGGTCACGTGGATACTCATAGCTACAAGGGAAATAACAAAAGAGACAACAGGATCTCATGATCACGACCTGAGGTTCTGGGTGTGTTACTGTCTGAACACAATCAAGATCCTCTTTATAGGAAAGAAGGTGAAATGAATATTGAGTAGGTAACCAGACATGCCACAATTCTTGATCTTTAAATATAGTTTTATCTTCATCCTATTGGAAATATTTGTTTCCCTTACAGTCCAGGATGTCCCAAGAATTTAAACATTGTAAAGGATGCCAACTACAAAGAAACCATTCCATTGTATTTTTGGGGGAGGATCAGTGCCTAGTAGACTTCAGAACTGACACAAAGTACTGAAGAAGTATTTGTTGCTGACTGAGGAGATGAATGAAAAAATGTAACTTGGATAAATAACAAAAGCAGAATTTTATTGTCATGACCTCCATTGTTGACCACAGTCTCTTAGTGATTACATTTTTAACTTAAAAGGCTTAATTTGGTTTTATTTTATCTGTATTTTATTCAGTAATACAGCTGACACTTGAACAACATGGGAGTTAAGGATGCCAAACCCCTGCACAGTTGAAAATTCAATTATAACTTTTCAATCCCCACAAACTTTACTAAAAGCCTACTGTTGACCAGGTGCCTCAGTGATAACATAAGCAGTCAATTAACACATATTTGTGTATTATATGTATGATAAACTGATTCTTACAATGAAGTAAGCTAGAGAAAAGAAAATATTATTAAGAATATCATCAGAAAGAGAAAATATATTTACTAATCATTCATTGGAAGTGGATCATCACAAAGATCTTCATTCTTGTCTTCACATAGAGTAGGATGAGGAGGAGGAGAAAGAGGAGGAGTCGGTCTTACTGTCTCAGGGGCAGCAGCAGCTGAAGAAAATCCACATATGAGTGAAACCATGCAGTTCAAACCCATGCTGTTCAAGGGTCAACAAGACATAAAACATCCCTGTCATGCAATATGGGAGTTGAATATGCAAAGTGTCCCCTTAGCTGGCTCCAGCTTGTTCCTTCCGCAGGGATAACCAGTGTCTCCTGTCTGAGATATCACCACAGATCTGTGCACCACATCCATCCCATCATTTTTCTTTCTTGCTTTCTTTTTGAGATAGAGTCACACTCTGTCGCCCAGGCTGGAGTGCAGTGGCTCAATCTCAGCCCATTGCAACCTCCTGCTCCTTGGTTCAAGTGATTCTCCTGCCTCAGCCCCCCGAGTAGCTGAATTACAGGCACACGCCACCACGCCCAGCTAGTTTTTGTATTTTTAGTAGAGACAAGGTTTCGCCATGTTGGCCAGGCTAGTGTGGAACTCCTGACCTCAGGTGATCCACCCACCTCAGCCTCTCAAAGTACTGGGATTACAGGTGTGAGCCACAGTGGCTGGCTCTTCTCATCATTTTTCTATGCACTGGACACAAATGCACATGTTACTTCTGGTTTTCTTTTAAATAAAAATTCACATAAATGCAAATCACACCATACATATTGCTTTTTGTTTTGCTTAGTTTTACTTCACAATAAATCCTGAAATTCGTTCCAAGTCAGCATAGTATTTTATTTTAGACATCCCTAGTAGCAATACCTCACTTGCATCTAGCACTTAACAGTTTGTTAAGTCCTTTCACATATATTGTTTCATCAGACCTTCACTACAATGATCATTATCCACATCTTTCATAGATAAAAAAAATCTGAGGGTCAGAGAGGTAGTAAAAGTCAGAAATAAATCCCAGATTCAGCTACTCCCACCCCAGTGCTCTATTTCAACAACGTGTCTGTGCCCACAAACTCTTACTAAATGTGCCTTGTGGCCCACTGACATATGTTCATCATTAAAACATTTTTGCTTGGGCAAGTTTCTGTAATCTTTCATATCCATGACCCCAAAAATATGTGACCTCCTGATCTAAATTAATAGAGAGGAAGAGAGAAAAAAAAAAAAGGTAGTGGAAAAAAAGGAAAGGGACAAAGGAAGAGGTGTCTGGCAGTAGCTTTAGGGGAATTTAAAACTATAAGGGGTTATTTCTAGGGATATTTTTTACATACAAAATTGTAAAAAGGAGCTGTGAGCAAATGTCCAAAAGTTTCGCAGAGCTGAAGTACAATCCTTGAAATCAGCATGGAAAATTCAGTGCTTGAATCTGACCTGTGGTCAGAATGCTTGGCACATGAACACACACACACACACACACACACACACACACACACACACACGTGCTTCTAAGGAGAGAAAGTCTGTCCCAATTTCCCTCTGCCTCGTGTTCCTGACACATGGCTTTACATTAGATCCAAGCCAAACCCCAAGTGAAAGCTGGCTCTACGTTCATGTAGCAGATTTGGATTTTCTCTAATCCTTAAAAGGCACTGTCACGTGTGCTTCAAAACATCATAAAAACAACTTGGAATGCCTCTTTCAAGGGGCAGAAGAGAAAATCAATACATTCTGATTTTCTCCTCCATTAAACTTCAATGACTGAAACAGTAGTGTAGCTGGGGAGAGTTTAGTAGCTCAACAACCACATACTAAATTCTTCTTCAAGATTATAGGGCCTTATTTAGGTGTCTATTGGCAGAGCTTTAGGGCTTTAATGGGTTCAAAACTGCACCAGTAATCAGCAAAAATAAATAGTGCACTCATGTACAACTCACGTAAGTATGACGATCATTATTTGTGGAACCATCTGGCATAATAGATTTCCTTGTAGCATGGGAACTAAATGATACAATGCCATTAAAGTTAATAAACAAGAGAGATTATTAAGTGAAATGGTGCCATGAAATTGGTGAGTAAGGATTTCAGAGGCACTTTGAATGTTTCTCAGCTAGAAGACAGACCACATACTAGGTAAGATGGATGGAAAATCTCAAGGATTTAGTCATCCTTACTCCCCATGTCCAACCCACTGGCAAATCTCATCAGGTCAATTGTCAAAAATTCATCTGGGAATCATCAACATTTTTCTTTTTTTTTCTCACCCCTACCTTAATAAGGCCCATCTACTTTTTTCTGTTTCCACAGCCATGACCACAGTCCCTGCCAACATCACCTAAGACCTGGATCCCTGCAAGTCCTAGACTGGTTTATTTTCTTCCACTTCCTTTCAATGTACTCTTTACAAAGCATATGTCATCTTAGGTAAATGTAAATCCTGTCACTCGTAGACTTAAAATCCTCCAATGTCTCTTCATCTATATTTGTTTTCTAGGGACTATGATAAAGTACCACAAACTGGGTGGTTTTAAAGGACAAAAATTTATTGTCTTACAATTCTGGAGGCTAGAAGTCTGAAATCAAGGTGTTGGCAGGGCCACCACCCCTCTGAAAATCCCTCTCTGCCTCCTCTAGCTTCTGTGGTGTGCTAGCAATTTTTGGCATTCCTCGGCTCACAGAGGAATCTTTCTATTTCTCTAGCTTCAAATGGCATTGTGTCTGTGTCTTCGTTCATCTTCTATCTATGGTTGTCTGTGCCCAAACCTCCCCTTTTCATAAGGACACCAGGCCTTTTTATTAGGCCCACCCTAATGATAGCATCTTTATTGATATAATAGAGTTAAAATGACATTTCCAAATAAGATTACATTCTGATTCTGAGCCTCAGGACTTCAACATATCTTTTTGGGAGGAGACACATGCAACCCACAACATCAACACCTAGAGCAAACCTGAAGAGCTCGCTTACTCAGTTAGCAAGGCCCTACCTGTCTGTCTCTCTAAGCTCACTTGGCCCTCACCACACTGGCCTCTTGACATTCCTCCAGCTTGAAGCTCTTGGCTGCCGCTACCTGGAAGGCACTTCCTCTGGGACATGCTGCCCCCACTTACCATCAAGTGGTTCCTCACTTATTACTGCATCAGCAGAGGCACATCCAGGTTTTATGGGATCTGAAACTTATACACCTTTAGGAATCTTTTATGAAAAAGAGCACACAACTACACATAAAAACACATCTGCAGCCTTGGAAGGGGCCTGGGCACAAGAAGGTCCCTGAAGCCCATGGTTCATTCTCTTTGTGGTAAAATTGCTTCTGATCCTGGGCGGGGGCATCTTTGAGTACCTTGATCCAAAGAAGTCCCCACCATATATTCTCCAGTTACCCTGCTTTATTTCCTTCTTATCACACTTATCACTAGCACTTATTAAATCTGAAATTATCTTAATAATATATCTACGTTTTTTACATGTTGTCTCCCCATGCCAAATTGGAATCTCTAAGAAAGGAAAAGCTTATTGATTTTTACCACTACAGCCTAGATCCTAGCACACAGTGTCTTATATAGAGTTGGCACTGAGTGAATATGTATTGGATTCAGAAATGGATGAATGAGTGAATAATAGTGTCAATAATAACAATAAGTCCTGCAGCACTACTTTGTTTCAGGCACAGCCTGCATTATGCCCCCATCTTACAGGTGAAGAACCTTCCCTGCTCCTAGGTTAGTAGAACTTACTCCCAGCTGGCTGCTGGTCAATGGCAAAGCCAGTATTTGCAGCTAGCACTCTGGATCTAGACTCCATGCTCTAAACCCTATACTATCCTGTCTAACATCAAGGAAGCTTGCTTGGCTGACTCAGTGTTCAGCTCTATGATCCAGAGACAGAAGCAGGAGATTCCCATTTCAAAGGGATGAGGATTTTAAAGAGAAGATCATGTAACTTGCCCTCCACACCACACACATAGAAAAGGGACTTTTGTCCCAGGGCTTTGAGAGAGCAATGGAGGCCATCCAAGGAGCTCAGCTCCACAAGGTCCTCTCCACCTAACCTTGCCAGGCCACACATTAAATTATGAGAGATCAAGTCCAATATGCAACCCAATAGCAACTTTCTGTGGTCTCCCCAAGGCTTCAGAATTATTATGGGACTTTTGCTATTATGATTTGTGTGCTCCATCCTCTGAGTGGTATGTGTGTACACACATACAGAAATGATAACAGCTGATGTGAAACATTCTTTAGGTGTGACCTCCTTGGCTGACCCATTGGACTTTATTCACATCACTCTTTATCCATTGAGTTTTAGAAAAAGGAAAATATTTAGTTCTTAAATTTAACAAGTAAAATCAATAAAGACTTTCAGATTCTTCCTGGCATAAAACAAACTCTCTTTGACTTCTCTCATTGATAACACTCAACAGGCCCTGTGTGCTTTGGCTCTTGCTATCATAAATAAAGCAAAAAGAGAAGTCCACAGAGGTCTCTTTTTTGAAGCATAGCAGCATCAGACAATCAACTTTATTGGAAATGAGTTGATGAGACAAGAGGGCAAAGTTGATGGGAGGAAAAAGGAATGTACATATTTTTAAGCAAAACTCCCCTATAGTATGAAATATCCCTATGGAGCCCTCCTTTGAAATAACCCAGCAGATGACCATCCCATCCAGTACCACCTGCCCTGCTTGTTTTGCTCTGTTCTGTTTTGTAATCTTTCTTTAATCCATGATAACAACTCACAATCTCAAATAGCTGGAGGGGGGCATTCTCTCTCACCATCATCTAGGCCAAAGGATGAATTTTATTCCCAGAATAACTGCATTCATAGAAGTGATACCAGAAAGATGAAGTGAAAAGCATGAACCCCAGTCAACCTCAGTTTTATATTTCCTGATGTTCTGATAAGAAGAAAACACCATTGGACAAGGAGAAAGATCTGAATTTTTTTTTTTTTTTTTTTTAAACAACAAGCAGTGGGGGAACAAGGGAAGACCACTTAAATCCTTTGCTCTTCCTTTGGTTAGAATTTCCCCCATTGCCTGAGATGTTTGTTATTTATCAAATAAAAATATTAACTAGGTCCCCACGCTTATACTCTAAATTTAGAATATATCATCAGAGAAGTTGCAGAAAGAAAGGAAGATTTTTTTGTCTTTCAGATTGTTGTAATCAGTTCCTAGTGGTAAAGAAGGTTTTGCTTCATGTAGTAGGTTATTTCTTATTGTTGGAATAGAATTGTGCTTAAGGATATAAGATTCAATAATTTATTTTAGGGTTGACTTTTTCTTAGCTCACTGGAATCACAGCTGAGATTTGTGCAGTGCCCAAGCTCAATAACTTGTTCCTCCCTGACCCAGAATCAATGGGGATTATAACAAAGGCCCCAGTCTAGGCCTCGAATATACACACCTTGGATCTTGGGCTACTGGTGTTGCAATGAATTCAATAGAAAACATTCTATTCTGAGAGCAGGGCTCAAATACTGCAAAGTGATTCCCTAGTAGGGTCATTCACATTATTCCTCATGCCACTGCACAGAGACTGTCACCTCAATGGGTTTTGATGGACATGGCCAACACATCTCTTTCAGATGAAGGTGGCACCCCTTTTTCTGCTACCAAAAGGACTTTACAATGCAGTGGTTTCTCATAAATTTAGGAGTGTAGGGTCCTTCTGCCCATGATTAAATTGGGCCCAAGGCAGGTCAACACACCTTTATAACCGTCAGGCCTAGAATGCTGTATCCAGATGCTCTGGCAGTACATCTTGCACAAAGTCACTGCCTGTTAAACACCAAAGCAAAACAGCAGATGGTGCTTGGATTCACTACATTTCTCTTTGAAGCTCTCCAGATTCACAACCTGATGGAATCATTCTCTATTTTGAAGAGTAGGGTCCTTGACAGCAAGGGCTTTTTGCTTGTCCTTATATTTCCAAATTCCAACAAGCAACACTTCAATAAATGTGTATGCATTCATTCATTCATTCATTCAAAACATGTTCATTTAATTATTATTTTCCAGAATACAGTGGTGATCAAAACAGAGTCCTTGATCTTCTAGAGTTTAAGAACCAATCTTGATGTCAACTGAAGATTTATATAAACTGGCTATTACAATCTGTCATAAGAATTCTGAAATAACATACACAGGGCAATGAATGCCTGACTGACTAGATAAAGATTCAGACTCCTACTTTCCAAGGTCCAGACAGCCATTCTGTGGTGTGAATTGAAAAGGAAAGGGCTTGTGTTTTTAACAACTTCATTACTTCATTCCAAGGCACCAGAATACAGATGGACAATCCTCTTATTACATTAAATGCATATGCATTGCTTTTGTTCCAAAACTCTCCCAAACACAAACAGAGCTCTGACACCTCATTGATGTGATAGCTTATGCATATGAGGGGAGAACAGCTATTAAATTTTCTATCAAATAATTTAATTTCTATTAAATCTATATCTTGACAAAGCCTCCACCAATACAAAGTTTTTGCCAAATGGCTAAGAATATACTTTGGACATTTAATACAAAATGGACAGTTTCAAATAGCTTTACTCATGTTGAAAGTTTAAAAAGTTGTTTGTTAAGTACTTTAGTTATAATTCATTTAAAAATCCCATTATGTTTGGTTACACAAGAGTGGCTTTAATACACTTAAAGATGCAGTACTCCTTAGCTGTGACATATTTATAGTCTGAACATTAAAAGGTTTATAAAGTAAGGCTATATTTTCTCAGTGTCAAACATCCCTCAATGAAGACAATTATTCAGTCTGCCTGTTTGTAATTAGGTATGAAATAATTTATGGTTATGAAGATAAGTGAGCAAAAATTTCTGGAATAACTGCATATTGTATTTTATTATTAAAAGATTTTCATAATCTTTCCAGGGTTTGAGGAGTCATAAATTGCCCAGATCGGATTTCCACTGGATTTCTCTTGGAATTAATAAGCATATGGATCTGATCTAAGACTGTGTGTCAAAAATATTGAAGAGAATGGCTTCACACAAGCTGAAAATGAAATGAGATTGACATAGCTGACTTTGGTTTGGAGAACAAGAGCAATGTGCTGCCTGTAGTCAACCCACAAAGACAGAGTCTGGCAGGTCTAAGGGACAAAGAACACCCTACTGGGGTCAGAAATGCAACCTAAGTCCCAATAACCCAGGGCTGGAGAGCTTTTCCTCTTCCACACTCCCTTCTTTTTGACAAATACTAAGAACACTTTCAACATGTTATCTCTATGCCATAACTATACATTTCTGGGATATGTAGTTGGTTAAAAGCAAATTCAGTCTTTTTCCTCACTACTTCTGCCAGCAGAATCACCAAACACAGGATACATCAGCCTGTTTCTTCTATTTTTTTTCTTCAATTGAAAAGAAGTAGTGAAAGTATGGCACTACTATTGTTTTTATCAAAGCATTATTTTATCCAATATATTAGTCTTCATAACTTCTCAATTAATATCCATTTTTCCCCAAACCTAAGCAGATATTGTCTAATTCTCCTAATATTTTGTAGTTCTTGAAACTCCAAAAATGTTCTGTGTAACTTACATTGTCTTTTCAAAGTTGAAATGAATTTTAAAAACTTTGTAGAACACATTTATGATGTTCCCAGAAATTCTTGCAATTTCCAATAGCTAGTCAAAAGCTGGAACACACAGTTTGACATAGTACAATCCCAACCCCTCATTCCCATGCCGTCCTGGAGAAAGCCTCTATTAAGCCTAAGTAGAAAAATTGCCAAGCCAATAAAGTGTGCGTGAATCTGAACGGGCTACATGGAAATAGCCTCTGAACAAATCATTTCTGCCAACTCACATTCAGTGAGTACTCACAGAGCACTTGGCCCAAGGCCAGAGATGGAGATTTCACCAAATGTGAAGATGTAGTTACTAAACAGCAAATCTATTCAGTTGTCAGAGCAGAGCTGCCGGCTCTACCTCCTTTCACAAGTGACCCCTGACACTTTCAATTATGGGAGCTCACCAGCACTCTGCAATCAACTTTTCTAGGGGGAATAAATCTTACCTTAAAACTCCAAAAAGTTTGAAACTAGGCTACCAGAACCAAAAGGATGCATTCTGAAATGCTTTGCAACAGCAATTTTTTTTAAGATTGTGTAGACTATGCTATCGACCAGGTACACTGAGCTGAAGCTAAGTGAGGGTCAAAAGACAGAACAGGTGGCATGAGGCCACATCTAGCAGTCGGTCTGTAGTATATGACAGGAAGCAAAAGCCTCCTTGGTCTGATCAACTCCAAGAGACCATTTAGTATGATCTTAATTTATACTTTCATTGATATTACAGGATAATGTTGCAGAACCAAACTATAAAAACAAGCACCCACAGTCTCCATGAATTTCTCCCACATAGGGGTGGCTTGCACATGTAAGGTACACAGGTATGGCTGTGGAATGAATGAAATATTATTGTCAGTCTCTCTGTTTCTTTGCTGAAGATTCTTTCTATTTGAGAATAATGTGCAAAAGCAAAACAGCAAAGGCATGAGGGAAAGAGGGAAAGTCAGGTAAATCCTAAGATAAAAGGAACCCAAAATATCATCTAGTCTAACTCTTCCTGCTATATAATAAACCTATCCACAATCACATTCATCAGGGTTTGTTTGAACATTTCCAAAGAAATGATATGTTAAAGAGTACACATGTACTTCTTCGCAGAGTAGACCATTGCTTTGGTGGATAGCTCTAATTATTTTAAAGCTCCTTCTTATATGGAGCCTGATTTCTAACCTGTAATTTCTAACTATGGTTCAAATTATGACCACTTAAAGCAGAAGTTGTCAGCTTTCCTTCACAGGCTTTCAAATATTTGAAGGCAGCTGTGATGTCTTCCCCAAATTTTCCTTTACCTGAGCAAAATCATCCCATATCCTCCAACCAATCACTCAACCATTCAGTGTGGTTTCCACATCCTTCATTATCCTGGTAACCATCCAGATAGTTAATGGCAGTCTCAAAATGCAGCACCCAAATCTGACATCCATACTCTACACATATTCCTATGGTACCGTGGCAACTGACAGAAATTTCTCCATGCAGGGTTAATGTTATGAAACACCTTTTAAATTAGCCAAAGCAGGGGTCCACATTTTCTGCTTGCTCTATGTCTTGTACTTAATTTACAGTGTGGGCCACTAGCCATTAGGGAGGTGTGGGGAATGTGATTGTTGCCAATAATTGACCATTCCCTGGTTCAGGAGATACATAAAATTCTAATGGAACCATTATTCTTACACCCACAGGATATATAACAAGAACAATAAAGTGATGCATTTGCAATATCTGCTTTTTTTAAAAAAAAGATGCATTATGAAAATATCCATCTATATTTTATCTCGCATGATGATGTACAAAGTAACTACCTCAAAATGAGATTCTTATGTTAAGTGTTAAGAGGGGAACATACATAGCCTTGCAGGCACACACTTTTCCAGAGCACACTAACTGCTGAAATATCTCATTAATGCATCACTGTCATAGAGCTAGATGACTCTGGGCATTGTAATACTGCCTTCCATGGCAACCTATTGTCCTTGCACATTTATTTGTCGAATTGTTTGTTGGCGCATGGAACTGTGCCATAACTAGAAAAGTAAGTGTTCAGTCACCAAGCAACTTCAGTGATCAGATTGCATAAGGCTCTTAAAGTTGGAGTGGTTTTATACCATGTACAGACACCTATGAGACATTTTTAATGTATTTCTTTTTTTAAAAAAGTTTAATTGACAAATAAAATCGTACATATCCCAGGTGAACCATGTGCTGATTTGATTACATATGTATTGTATCCTGATTATCACAGTCAAATTAATTAATATCCACCACCATCCATAGTTATACTCTGTATGTGTGTATGTGTGTGTAGCGAGGACACTTAAAATCTGCTATAGAATTTCAAGTAAACAATGCAGTATTATTAACTAGAGTCATCATGATGTAGTTTAGATACCCAGAACTTATTTATCTTCCAGTATCTCCCTATTTTTCACCACATCCCAGTCCCTGGCAGACACCACTCTCCTCTCTGCTTCTAAAGTTTGACATTTTTAGATTCCACATATAAGTGATATCATACTGTATTTTTCTCTCTGTGTCTAGCTTATTTCACTTGTATAACGTCCTGCAGGCTCATCCATGTTGTCACAAATTGTAAGATCTCCTTCTTCTGAGAATAATATTCATATATATATCTTTACACACACACATACATATACCACATTTTTTAGTCCACTCATCTGTCAATGAACAGTTTGTTTCTGTATCTTCACTATTGTGAATAATACTGCAAGGAAGATGAGGGTGCAGATATCTCTTCAAAATATTTATGTTATTTTTTGTGCACATATACCCAGAAGTGAGGACTCCAGATGCCAGTGCCTTGATCTTGGACTTTCCAGCCTCCAGAGCTGTGAGAAATAAATTTCTGTTCTTTTATAAATGACCCAGGCTATGGTATTCTGTGACAGCTGCACAAAACAGACTAAGACAAATGACAATCACAACATGTGTTATAGTTACAAATAATAACTAATTATAGGTGATAAACAGTTATAGATAATAACAACTAACATCACTGAGGACTTACTACATTTCAGCTCCTTTTCCATACATTTAGAGCCATCAGTTCATTGTAATGTTGTGAGAAAAAAAAATTTTTGAATAAGAATCTTTCATCTTTGGAAACTTTGTAAAAGGCATTCAATACATTTTATAACCTGAGCTTATGATTATGATTACCTGTGAATGGTTCACTTCATAAAGATGATGTAGTGACACACGGTGTCATGTCCCTGAAATAAATGGTCTCACCATTCCACACACAAAACTTTGAACTAGTTCTGTTTTGTGTTTGTTCTGTCTTTCCCTAAGGAGGCCACTTCTTGGCACTCCTGGGGTCTCGATCTCTGCTTGTTCATTTATTTCTCTTCTCATATAAGGACTAAGGAGCCAGATAACTAAGACTAATAGAATTACAAAGCAAATGGGAAGGCTTCCAAGACAGTCCCTAAATCAAGTAAATGCATGAACATTAATATCCAAACTTTTTAATATCTGTTCACAGACCAGGTACTTTTTTCTTCTTCTTTATTACTCTTATTGGATATAGTCATTAGCCAGGAGACCTGTGGATACATAAGCGTTAAGTATTTTCTGCAGTATATCACTGCTTCTTTTTGATGACAGTCTTATTGCTGCAGACTTGGCAATCTTATTAAATAATCATCTTTAAGTGAAAGCGCTATTAAGATACTGCATTTGATGGAAAGAGTTAAACTCCTAGCCACTCTCACCGCTATTCAAAAAACCCATTGGTATTGTCAAGGTTAGCATTTCTCAAAATTCTTTTGACATTGAGAATTTTTAGTTACAATTTTTGACACAATGATGAACTGGTGCTTATCAACTACAATGTGCACTTACAGTGAATAGCAGAAATTATTTTAAATTTCTGATAGTGTGAAATTTAAAAATAAAAATTAAATTACTTTATAAAATAATACAAACTGTATTATTCTATTCTCACACTGCTAATAAAGACATACCCAAAACTGGGTAATTTATAAAGGAAAGATGTTTTGTTTTGTTTTGTTTTGAGATGGAGTCTCAGGTTGGAGACCTGACACTGCCCAGGTTGGAGTGCAGTGGTGCAATCTCAGCTCACTGCAATCTCCACCTCCTGGGTTCAAGTGATTCTCCTGCCTCAGCCTCCTGAGTAGCTGGAATCATAGGCACGCACCACCTTGCCCAGCTAATTTTTGTATTTTAGTAGAGACAGGGTTTTACCATGTTGGCCAGGCTGGTCTCGAACTGCTGACCTCATCATCTGTCTGCCTTGGCCTCCCAAAGTGCTGGGATTAGGAAAGAGGTTTAATCGACTCACAGTTCCACATGGCTGATGAGGCCTCACAATCATGGCAGAAAGCAAAGGAGAAGCAAAGTCATGTCTTATGTGGCAGCAGGCAGAAGAGTATGTGAAGGGGAACTCCCCTTTATAAATCCATCAAAATTCACGAGACTTACTCATTACCATGAGAACAGCACAGGAAAAATCTGCCCCCATGATTCAATTACCTCGCACTGGGTCCCTCCCATGACATGTGAGAATTATGGGAGCTACAATTCAAGATAAGATTTGGGTGGGGACACAGCCAAGCCATATCACAAGCATATGTCGAAATTATAAGACAAACAACTACCTTGAATAGATGGCATCCATCAGCTTAACCAGTAGCAGCTAAATTTTGCTTAGGCAGCATTGAGTAGCTTAAACATCTTGTATAAATCCATCAGATAATTTCTCAGGCAACTTTTTTCTTGGATCTGACACATCATTCTTTAATGGATGATTGTAGCTTAAAAAGAACTATCATATATTGTGTGGTGCAAATATTGCCAATCATATCCCTAAAGTAAACACCACAGGGTGGTCCCCAATGAGTCACTCTATGTATAATCCCATGCCCTTCAGTGTTGATGGAACCTGTGACTTGCTTCTAACCAATCTGGCAAGAGTGAAGGGACTTTAAAGAAGCCATTAGGTGCATAATCAGTCAATTTTGAGTTAATAAAAAAGATTATTCTGGATGGGCCTGACATAATTAGGTGATCGTTTCAAAAGTGGGTCCACACCTTCCCTGAAGTTAAAGATTCAAAGTAGCAGAGACACTTTCTCTATTGCTAGCTTGAAGAAGCAAGAGGTTATGAACTCTATAACCCCAGGCAAATACATTTTGCCAGCAACCTGAAAGATCTTGGAAGTAGGTCCTTTCCTAGTTGAGACTTTAGATGAGTTTGAAACCCAGTTGCCTCCACCTTGATTTCAGCCTTGTGAGAAACTGGGCAGAAAACTGAACTCAAGTATTCCCAGACTTCTGACTCATAGAAGCCATGGGATAATAAATGGATAATTGGTTTAGGCCACTAAGCTGGTAATGATATGTTGTAGAGCAAGAGAAAATGAACACATTATCTGATAGTGATTCCCTTTTTGTGGCGCAATCTGTATTTGTAGTTGAGAACATTGCTGCACAGCTAAAAACTGCTTTTACCAGACTTATCTGAAGTGAAATGTGGCTATGTGACTAAGTTCTGACCAATGAAACTTAAGTGTAAATAATGTTGAGATATTCTAGAAGCACTTTTTAGTGAGAGTATATACTTGATATGGTTTGGCAATGTCTCCCCATCTAAATCTCATGTGGAATTTTAATCCCCATGTGCAGGGGAGCAACCTGGTGGGAGGTGACTGGATCACAAGGAGATTTCCCCCATCCTGTTCTCATGACAGTGAGTGAGTTCCACGAGATTCAATGGTTTAAAATGTGGCACTTCCCCCTTCTCTCTCTCCTGCCACCCTGTAAGACATGCCTTGTTTCCCCATTGCCTTCTGCCATGATTGTAAGTTTCCTGAGGCTTCCCCAGCCTTGGAGAACTGTAAATCCATTAAACCTCTTTTTTATAAATTACCCAGTCTCATGTAGTTATTTATAGCAATGTGAAAATGAACTAATACATAAAATTGGTACCAGGAGAGTGGGGAACTGCTATACCTGAAAATGTGGAAGCAAATTTGGAACTGGGTAATGGGCAGAGGTTGGAACAGTTTAAAGGCCTCAGAATAAGAGAGGAAGATGAGGGAATGTTTAGAACTTCTTAGAGACCTGTTAAATGGTTGTGACCAGAACGCTGATAGTGATATGGACAATGAAGTCCAGGCTGAGGTGGTCTCAGATGGAGATGAGGAACTTAATGGGAATAGTTCCAATAGCAAGTCACTCTTGTTATGCTTTAGCAAAAAGACTAGTGGCATTTTGCCCCTGCCCTAGATATCTGTGGAGCTTTGAACATGAGAGAGATGATTTAGGGTATCTAGCAGAAGAAATTTCTAAGCAGCAAAGCATTCAAGATGTGACCTGGCTGTTTCCAAAAGTGTACAGTCATATAAGTTCACAAAGAGATAGTCCAAAATTAGAACTTATGTTTAAAAGGGTAGCAGAGCATAAAAGTTTGGAAAATTTACAGCCTGAACATGTGGTAGAAAAGAAAAAGCCATTTTCTGGGGAGAAATTCAAGGCTGCATAAATTTGCATAAGTAAAGAGGAGCCAAATGTTAATAGCCATAACAATGGGAAAATGTCTCTAGGGCAAGTCAGAGACCTTGGCAGCAGCCCCTCTTGTAACAGGCCCAGAGGCTTAGGAGGGAAAAATTGGTTTCCTGGGCCAGGCCCAGGGCCCTCTGCTCTGTACAGCCTCCTGAAATGGTGCCCTGTGCCCCAGAAGCTCCAGTTCCAGCTCTGGCTAAAAGGGGCCAAGGTACAGTTGAGGCCATTGCTTCAAAGGGCACAAGCCCCAAGGCTTGGTGGCTTCTACATGGTGTTAGGCCTGCAGGTGCACAGAAGGCAAGAGTTTGGAGCCTTTGCCTAGATTTCAGAGGATGTATGGGAACACCTGGATGTCCAGGCAGAAGTCTGTTGCATGAGCGGAGCCCTCATGGAGAACGTCTATGAAGGCAGTGTAGAGGCAAAATGTGGGGTTGGAGCTGCCACACAGAGTTCACACTGGGGCAATGCCTATTGGAGCTGTAAGAAAGAGAGCCATTGTCCTCCAGACCCCAGAATGATAGATCCACTGACAGACTGCATTGTGTGCCTGCAAAAGCCACAGTCATTCAACGCCAGACTATGAAAGCAGCCACAGAGGCTGAACCCTGCAGAGCCACAGGAGTGGAGATTTCCAAGGCCTTGGGAGCCCAACTCTTGCTTCAGCATGTCCTGGATTTGAGACATGAAGTCAAAGGAGATTATTTTGGAGTCTTAAGACTTAATAACTGCTCTGCTGGCTTTCAGACTTGCATGGGGCCTATATCCCCTTTGTTTTGTCCAATTTCTCCGATCTGGAATGGAAGCATTTACCCAATGCCTGTAGCCCTATTGTATCTTGAAAGTAATTTACTTGCTTTTGATTTTACAGGCTCATAGGTGGTAGGGATCTGCCTTGTCTCAGATGCGACTTTGGACTTGGACTTTGGGGTTAATGCTGGAATGAGTTAAGACTTTGGTGGACTGTGGGGAAGGTATGATCAAGTTTTGAAAAGTGGGAAGACCATGAGTTTTGGGAGGGACCAGGGGTGAAATGATATGGTTTGGCTCCGTGTCTCCACCCAAATCTCATGTGGAGTTGTAATCCTCATCTGTCAGGGGAGGGACCTGATGGGAGGTGATTAGACCATGGGGGCAGCCTTCCCTCTTGCTGTTCTCACGATAGTGAGTGAGTTCTCACGAGATGTGATGATTTAAAAGTGTGGCACTTCTCCGCCCTCTCTCTCTCCTGCCACCATGTGAGACGTGCCTTGCTTCCCCTTTGCCTTCTGCTGTGATTGTAAATTTCCTGAGGCCTCTCCAGCCATGCATAACTGTGAGTCAATTAAATCTCTTTTCTTTATAAATTACCCATTCTCAGGTAGTTCTTTATAGCAGTGTGAAAATGGACTAATACAATACCCTTCTTCTTCCCTTCATTCTGCAGTATGAAATAAGATTTTGATGGCTGGATATTCAGCGGCCATCTGGGACCATGAGTATTGAATCTCCATGCTAGGTGGAACAGTAAGCTGGATCATAGGTGATTTCATAGAGTTACTACAGCAGTGCCGGAATACCACCTATAGGCTTCTTTTATGTAATAGAGAAACAAATTTCTGTTCAAGCCATTGTTCTTGGAATCTGTGTTACTCTTGGCAGAATCTAAATCTGGTATATTTTACTTAAAAATATATACCTATATTTTAAATAAATTAATATAAGTATTAAAGTGATGTGGTTGGTTTGTTTGGGTTCAACTATTAGCAGCATCTTTCGGAGAAGTAGGATATGCAGCATGCTGGTCCAAATATTAACATTGACTAATACTGCTGGTGGAAATGAGATATCACATTAAGAAGCAATCAAGAGTCAAATATGTAAAAGAAGTTGTACATGAAAGTACACAAGTTGGTCCTTGCATTCAAAATATTAAAACACCCTATTTGTTTGTAACTGAAAATAGTTATTTAAAAACAGTAGTGCATTTGCACAATTTAGTCCAGCTCTTTTTTAAGTACAACAGAGCAATATTAGGCAGATGAGACTTGGTGACCACAAATGAGTGTGGTACTGGGGCTCTAAGAAGAAGCAGATGTCCAAAATCATCATTCTGCCTGAAAGTTTACCAGTCAGATTGCTATCCTTTCATTTTAAGGTTTCTGCTCCTTGTTAATTGCAAATATCCATGGCACAGGTACTACCGTGAGTGTGCTTGCTACAAACAAGTAGGAGGGAATAGATGAGTAAAAGATGGGGGAAAAGCCACAGTGGTCTTTGGCAAGGACATTCAAGCTCACAGGCTCATGGTGGTGATCACAAAGGGGAAAGGAGAGTCTCCAAATATAAATAGAGTACAATTCACAAATATTTACTAAGCTGTGAATCCTTTCAATAAATGATTAATCGATAAGTCACAGGCCCTGAAGATACAATGGTAAACAATAAAGATCCACGATAATTTTGCCTATATCAGAGATGAGACACCACGCCACCCACAATTTCCAGGCTGATGCCATTTAGGTTACTGAATTTGAAAGCAAGATGCACGTTAGTACCTCTTTACATTTCAAAAGTCTGGATTTCAAAAGTCCTCAAATTGTTGATCAGTTGATTAGTTAATTTAGTCAAAAATATTCAAACTATTTTATGTCTCAGAATAGATAGGATATTTAAAGTGTAATACAGAAATTATACCAATACTGGGGGGATTGCTAAGATTGTCCACATGTGCCAGCAAAATCATCTATTTCTGGTCTTTAGTCAAGTCTAAGAAAGTTCATGTTGACATATTAGGAGGAAATTATTATACCTGCTTATACTGAAAAAGAAAATTCAACCATAAATATTGCAATACTATAAGATGCTATAACATTCTGCAAAACAACCTGTTGCACATTTCTACTTGGAAGGTAGCATATTTCATGATTATGCACATCCATGACAGAGATAAGCATTTATATGGTAATAACTGCAATATGGGCAGCTACAGCCTTTCACTATAAGCCATGAGCCTCTTCATCAGAAAAAGCCATTGGGGCACAATTTATCACTAGAAAGTGTGTTTGACTGGCTTAGATGTTCAGAAAAAATAAATATTTTCTTCATGCACATGTCTTAAGTAGTAGCAGGAGCATGGTTTGTACCTTTACATAAAAAAATCAAAATAAATGCCAGTGTTTAGGTAGTCAGAAAAATAAATATACAAAAAAAAGGAGTAATAAGTTTCCTCTTCTATGCCCATACCTCAGTAAACACAGAGTCCCATGTACAAGTGGTACAAATGCCACCATAAAGAGTCAGTGACTATAGAAAGAGACTGAAGTGCTTATTTAAAATCTTGCTATCACAGGATTAAGAGAAACCTGGGTCTAGGACTGAGAACTCAGTAGTATAGAACAGAAGAGGAAACAGTCATCTCTGATGACATCAATAATTGTTTATAATAACTCCATTGACATCAATAGTTGTTCTGATAATAATTCTGGTGGCTAATATTTATTGAATGCTTACTAAATGGACTAATTATCCTTCTGGGGGCTTTACGTATGTTTTCTCATTTAATTCTGAAACATATACTATCACTTCAGGGCTCCTATTAACCCATTTTTTTAAATAGCTGGTTAAATATAGGTTTAGAGATATGGTGACTTATCCAAAATCACAAAGTGGCAGATTTGAGTTTTGGACCTAATTGTGCTTGACTCCAATGCCTATGGGCTTGTCACAATAAAGTAGTGGAGAGAAGGCCATTATCTTCCAGTGGAGCCTCCCTGATGCCCAGGCTGGTGACCAGAGGGTAAATGCAATACCTTCTGGACAGTGGCGATATGCTGGCATCCCAGGGAGCTGGATTATATGAGAGACATGGCTGGCTCAAATGCCCATGTAAACCTCAAAAGCAGATTAGGGATGAAGAGATTAAGTGAATATTTCCTGAGCATAGATGAGAAGTGTGAAGCAGGTTCACTGTGCACTGGTTACCAGCTTGTGTCAGTCTGCTGAGACAGGCCCCACTTAAGCACAACAAGATACATGAAATGGATGTATGATTTACAGATGGGAACAACAGACAAAGGACAACAGAAGCCTAGAACTCATTGCAAGTTGGCCCCCCAAGGCTCAGGAAATCGGCCTGGGGTGAATGGAATCTCCTCGTCTGCATGTACTTCACTTACACTGCAGCTGAAGGACCTCAGAATGTAGCCTGCCCTGGGTTATATATCCCAGGGACAACATGACAGGCTGGGCTAAAGCACCAAAGGACATCCTATTTCTAGGGAGAAGTGGAGCAGACCCTGAGCTGTTCTGGTTAGTTCCTGCCTATCTCAGGCTGTTGCATTCACAGCACATTCTACAGTTATTCCTGAGAACTACAAGCAAGATTGAAGAGGGAACAGGATCAGTCCAAGGCCATCCAGAGAACTGCGTGATAAGGAACTCCTGGGAATTTTGGCAGCTGGTGGGTGGGTGGAAGAGGGAAGCTAAGGAGGGGGGTCCTTGAGGTCCTGCAGCTGTGCAGGTGAGGGCTAAAGGGATGGCAAAATTGAGATAATGTAGCCGCATGGCTACCAAAATGAGGATGTTCATATTTATCAAGTGATTCAGTAAAACCATCTGGAGCTTCGGCTGTGTGCTCGTGCCCTTCGCACTGGAGAGAAGACAAAAGCACCTTTTTATTCCTACCCTCAAATAGTTTTCTACCTCTGTGTGTGTGTGTGTGTGTGAGAGAGAGAGAGAGAGAGATGTGCAATTGACTATAATGTATGACACAGGGGCATCACTAGAGTCAAAGGCCACTTTACATGTTAAGCCATCCATTCTGGAGGCATTAGAGACATTGCCAAAAGTGAGGGTGACTATGTACATCATTTTGGTAATTAGGAAAAAAATGTGCTATGAAAAAATAGTATGCCATTTTTACCTCTATTTTCAAGCTCTGATTTGGGGTTTTCCTCTTATTTTTATCCAGTGTGTTTCCTGCTTCCTGTTAATGCCCACTCAGGAGACTGACTGCTTTCTGGCAAGAAGGGGGTAAGCACAGTACCTATAATCTGCATTATTAGTTAGGTTCTGTCAACTGACCTCCTAATTTCAGAAGCTAAATAAAATATAGATTTTTTGTTGTTGCTATTTATGAAAGTGACAACTCAGGTGTCTCCGGTTTGTTGGTTTTCCTGAGCAGCTCCACTCCAAGGGGTGGCTCAAGGACCAGGTTCCTTCCAACATGGCACCACTTCTTCTCCAGATTAGTGCCATGCAAACTTTCATTCACAGGCCAGTGCCAGTCCATGGCTTGGATTAGCCCAGGAGCCGCTTATGAATGGTCTCAGTGAGGGAAGTACGGAAATTGAGGGAGAGCATATGGAAACTTTAGAAACTGGCCATTGCTGCAATATTCAAGTTCATGGTGAGTGGATTTTTCTCACTCAACAGAGTATAGATCATTTTGGTTGTGGCCAAACTCACCCAGCACATGTGGCTTCCTAGTTGATTGGAAATTTAAGAAAACATAAATAACAGATTGACAGCTAGAAAAAGCTACACTCTATATCCTCAGAGTTCTCATGATTTCACTGGCAGATTGGAGAAAGAGAATGGTAAGCTGTCCATGAGAGGGTTTTCTATTACCCACCTGGCAGGGCCCATGTTACTTCTGCCCATTCCGTTGGCCACAACTCTGTTACATGGTTGCATCTTTTTGCATGGGAGACTGGGGCATAATCTGATTGAATGTCCAGTAAGAAAATGGAAAGAAGTTGGCAGTCATCCATCCTCACTAAACCTATTGCTGCATTTGCTACCAGTTTCTGTTGACCAAATAATGCAAGCATGAAAAGGAGTTCTATGACTTCCCAGCCAGAATCTTACCACTGTGAGTGTTCTTGATGGAGCTGCCCCAACAGAGACTTCAAATCAGGATTGATTCCCGTCTCATTCCTAACTCACCTTCTCTATTTTCTTAATTTTGAGCGCTCGAAAACCTTCCAATAAATACTCTTCTGTTTAAGTTAGCCAGGATTAAGTTCTTCGTTAGGAATTTTTAAAAATCTCAAAGCTAATACAGGAGAAGTGGGAGGTAAGTAGGGAGAAAAAAAAAGAGAGAGTGGATGGACAGAATGGCATCTAGCTAGGAAGATTCTTTAAATAAACATATTATGACTCACTTACTTTGATTCAGAACTGCCATTTGAACAAAGTCAGCTCTATAGGTCATGGACGATTCTTTACCTTGAAATAAGACGATGAGTTCTACAGTACCTCAATCATTCATGCGTCTCCCTGAACAAATCAATTGCATTGATTACGCTAAAAGGTGTAAGTTGCTTTGACATGCACAAGTAGGAGAGAATGTCTGAAAGGCAAATCATTTTATCCAAATCAAGGTTTTTGCATAATTTATGCTTAGTGACATTCTTTACCAGAGGGACTTTCATGGTCTCACCAAAAAAAAAAAAAAAAGCCTTGAATCAGATATATATATATATAATATTTTAATGTAAATTCTCCCAGAATGGTAATGGTAACCTGGAGTATAAAGGGGCAGTGGCTTAACAAGAAGAAAGTTTTCTAGAACGAGGGGAGACTCAGCCACCGTATTATGTCAGCAGCCCTGGTGAACCCCAGTGATGTTTTATTTTATGCTCAGTTTGCCATCTATAGCCCTGCTCTGTGTAGAGGAGCACATAGACTGGGCTCTCTGCCCTTTTTTAGCACTCCTCAGACCTCTCTGAAAATAATGCTGCTTTCAGACAAAGTCCAAAGTTCTAGGTATTTCTTTCTTTCTCTGCTCCACAATCTGGTGCTGACCAACCTCTTTCTCTGGATCTCCAGTTCAGTGGTGGAAAACCCAGCAAAAAATTATCATCTGGATTCTAGAAGCACACATTGGTGAGTCTTACAGGACTTGTATGATAGCAAAGGCACATTGGCTGATTTTCATATCTGAGTAAAGAGATTTCTCAAGAGCGGTGTTCACGTTGTTGTCCCATATTTAGCTCTACTGAGTCATTTCTTGGTGCTTTTAATATAAGAGATTTTTAGCACATTTCTCTTCTAGTGGGGCTACTAGCCTTTGCACTCACTCTCATTTGCTAAGTGTCAGGGATTATTAGCTGGAGGCCTGCAGGTAGGAGGTAGTCTAGAGAGGTGCTTCACTTGTTCTTAAAAAGTAACTTAGAGGCCAGGTGCAGTGGTTCACACCTGTGATGCTGGCACTTGGGGAGGCTGAGGCGGTCGGATCACAATGTCAGGAGTTCAAAACCAGCCTGACCAATATGGTGAAACCCCGTCTCTACTAAAAATACAAAAATTAGAGGGGCATGGTGGTGCACACCTGTAGTCCCAGCTACTCAGGAGGCTGAGGCAGAAGAATCGCTTGAACCCAGGAGGCAGAGGTTGCAATGAGCCGAGATCATGCCACTGCACTCCAGCATGGGTGACAGAGTGAGATTCCATCTAAAAAAAATGTAACTTAGATTCCAATGTTTTTAAATTGGGAATATTTCACGTAGATATCTGATTTATAGAATCACTAGTGGATTTGGCAATACTGGGTTTGCATTAAAGCATTCTCACATGCTTTCACCAGCCACAGCCTTAGAAAGAGCACGCTTTAGGCAATGTGTGCAAGTTCCAGTTTACCAAAACACTCAGCATCCCCTGTAGTCTTTCTCTAAATCCAGGAATTTGAGAAAAGGCAGATGGCATCTGGGCAGTCTGAGTAAGCCCTAAGATAGGCAGGTCTGACTTCATGAAGGAGTGAAGGGCCACTGTCTCTTTAAAAAAAAAAAAATACCACTTTCTTCACCTTCAAAAGTCTGAAATCCTTCTAGTAAGTCATAATGTTTCCATTAAATATTGCCAGAGGACTTTTAGGGGTCAAAGCCAGTAGGTGAGGATACACAGTGCCAACAAATCTTTCTTGGAGACTGTTTGAATAGTAAAGACATTAGCAAGGAGGGTTCTAGGTATGAAATTAAGCCAGACATAAGCACAAGGCATGTAAATGAGGTCACAACCATCTAAAGCCAGGAGGAAGGGGCTTCAGGAGAGGTACCCCTGCCAGAGAACCATGTAGAGACCTCAGCTAACACAGACAAGAAACCCTCAGTCTATGACCTGAGTGGCAAACATGATCTGTGAAATGGTAACATCTAAATTTTACACCTCCTGCTCTTCAACAAATACTCATTAGACACTTCAGTTAAGCCAGGAACTACTCCAAATGTTCTCACATGTATTAAGCCACTGCTTGAAGAAGAGGGAGGTCTCACTGACCCAAAGTGAGAAATTATGAAGAAGACCTTATCACTGGATAGAAACCAGATCTTTCCTTCACTCAGTTGTATGCTCTGCTCTATACAATCCCCTCTGAATGGGCCATTCTTTCCTGCTCCTCCATCACCTGTTGTTCTCCTTTGTTGTCCTGTTAATAATACCTCTGTTCTAATGCTCTGTTCAGGTTGCGTGAGGACCCTCCTCTATGCTTTCATTGTACCCCTAAGCACATCTCTCTTAGATCCTCTGAACTGCATTACAATGATATAGCTACATCTCTCTCTCCTATTAGAATCCCTGACCATAGATCCTCTGAACTGCATTACAATGATATAGCTACATCTCTCTCTCCTATTAGAATCCCTGAAGGCTGCATCTCATTCACAGCAAAGAACTTGGCACATGGTAAACATATAAGCAATCCTACTGAATAAATGAGCTCACATTTGCCCACTACATTTGAAGAGTTGGCAGAAATTCAGGGGAAAATGTGCAATCAGCAGGTGGTATGCAGAACTCAAGTATGGGGCTAGAAATTTAGTTTGAGTAGTTGAATATTGAGGTGTACTCATGGGGGATGGTGCAATTATGAAGGAAGATAGAAAAGATCCATTAGAGGAGAGGAAGACAACCACAAAATCAACTACCCAGAAGAAAAAGAATCAAAAGATTGAAGTGTTTTGGAAAGACAAGGAGGAAGAGCTTCGAAGATGAAATGTGTGGCTGACATGGTGACATTTTGCAAACAGGTTGGTTAAGGTAGAAACTTTTTTTACGTAAGTAAGACTATAGGGACCCAAGAAACAAAATAGAGAAATGGTGGTGGTGCACTATTCTTTCAAAGAATATGGTAAAGTGAAGGATAGATATTAGGTGAAACAATGAAAAAGTAGGGACAATTTCGGATAATTTTTAGACACGCACATTGGTAAATTGAAGAGGATGAGATAAAGATGATGAAGAGGCAAGATGGCTGAATGAAAGTCTCCATCAATTGTCCCCCCTGCAGGAACACCAAAATTTAACAACTAACTACACATTAAAAGCACCATCATAAGAACTAAAAGTCAGGTGAGCAACCACAGTACCCGGCTTTAACTTCATATTGCTGAAAGAAACACTGAAGAGGGTAGGAAAGACAGTCTTGAATTGCCATCACCACCTCTCCTTCATCCCCTGGCAGTAGCCATATGATGTGGAGAGAGAAAGTGTGTGCTTGGGGGAGGGAGAGCACGGTCACTGGGGGGACTTGGCATTAAACTCAATGCTACCTTGTCACCACAAAGAGCAAAACAGTGTTGGGTTCTGCCAATGGCTGTCCATGAAGGGAGCATTTAGACCAGCCTTAGCCAAAGAAGAATCACCAACCCCAGTTGTCAGAATTGAGTTTCTTGGCAAGCCTCACCACCATAGGCTAAAAAGCTCTGGATTCCAAGGTAAACTTGAAAGACAGTCTAGGACACAAGGGTCACCCCTAGGCAACTCCTAGTGCTGGGCTGGGCTTAAAACCAGTGGACTAGTGCAGCATATGATGTCATGAGATACCAGAGAAGGTGAATAAGGATGTGCTTGCACTACCCCTCCCCCAGCCCCAGTTAGTACAGCTCACAGCAATAAGAGTGTCTCCTTCCTTCTGCTTGAAGCGAGGACAGTGAACAGTAAGGAGGACTTTGTCATGCATCTAGGATACCAGTTCTGCCATAATAAGACAGAGAACTGGGCAGAGTCATGAGGCCATCTTTCTAGGCACCAGCTCCTGGACATTTCTAGACTGACCCTGGGCTAGAAGGGAACCCACTGCCTTGAAGGGAAGGACCCAGTCCTGGCAGGATTCACTGCCTACTGACGAAAGAGCCCTTGGGCCCTGAGTAACCCATAGTGATATCTAGGTAGTATACCGTGAGACTCTGAGACGTGCTGGCTTCAAGTGAGATTCCCATCTGTGGGGGCTACAGTGAAAGACTCCTGACTGAGAAAAGCAGTAGGAAAAGTTTTGCACCCTAGGTACCAGCTAGGCCAGTGGGGATACAGTACCAAGCAGACTACTGGGGTCCCTAAGTCCAGGCCTAGGATCTTGGACAGCTTTTCTGGACCTGCCCTGGGCCAGAGGGAGCCCACTGCCTTGAAGGGTGAGTCCCAGGCCTGGCAGCATTCACCATAAGCTGACTGAAGAGCCCCTGGGCTTTAAGTGAACATCAGTGGTGGCCTGGCAGTACTCCCCATGGGCCTGTGGTGGTGGTGGTCACAAGGGACACTGCTTTCTGCCTGTGGAAAGGGGAAAGCAGAGCAGGAAGGACTTTGTCCTGGGGTTTGAGGACCAGCTTAGCCACAGAAGAACAGAACGCCAGTCCCTGACTCCTAGACAGTATCTCTGGACCCACCCAGGCCCTAGGGGAACTCACTGCCTTTAAGGGAAGGACACAGACCTGGCTGGCTTTCCCACTTGTTGATTGTACAATCCAAAGCCCTAGAGTGAACACAGGCAGTAGCCAGGTAGTGGTTACAGGGGGCCCTTGATGAGACCCAGTGCTGTGCTGGCTTCAGTTCTGACCCAGCGCAGTCCCAGTGGTGGTGGCCACAGAAGTGCTGGCATCATCCTACTTGTAGCTCCAGGTGGCTCAGCAGAGAGACAGAGAGAGAGATTCTGTGTGTTTATGAGAAAGTAAGGGAAGAGAAAAAGAGTCTCTGCCTGATAATCTGGAGAATTCTTCCTAATCTTATCCAAGACCGCCAAGGTGGTACCTCTACGAGTTTGCAAGAACCACAGCATTAATGGGCTTATGGATCAAGTCCCTTCAAATACCTAGAAAGCCTTCCCAAGAAAGATGAGTATAAAAAAAGCCCAGACTGAGAAGATTACAACAAATACCTAACTCTTCAATGCCCAGACACCAATGAACAACCATAAGCATCAAGACCATGCAGGAAAACATTACCTCACCAAATGAAATAAGTAATGCAACAGGGACCAATCCTGGAGAAACAAAGATATGTGACTTTTCAAACAGAGAATTCAAAATAGCTGTTTTAAAGAAACTCATAGAAATTCAACATAACACAGATAAGGAATTCAGAATTCTACCAGGAAAGTTAGCAAAGAGATTAAAAAAATTAAAAAGAGTCAAGCAGAAATTCTGGAGTTGAAGAATGCAATTGACACACTGAAGAATGCATCAGAGTCTCTTAACAGCAGAACTGATCAAGCAAAACAAAGAATTAGTGACTTGACAATAAGCTATTTGCAAATACACAGCAAGAGGAGACAAAAGGAAAAAGAATTTTTAAAAAATGAAGCACACCTACAAAATCTAGAAAATAGCCTAAAAGGGGAAAAGCTAAGAGTTATTTGTCTTAAAGAGAGAGAGAAAGAGACTGTGGTAGAAAGTTTATTCAAAGGGATAATATCAGAGAATTTCCCAAACCTACAGAAAGATATCAACATTCAACTACAAGAAGGTTATAGAATATCAAGCAGATTTTACCCAAAGAAGACTACCTGAAGACATTTAATAATCAAATTCCCAGAGGTCAAGGATGAGGAAAGAATCCTAAAACAAATAGAAAATAAAATAATGTACAATGGAGCTCCAATATGTCTGGCAGCAGATTTTTCAGTGGAAACCTTACAGCCCAGGAGAGAATAGCATGACATATTTAAAGTGCTAAAGGAAAAAAAATCTTTTACCTTAGAACAAAATATCCAGTGAACATATCCTTCAAGCATGAAGTAGAAATAAAAACTTTCCCAGACAAACAAAAGCTGAGGGATTTCATCAACACCAGAACTGTCCTAAAAAAAATAAAAATTCTAAAGGGAGTTTCTCAATCTGAAAGAAAAGGATGTCAATGAGCAAGAAGAAATCATCTGAGTTTTGTACTTATCAGTAAGTCTTGTACATTCCCAGTAACTACAATAACTTTTCAAGACCAAGGCAGTATAATAAGACATAAAAAGAAATAACAAAAAGTTAAAAAGCAGGGGGATTAAGTTAAAGGGTAGAGTTTTTATTAGTATTCTTTTTCCTTGGTTGTGTGTTTTTGAAATCAGTGTTAAGTTGTTATTAGTTCAAAAGATTTGGTTGTAAGATAGCATTTGCAAGCCTCATGGTAACTTCAAATAAAAAAATACAATGCATACAGAAAAAATAAAAAGCAAGAAATTAAATTGTATCACCAGAGAAAATGACCTTCACTAAATGAAGACAGGAAAGAAAAAAAGAAGGAAGGGAAGACTACAAAATCACCAGGAAACAAATTTTAAAATGGCAGGAGTTAAGTCCTTACTTATTAATAATAACATTGAATGTAAATGAACTAAATTCTCCAATTGAAAGACAGAGTGCCTGAATGGATTTTTTTAAAAGACCCAATGATCCGTTGCCCTCAAGAAACACACTTCAACTGTAAAGATGCATATAGACTGAAAATTAACGTATGGAAAAAGATACTTTATGCCAGTGGAAACAAAAAAAAGCAGGAGTAGCTACACTTATATCAGATAAAATAGATTTCAAGACAAAAACTATGAAAAGAGACAAAGAACGTCATTATATAATAATAAAGGGGTCAAGTCACCAAGAGGACATAACAATTATAAATACATTTGTACCCAATATGAGAGCACCCAGATATACAAAGAAAATGTTATTAGAGCTATAGAGAGATATATCCTAATAAAATAACAGCTGCAGACTTCAACAACCCACTTTTGGCATCGGACAGATCTTCAACACCGAAAATCAACAACAAAAAAATAGGACTTATTCTGCACTGCAGACCAAATGGACCTAATAGATATTTACAGAACATTTCATCCAACAGCTGCAGAATACACATTTTTTTTCTCCTCAGGACATGGTTAATTCTCTAAGATAAACCATGCAAGGTCATAAAACAACACATGGACACAGGAAGGGGAACATCACACTCTGGGGACTGTTGTGGGGTGGGGAGAGGGGGGAGGGATAGCATTAGGAGATATACCTAATGCTAAATGACGAGTTAATGGGTACAGCACACCAGCATGACACATGTATACATATGTAACTAACCTGCACATTGTGCACATGTACCCTAAAAGTATAATAATAAAATTAAAAAATTAAAAAATTTAAAAAAACATTCAAAAAGTAATATCAAGCATCTCTCTGACTGCAATGGAATAAAACTAGAAATTAATAATAAGGAATTTTGGAAACTTTACAAACACATGGAAACTAAATGATATATGCCTGAAAGATCAGTGGTTAAATGAAGAAATTGAGAAGGAAATTGAAAGATTTCTTGAAACAAATGATAATGGAAGCACAATATATCAAAACTTATGAGATACAGTGAAACCAGTACTAAGAAGAAAATATAAGTGCCAATATCAAAAAAAAGAAAAGAAAAATTTCAAGTAAATAACCTACTGATATATCTGATATATCTTGAAGAACTAGAAAAGCAAGTACAAACCAAACATAAAATTAGTAAAAGAAAATAAGTAATAAAAATCAGAGTAGAAATAAAGGAAATTGAAATGAGGAAAACAATACAAAAGACTAATGAAATGAAAATTTGGTTTCTTGAACAGGTAAAGAAAATTGACAAACTTTAGCCAGACTAAGAAAAAAAAGAGAAGATCCAAATAAAATCAGAGATGAAAAAGGAGACATTACCTCTGATACCACAGAAATTCAAAGGATCATTAGTGGCTACTATGAGCAACTATATGCCCAAAGCTGGAAAATTAGGAGAAGATGGATAAATTCCTAGACACATACAACCTAAAAAGATTATATCATAAAGAAACTCAAAATCTGAACAGACCAATAAAATGTAATGAGATTAAAGCCATAATCAAAAGTCTTCCAGTAAAGAAAAGCATAGAACCCAACATCTTCACTGCCAAATTCTACCACAAATACAAAGAAGAACTAATACCAATCCTACTAAAACTATCCTGAAAAATAGAGGACAGGGGACTACTTCCAAACTTATTCTACAAGGCCAGTATTATCCTGATACCAAAACCAGCCAAAGACACATCAAAAAAAAGAAAACTACAGGTCAATATATCTGAAGAATATTGATGCAAAAACCCTCAACAAAATACCAGCAAATCAAATTCAACAATACATTAGAAAGATTTATCATGACCAAGTGGGATTTAATCCAGGGATGCAGGATGTTTCAGCATTCATAAATCAATCAATCTGATACATCATATCAACAGAATGAAGAACAAAAGCCATATGATCATTTCAATTGATGCTGAAAAAACATTTGATAAAATTCAACATCCCTTCAAGATAAAAATCCTCAAAAAAACCAGGTATAAGAAGAACATACCTCAACATAGTAAAAGCTGTATATGACAGGCCCACAACTAGTATCATACTGGATGGGGAAAAACTGAAAGCCTTGCCTCTAAGATCTGGAACACAATAAGGATACCCACTTTCACCACTGTCATTCAACGCAGTACTGAAAGTCCTAGCTGGAGCAATTAGACATTGCATGCCTGTATCAAAATATCTCATGTACCCCATAAATATATATACACACTAGGTACCCACAACAATTAAAATTTAAAAAGTAAGATGATGGAGAGATCAAGAAGGCAGAAGAAACAATTAATGGTCCAATCTTCCAGAGAAGGTAGAAAGAGATGAAATCCAGATATCAGGGCTAATGTTGGAAAGAGTTGGGATAGCTCTTATTCTGGAACAGAGGCTACAAAATTTTTTGAGATGGAAGAAAGTAAGTCTACTTGATTGAGAGGCAGTACTCTCAGCACTTAAACAGACTCGTCTTCAAATCCTAGTTCTGCCACCTATCAGCTGTCAGGTTCTGAATAAGCATCTTTGTGTATAACTTTCATCATATACACGTATATGTCTTTGTGTGCAGCTTTTATCTTACAAACTCATTAGGTTGCTTCCAAATCTTGGTTATTTTGAATAGTATTGCAACAAACATGGAAGTGCACATATCCTTTCAATATATTGATTTTCGAGACGGAGTCTCGCTCTGTCGCCCAGGCTGGAGTGCGGTGGTGTGATCTCGGCTCACTGCAAGCTCCACCTCCCGGGTTCACGCCATTTCTCCCGCCTCAGCCTCCCAAGTAGCTGGGACTACAGGCGCCCACCACCACGCCTGGCTAATTTTTTGTATTTTTTAGTAGAGACGGGGTTTCACCGAATTAGCCAGGATGGTCTCCATGTCCTGACCTCGTGATCCGTCCGCCTTGGCCTCCCAAAGTGCTGGGATTACAGGCATAAGCCACCGCGCCCGGCCCTGATTTTCTTTCTTTTGGGTATATACCCAAGAGTGGGATTGCTGGATCATATAGGTTGTCATGGCAAATGACGTGGCAACTACTCTTTCCTCTGCCAAGATAAACTGAATTTCCAAGATAAACAAGTCAAAGAAGAAAATAGGCACGTTGTTGAGGTGGGGGTCAGAGTTGCAGAGAGATAAGGGTCTGCTGGAAGGCAGAGGTCAGGCAATCCCAAATGAGACTGGTTAACTAGAGAGACACAGCAGTGAGTCCTAAATGCATCTTAGTGCCCCTGGGAAGATGACGTGGTAGACAGAATCATGTTCCCACTAACCCTGGCAAGATATCTACAACCTAATTTTCAGAACCTGTAAATATGTTACCTTAATAGCAAAAGGGACGTTGTAGATGTGATTAAGAAACTAGATGCAGAGAGATTATCCTGGATTATCTGAGTGGACACAATGTAATCACAAGGGTTTTTATAAGAGGGAGCCAGGTGGGACAGAGGCAGAGGAGATGTGACGTAAGAAGCTGAAATTACAGCGAGGCTCCTTGAAGATGGAGAAAGGGGCCATGAGTCTAGGAATACAGGTGGCCTCATGAAGCCGAAAGACACAAACAAATTCTCCTCTGAAGTCACCAGAGGGAGTGGAACCTGGCTGATACCTTGATTTTCGCCTCAGAAGATTCATTTTGAATGTCTAACCTCCAGAACCATGAGAGAATACATTTGTGATGTGTTAAGCTACTAAGTTTATAAGTTTGTTACAGCAGTAAGAGGAAACTAATACAGGTGGAAACCTAAGGGGTTAACTCAGCAGAAGAGTCAGTGGTATAGATTTTAGCCAGGGAAGCATGAGGCCCAGGATTTGACTTTTGTGCATATCAAGACCTGTATTATCTCACCACGCTGCTATTTCTCATACTGCATCCCCCTCCAAACTCAAGTGGTAACACTGAAGCCAAATGGAACAACTCAGAAGGAAATAAACTTTGAAACTCAAAGCAAAGCAGGAATAGACATTTCCACTCAGGTTACTTAGCCAGAGCCCAGCAATTTGTCAGTGAGCCAGGATATTGTAATTAAATGCTAAATTAAATGGTGGCATTGCTTTGTTCCTGAAAGCTTGATAAAACCACACTTCTCTCATTGTTAAATGTAACAGTGAGCTGCAGAGGATAAAAATTTGGCCCGATCTCTTCACCAGAAGATAGGCAGAACAGGCAGATGCTGCAATGTAGGTTTCACAGAACTTATACATAAATATGAGAAAGCTCAGAGTCTGAAATGTCAAAAGTTCTGAAAAACATGCCAGGTAACTTTACAGTTTTCTAAGTAAAATACCTCTGGCCTATGGGCTGGCCACTAGCAGAATACTACCATCATCACACAGCACCCACCATTATCACACAGCAGAACACATATCACACATGATGTAAGTGGGCCACAGCTGGGTGGTGAGGTAGAAACCTCACTTGGTAAATGAGGAAAGTGAGGCTCAAAGGCTAAGGTGATGAACCCAAGGTCACAAGGCTAGTAAGAGGCAGCATCTGATTTTCTGCCTTACTCTGGTGTTTTCTTTCCTATCATGTTGTCCCCCTGGAAGAGATGTCAGAACAAGGTATGCAGTAGACCCTTAGCAGCCTCATAGAAAGAAATATTGAACCTTGAGCAATAAATTCCTAAAGAACTCTCTTGTTTTATTTCTGCCTTGCTCTAAAGGGGCCACTACCCCTTGCCATGTATTGTTAATGAATTAAGAACAGAAAAGAAAATCTGCAGCCACCTTATGGTCCCCAGTCCTGCGAGTAACCTTTTAAAAGTCTGGAGGACTGTATTGCCATAAGTAGAACTTTTCAGAGGATTTTACTGAAGGCCTGGGTCTACGTAAATGTGGTGTTTTGTGAGCCACAGGGGCTACTGGTAGGCCCCGCTAAACAACCTGTGTTGAATTAGGAGTTTACATTGGTTAATAAGAGCCAATGATCATAGGTAGAAGAATAAGCAAGAATGAGGAAAGTCCCCTCTCTCATTTTACAGAGCAGCAATCTGGGACACTGGCTAAAGTTGCCATGCTTATGACTCCCAAGTTGGCACTTTCATATTCTGGAACCTGGAGCTCACCGGGGTGAAGCAAATGTGGCTCAAGAATGGCGACATTTTTCATTTCCTGTGAATGTTGTCATGGGGAATTATGTTGACTCAGAAAAATTTCTTTGAAAATAGTAAGGAATCTGAACACATTTAACATTAATAGGTCTACCTATGCACCATCAGTTAATCAGGCCATACATTTGAGGTCTAATTTTATTCATCCACAGTATAATATAGCACCGTGATTAAAAGGCACAAGCTTCAGGGTCAATTATACTTAGTTTTAAATCCTGATTCTGGTCCTTACTAGTGCTTTCGCCACGGACAAATTACTTAATCTCTGTGTCTCTATTTTCTCTTCTGTGAAATGGGTAGTAAATGGCTCATTTATCAAAGTTATTGTTTAGGATTTGAAATAACAAATCTAAAGTACCTATTCTATACCCAGTCTTAGATAAATGTTGAGAAGTATTATTATTATTAATATTGCTACCATGTTTTATGATACTTTTAAGTATGGACATATCCATATATTTGGAACTCTGGTAATATGAAAGTATATGTTTAACAAAGATAAAATAGTTAAAGAAATACATATTTATTGGAGGCTAATGAAATCATATAATTTCTCTAGAGGAAATGAGTCATGGTATTCCTCCTTTGGTAATGTATTATTAATGATGATTTCCTTGAGATACATTAAGAGTGGATTCAAAAGAAAGAATGAGAATTTACCCAGTGCCGGCATTTCAATTAATCAACTTCTGTTTCCGTAAATAGCCCTAAGTGAAAGAATCAAACTATTATGTTTTGTAGATGAATGATCAGCAAATGCTCAGAAACTCATCTGTCATGGTCTAGTTTTGCTGCCTGACAAGAATAATGAAGCCTGCGTATTCTGAATTCATAAGAAGTCTAGGTTGCGGTTTACATAAAATCCACATTTAATTAGAGTGGAACCAGGAGAGAAATTGAATGCCTAGCCAGCTTGGCAGTGGGGTAGAAGGCTTTATCATCTGTCCTTCTCAGATGCAAGAGGTGAAAACCGTGTACAGAGAGGTTTCCAAGGAAAGGCTAATGGTACAGCTCTGGGGATGGAGACATATTTTCACCAGGAGTAGACTATGGTTCAGAGAAGTCTGTTCCTGCTATTCACCATGCCAGAGGCACTTAAGAAAAGACAGGGTAAGAGTAATTAGCGTTTCTTTTGCTTTCTTTTGTGGTGGTAAACAAGTAGGAAACCTAATCTTTAAATATTTTATATATCAACATTGTATAAGACACAGGTATGTCAGATTTATTCCAAGTTTATAAGACTTTTTTGGGGGGCAGGGGAATAGAAGCACTGAACTTTTCATTGCAGTTGTATTGAAAGTGATGGCAATGTGGTTTTTTATGGGCACACAGAGTTTTGTTTATTTAAATGAAGAATATCACGTGTTAGAATCCAAAAGGATTTCTTACCTACTTTGAAATAAAAGGTATAAAATTACATAGCTAAAAAGAAATACGTTGGTATTTGTGATCGCTGATATGGAATAGGCCACAAAAACAACAAATGTATTCATAAATGAAGCCCTAGACTGTATAGTGGTTCTGTAAAAACTAATGTCAGCCCTGTATTTCAGTGAATACTATGAACTAAAAAGCAGCCTACGATAGAAAGTAGGTTGAACTAATTCCATACAGTAAATGCAGACAAAGTAAATAGATCACACACTCACACACACACACACACACACACATAAACACAAGTTACAAAGGAAATCACAAAACCCAGTAAATTTGAGTGAATTCCTGCACAGGCAGCCACCGTACTCACAAAATGCCAGTTGTGGATGTGACATTGAGGTGGCCACACTTTGCCACCTGAGAATATGCCATCAATACTGTCCTCCAGTGTAGTAAATTCCACTTGTCACCTGATTTTCCCCTAGCATGTCCTTATTTCTTTTCTCTGAATGCCCTTTTCAATTTAGATAAAATCTAAATGTGTTTTAGAATGAGAAGAGTATTTAAATAACTTTGGAAATAAATCTGGTGTGAATTTTGATTCCTGGAAATTCCATGGAAATGAAATGAAAGGACACAAATATCCTTCTTCCGTTAGGTATGTGATCATTGTCTCTTTCAGTGTTCTGTATTATTAGTAACATTATTTTTGCACAGTTCTGGAGCACATTGGGTTGCTGTCCCTGAAGGTTACTGCTGACCTCTCAGCAGTACACGGTTGTCCTCCAGCACTCAGCCTTCCACCTGCCATCATTGTTTTCCCATGTACTCTGAGGGAGGAGAAATCCTTTCAATGCAGACAAATACAAAAACATGACTTGGTCTCTAACAATTTCATACAGACTCACACCTCAGACTTACAGGGGATTCAACGTTGACACTGAGTCATTTGGAGTAAGCAGAGTGGATTTTTCTGGGCTAATTTTCCATAAGATTCTATAGCAGCCTTGCCAACAGCAGGACATGAAGTTATTAGAGAAAGACCAAAAAAAAAAGGGAAAGAGGAACGCTTCTTATTGTCTATCTCTTTATCACACAGGCACAAATTTCTTGTCTCTTTATCACACAGGCACAAATATGAAGTATATAATGCCCCATGCTCTATATCCTGCAACATACTTAACAGTTTTGAGAAATGTGCTTTGTCTCTCCCTCTCCCCACTTCTCTCCTAATTTTTCTACAAAGGTCCCAAAGAACTCTTGTTAATTTGTGAATCTGTTTAGCATTGCCTGTCACAGAGCGCAGCTCCAGGTGGCATCTGTGTGAATGATGTCCCTAGAGTGGTGTGGCAGGGAGCTACCACTGGACATCAAAGGGCTTTTGGAAAACCCAAGTGACAATACAGCAGTGCTGGTTAGCCTTATTTTGCCTAGTTTGGATTTCTGTAGACATATTGAGGAAGCCTTCTCTTTTTTCCGAAACTATCTCTGACCTTCAATTTAACAGACTCTACTTTTGTGAACTAAAAGGAAAAATTTTCAAATGGTAGTTTATTCACATTGGCCCCTCAAAATTTAAAAAGCAAGACCCTTGCCAAGTCTCCAGGCTTTTTGTAGAAATATAATTATTTAAATAAGTTGAGTAAGAATCCATCTCATTCTTACCAGAATATAATTGGACAACGCAGTTGTGTAACTAGGCCTTACCTGGAGTGTCATATTTAAAAATTAAAAACAGACAACCTAGAGAATAGGAGAAAATATTCACAAACTATGCATCTGATAAAGGTCTAATATCCAGATTATATAAGGAACTTAAATAAGCAAAAACCAAATGACCTTGTTAAAAAAAAAAAGGGGCAAAGAACATGAGCAGACATTTCTCAAAAGCAGTCATACACATGGCCAACAAGCATATAAAAAATGCTCAACATCAGTAATCATTAGAGAATTGCCAATGAAAACCACAATGAGATTCCATCTCACACCAGTCTGAATGGCTATTATGAAAAAGTCAAAAAATAACAGATGTTGGCAGGTTGAAGAGAAAAAAGAACACTTATACCCTGTTGGTGGGAATGTAAATTAGTTCAACCACTGTGGAAAGTAATTTGGAGATTTCTCAAAGAACTTAAAACAGAACTACCATTTAACTCAACAATTCCATTACTGGGTATATATCTTCACTTCATTCTATACTCAAAGGAATAGAAATTGTTCTACCAAAAAGACACATGCATCTTCAGGTTCATTGCAGTTCCATTTACAATAGCAAAGACATGGAATCATCCTTGATGTCCATCAACGGCAGACTGGATAAAGAAACTGTGTTACATATACATGGAATACTATGCAGCCATTAAAAAGATAAAATTATGTCCTTTGCAAAAACATGGATGTGGCTGGAGGTCATTATCTTAAGCGAATTAATGCAGGGACAGAAAACCAAATACTGCATGTTCTCACTTATAAGAGGAAGCTGAATGTTTAATACACATGGACATAAAGAAGGGAATGATGTAAACCAGAGCCTATTTGAGGGAAAAGGATGGGAGGAAGGTGAGAGTCAAAAAACTACCTACTGGGTACTACACTCCCTACCTGGATGATTAAATCATCTGTATACCAAACCCCAGCAACATTCTATTTATTCATTTCTGTGCCTCAATTACCTGCACATGTACCACCTGAACCTGAAATAAACATTGAACAAAAAGAGGAAAAAAGTCACATATAATAAATTTCTATTAAAAATAAGGATTGACTTCACATGTGGAGCCAATGCCTATACAGTCCCTCCAAAAAACACTGGCTCAGAACCTGCTTAAAGAGGCCCAACCCCAAAGGTGGAGAAGAAGGTCACTCCCAGGCAAACCAGGAACCTTAGCAAACTTGAAAGGCCTCAAAGAGAAAAATGTATCCAACTTTACAGTAACCGTAGATCAAATATGATGGAGTATCTTAGCCTTGATTTTCTAGCCTTTAGAAACAAGACTAAATAGCATGGATCTTTGAAAGTCCAATGTGAGATTCCTTATGAAAATTTTAATTCAGAGCTAATTCTCAGGCATTAGTAGATGTCAATGCTCTGGATAACTCTTGATCTGCAAAGCCAGTTGAAGGAGGACTGTATGGTTAATTAACACTCTTGCTGTACCTTTGCAAATAATCAGGCCAAACATAAGGAAACCAGCCTCTGTGTGTGACCAAGAAAAATCTTTAACATATGAAAAGTTACTCAACACCATTGATCATCAGAAAAATGCAAATAAAAACTATATCTTCTCACCCAGTTAAAATAGCTGTTATCCAAACGTTAGGTAGTAACAAATGCTTACAAGGATGTGGAGAAAATAGAACCCTCAAACACTGTTGGTAGGAATGAAAATTAGTACAACCACTATGGAAAACAGTTTGAAGATTCCTCAAAAATCTAAAAATAGAGCTACCATAGGATCCAGCAATTCCACTACTGGGAATATACACAAAAGAAAGGAAATCAGTATATCAAAGAGATAACTTCACTCACATGGTAGTTCCAGCTCTGTTCACAATAGCCAAGATTTAGAAGCAACTTAAGTGTCCATCGATAGATGAATGGATAAAGAAAATTTGGTATGTACACACAATGGAGTACTAGTCAGCAATAAAAAAGAACAAGTTTCAGTCATTTGCAACAACATGGATAAAACTGAAGGTCATTATGTTAAGGGAAATAAGTGAGGCACAGAGAGACAAACTTCATATGTTCTCATGTATTTGTGGGAGCTAAAAATCAAGACAATTGAACCCATGGAGATAGAGAGTAGAAGGATAGTCACCAGGCACTAGGAAGGGTACTGGTAGTAGAGGGGGTGGGTGAGGGGGAGGTGGGGGTGGTTAATGGGTACAAAAAATAGAATGAATGAATAAGATGTGGTATTTGGTAGCACAATAGGGTGACTATAGTCAATAATTCAATTGTACATTTTAAATTAACTATAAGAGCGTAACTGGATTGTTTGTAACACAAAGGATAAACGCTTGAAGGAATGGATACCCTATCTTCCATGATGTGATTATTATGCATTGCATGCCCATATCAAAATGACTCATGTACCCCATAAATATATACACCTACTATGTCTCCACAAAAATTAAAAATTAATAATTTTGGCCAGGCACGGTGGCTTATGCCTGTAATTCCAGCACTTTGAGAGGCCGAGGCGGGCGGATCACGAGGTCAGGAGATCGAGACCATCCTGGCTAACACGGTGAAACCCTGTCTCTACTAAAAATACAAAAAATTAGCCAGGCGTAGTGGCGGGTGCCTGTAGTCCTGGCTGCTCGGGAGGCTGAGGCAGAAGAATGGCAAGAACCTGGGAGGTGGAGCTTGCAGTGAGCCAAGATCATGCCACCGCACTCCAGCCTGGGCGACAGAGCGAGACTCCATCTCAAAAAAAAAAAAAAAAAATTAATAATTTTTTAAAGTCTACATTAAAACAAAAACAAGAAAAATTTTTGAAGATCATAATCACTGACAATGGGAAAGAGACTTATGACAAAAAAATACCCTAAACTGCAAAAATAAACAAAAGAGATTACTGAGTTTTATTTCTGTTTAATCCTGGGCTTAACTTCCTATTGACTGGGTTATTTTACATCGTTTTAGGGGCAGAAATTAATTTGTAGATTTTTGCAGATAAAGATGCAAATAATTTCTGGTCAGTGAAACAAAAACTCCAATTTGGTTCTGTTTATTGCTGTGTGAGATATTAATTAGTTTTCTCTCTAACCCAGTAATCTTATCTTTTTTAAAAAAGATACTTATATATACCTAGCTTCACAAATGTTACTTGGTTATCTCATTAATCAAATGAAGAATAAAAATTTTTGGCACATGTTCATTTTGTACTTGTATGAGAGACATGCTTTTGTCTTTTTGAAAATTATATTTCAAACCTAAATACATTCAAAAAGTTGAATTTCATTAAATATAAGTCTGTAAACTATAGAAAGAATCTGGGCTATAAATATGAAGACTTAGACTTGAATCCTGGTAATCTGCAGAACTTTTATTTTTTTAATCCTTTTTATTTTAGAAGAGTTTTAGATTTATAGAAAAGTGGCAAAGATAGTCCAGAGATTTCCCATATATTCCACACTCAATTTCCTCCTGTAGTTAGTTCCTTATATAACCACAGAGCATTTGTTGTTACAACTTGAGAACCAACACTGGTACATTACCATAAACAGAACTCCACACTTCATTTAAATGTCACTAGTTTTTTGTTTTTGCTTTTGGAGTGTGTGTGTGTGTGTGTGTGTGTGTGTGTGTGTGTGGGCCTTTTTCTGTACCAGGATCCCATTCAGGACACTACATTCGATTTATTCTTATTTCTCCTTAGGCTCAACTGGTCTATGACACTTTCTCATAATTTCCTTGGTTTTTGTTGTTGTTTGTTTGTTGGTTGGTTGATTGGTTGGTTTTTTTTTTTTTAAGACTTTTTTTAAAAAGCAGTTTTATGTTCACAGCAAAATTTAGAGGAAGATGCAAAGAGTTCCCATGTGCCCCCTGGTCCCACACTCACAACCACCCACTGTATCAACATCCCCCACAAGAGTCCTACTTTTGTTGTAATTGATGAACCTACACTGACACATCATCATCACCCAAAGCCCATAGCTTACATCAGGGTCTACTCTTAATGTTGTAACTTCTATGAGTTTAGACAAATGTATAATGACATGCATCCACCATTATCGTATCACAGAGAGTCTTTTCCTACCCTAAAAATCTTTTGTGTATTCATCACTTCCTAACTTTACTTGTTTTTGACAACTTGAGCAGTTTTGAGGAGTACCAGTGAAATATTTTGCAGAATGCCTCTTCATTCGAGTTTGATGTTTTTATCATGGTTATACTAGAGTTATAGGTCTTTAGGTATAAGACCACAGAAGTCAAATTTTATTCATATCACATCATATCAACAGTGCATGCTATCAACGTGACTTATCTTTGGGAACTAGTCATTAAACACAGTCTGCTTCAGGTGGTAGAGGAAAGATTGAGCTGCACTCCCTACAGGGAACAGCAGCTCATAAATTATTTGGAATTCTTCTGTACAGAAGATTTGTTTCCTTTCCCCCATTTATTTACTTATTTGGTCATTTATTTATATCAGCATGGACTGATGGATATTTATTTTGCACTTTGGATTAAATTCAATATGGTATCACGTATTTTATTACTCAAATTGTCCCAGCTTTGGCCACTGGGAGTTCTTTCAGGTTGGTCCCTGCCTCCCTTTGACATGCTCCCACCTTTTGTTTTGAGTGCTGCAAGGTTTTAACCTCTCTGGATCTCAGGTTTCTCATCAGCAGAAGAGAAACAGTAAAGCTAATCTTATAATGTTGTCATGAAGAATAACAAAAACAATAACAGCAATAATAACTCCATTCCATGTGTGCTTATGATGTGCCAGGCACTATTCTAAGTACTTAACAATATTCACTCATATGAAAGATTCAGTGTCTATAAAGTGCCTAACACAGTGTCTGACAGTTTACACATGTTCAAAAAATGTAATTTTTCATCAGGGGTGACCCAGAATTTCATCCAGGTAATTTCTGACCTAGTACCTAGAGGTATGCTCACTGGTGACTCATTCCAGATGGCAAACTGTAAATGACAGAGAATATAGAAATCCAGGTCCCTCACTCTTTCTGATTATTAAGCCTGTACTCAGAGGTTCTGCCCTCTCATTGACAGTTTCATTAAGTTAGATGTCATTATTGGTGTAGTCAGCATCCTCCAAGCACCAGAGCAACTAACCTTGGTAACCTTGAAGGCTTGGTCCTTAATAAGGATTTTATGTTTGACCACGAGCTCATCCCGTAGCCCACAGGCATTTGGCAATAGAATGTCTGAGAAGTAGGCTAGACTCAGTTAGGTGGCTTCTTCATCTTCTTCAAGACTTTTATTTTTAAAGGACATTTTCCTTGAGGCTTTATTGAAGAAAATGTTTTATATTAGACGCTCAACATCCAGAAATACTATGAGACAGAAACCCTCCTCTCACCGTGAAAATTCTGTTGAATAGTGAAGGTGTTTCCATTGATCTAGAGCAAACCTCCTCATTAATATCATCCATCACCTTTATAAGGGATAAAATTAGAAGACTGAAGCTTCATAGGTGCAACCACAGCCTCGTTAGTTAAGTACACCACCTGGTCTCTAAGGTGAATAAAATGAAAAATGAACAGGGCTGCTAAGCCCTACAAAATTCACCTAAAGCGGCATGTACCTTTAGCAGAAAACTTAAAAGCAACATACAGGAAGAGATAAAATTAAATTATTTGCTGTATTTCAATGCAGAAGTAACTGCAAGAAGGCTGCCAAATAAGAAATGCCAGAGGCTTCCTTTGCTCAGGTGAAGTCTGCAGATTTACACATGGGGTTTCAAAAGAAAACTCAAAGGTAACATGTAGACCAAAAATGATTTATTCTTTTCAATAAGCCTCTTGGAGATGAGAAAATAGGATTCAGTCCTGCTTTGTTACACAATCTAAGAAAACTCCCACTTTAGGTCTGCAGAATGAGAAAAATAATCATGTAAGAATGGATAAACTGAGAAAGCAGTGAAGACATAGAGAGACAGGAAGATACAAAGAGATATTTTATGATTGTTTCCTTCCCCACATTTCCACCCCTATTTCTACTATTGTATACTACCTGCTCTGCCCATTGCAACACATGCATCTATATAAGTAGGTGTGGTATAAAGTAAATACTAACAAGAATTAACATCTCTTTCTGCTACCATATTCCAAAGAAAAGAGAGTCTACTAGTGAGTTTTTAAAATCCATCAGTGGGGGATTGTGCTGAGTGATCTTGGACCAGCTAGAAGGGGATGGATAAAGGAGGTGCTCTGATAGAAGGCAAAAAAGGGAAGAAAAAAGGGAAAAAGTTTCCAGACCAGAGGGAAGGTTGAAAGATTTAACAGTAGGGATGGGAGTGAGGATTCCATGACACTACCTTTTCTCATGGAAGACATATTGAAACGCTTGCAGATGCTGGTCCAGATGGGTAAAATCAGATGTCTCCTCATGCAAGTGTGTAGACAAGAGTTGGCTACTAAAACAGGGTGTCTCTGAATAGGCTTAACTCTCAACAATGATAGGCAGAAATATAAGGAGCAATAGCAAAGATGAACAACCTAGACAAAGGATCTGAGCTTCCCCATTCTCAACATCTGGTATTCCTCAGATTATTTTAGACCACACAGAGAAGGAAAGGAAGTCCCAATAATGAATGAGATTGAATTTCTCACCAGCCAGGTAATAAAGGACCAAAAGCAGAATAAAATTGATTTAGAGAAATAAGAGAATGTGACATTTCTTGGACTCTAGACATATAGACTAAAAATCACATAGGTGATTTATGTAATTACTCATCACTAACACTGGAGGCAGCTTCCAGGGAAACAGAAGGGGAAGAGGAGTCAAGACTCATTCATAGCTCCACCCTCCTGTATTGCTCCCCTGTGGCCCACCTCTTAGGATGTGCATGGCAGAGCTGAAAAACTTAACTGTACTCCTGCTGGGAATGTGCTTTCAGAACCAACTTTTGATGGCCAATCCCAATGCCAAAATACATACTAATCATGTTTATTCACATATTCACTCATTATGTACCTCCTGTGTGCTGGATGCTTTGCTAGATACTGATGTTACGCAAGCAAGTGCTCCCTAAGTGTCCAGGGAAGGCAGATATGCAAACAAATCAAACTGCAGTAGCAACACCATATGCTAGTGGGAGCTTAGGTTTCCAGAGCCTCATGACTCAGCTTCAAATCTCTGCTCTTTCACTTACCAGTTATGGATCTTTGATCAAGTCTTTTAAACTTTTTGGACCTCAGCATCTGCATTGTGACATAAGGATAACAATACTTACTTTATAGAATTGTTATGAGGATTTAATAAAATAACAAAAATAACATTTATTGAGTGTTTACTAGGCACTTTTCTATGCATGATACATACCTTTAATGCATATAAATCTCATGATATCCTAAGATATATTTATTACTATTAGCCTCATTCTACAGATGAGGAAACTGAGGGACAAAGAGTTTGGCAGGTAATTTGTCAAAGGTCAAACAGTTTGGTAAATCATAGAACCATATGTATTAAAGATTTAATGTAGTGCAAAAAAATTGAATGAATAGTAAGTTCTTTCATAGAGATGCAACAAAATTTTGTAGTTAAACCAAAGTAAAGGGTTACTAATATACTAGCTGATTTAGGAGAGACATAACATTCCAGCCAGGTCTTGGAATAGGAAGGAGTAGGGGTTTGCTAAATGGAAATGAAGAGAAAGAACATTTTAAATAGAGACAGGAGCATTTACAGAGGTTGAGAGCGGCAAAATAGCCTGAAATGGAGATGCAGATGGGAAGAAAGAAGGCCAACAAGGCTGAGTTACAGAGATTGGTGTAGGAAGGAAGAACTATAGCGAATGAGGGTTTGAGCCCAAGTCAGTCTTATTTTACATACACAAACTAGATGAGAGTCTCACACAGTAAGAGTCCTGTCATCATCCTGTAGGCAATGAATGGCCCCTGGAGTCTTTGAGCAAAGGAGGGACATAAATACATGGGCATTAGATGGATAATTAATAAGAAGGGGAACGACAGGTAGAGATGAGACACTAGTAGTGACAGAAAGACCAGTTAGGAGATTATTGCAACAACCAAAGTGGAATGTGATAATGTTTTCAATGGATGAAACAAGCCTGTGGATTTGAAAGAAGCAATGGAGTCAGGAGGCCTTGTCAAGGTAGAATTCGGAGTAGCTGCTAACAAATTGGATACATCTGTTCTTTTACTCAACAATCATAGATGAGAACCTTTTAAGTGCTAGCTACTCTAGGTTGACCAAGGAACAGAATAGAAACCAATGTTGAATGTGCTGGGTGATGGAGAAAAGAATCCAGGCTTCTGGCAAGTGAGATTGCACAAAAGCCTTCAACTGAGAATGTAAAAGTAAAGGGAAGCAAAGTTTGGAATGGAAGATCTTGTTTTGAAACACATTTGACATATCGGGTTGAGTCAAGACTGGGAATATGAGTCTAAAACTGGGAAAATAGCTTAAATCCAACAATGTGAATTCAAGAGTCAAATAATTTTCACAGAATATATTGTTTGACTTCAACATACATTCAGTAATTTGGATTAGGCTGTAAGTTGTTATCTCCATTTTTCAGGGCATGCAAACCTTTCATGGCAATGTGCCATCTTGGCAATTGACCTGCTTCTTGCAAAGGCAGGATCCACATTGTTCAGCATGGGGTGATGTTCCTACAGGGATCCTCCCATCAGGGAGAACTAGAATGTCATGTTTTATCCTCCTTTTACCCTCCACGTTGACAAGCCCAGAAGTAAACATATTTCAAATGGATGTACATGTAAAACCACTTTTTCTTCCAAATTTAACCATTTATTGCTTGTACTACAGGTTTTGACATTTTAGACTTGTTTACTGGGCTTCCCTGGCCCTTTTCTATATGTCTAGAGCTATTACTATTACAAGGGCATTTTCTGATAAAATACAATGCACATCTTGCTCTCCAGATTCCTGCAATGGAATCTGAGACTGCTAAAGAGCAACCGACAGGCTCCCAATAAAATCAAATGCCATTTATACTGTGAGCTGAGAAGTACATTTGAGGCTGACTCCTCCTCAACAAGTCAACCTAGTGGTTTACTTCACTTGTAAAAACGTCATTCCCTGTCAGATAAACCCAGAACCAACTCAGCTGGTAGATGATGCATCGGATAAATGTTTGCCCACCCAAACCCTTTGCTGAGGGCTACAAATACACTCGTCAGCATCTTACTGCACATTTAGCATCTCAGGATAGACTCCTTCAATCACACAACAAACTTGTATAAAACAACTTCTACTTTCGTAGCACACTTCTATGTGCTGGGAGGAATTGTAATGATAACCTCTAGTATTTACTGAGCACATGCTTCTGGGTGCCAACAACTGTGCCATGTGATTTACTTGCATTATTTGCTTTAATCCACACAATTTATTTTGGTATCTTTTGCTTTCTAGTGTTTAATAGTCTTATTTATATTTTCTTTTTTATCTGGTATATACTACTTTATAAATAATTTTGAATTAGGATAAGTAAAATAATGAAGTGAGTGGAGGATGTCTCTTTTGTGATAGAATATTTGTTGATCGATAGCATTCAGCAGTCTTCAACTCAGAAAGAAGCTTACAATCAGTTTGTAAATATGAAATATGCACAAATAGAACTGTAAAAACTCTTATAAAGCAATATAGAAATTAGCTTAGATCACAAGGGATGAACAAGTTATCAAAGTGCCCAGAAGACCAGGAAGGGAGGAGAGCTTGGAGCCTATAAAAGTCTGAAAAAGCCACATGCAGGAGAGATTTAGAAGCAGCCAGATTTGTACAAAGCCTCGTGGAAGTGGGAAAAATTACCAATGACCACAGTTGTCTTGTTTCTTGGCTAATGCTCATATCCTTGTGCCAGCAGGCACCCTGGAGATCAATAACTCCTTAACTGTTGTTCTCACATAATTGAAAAACTATAGGGGAACTTCTGGCCCACCTTTAAGGACGAGTCATGACTTGACAGCTCTATAGAGAGAAGACTTGAATTTCCTCCAAAAATGCTAGCGCTGACATCCAGCTGCCCAGAGTAAGCCTTTCAGTAAAAACTCAATAACCTCTTTACTATACTTTATGAAAGAGGAAAAGTGAACACTTTTTCTGACAGTTACTTAAACTCTTCAAGCCAGATTTGCCTCATCAGTAAAACAGCAATGTCCTCTGTCTCTCAGAGCTGTTGTGAGGAGAAATTAAAATAATCAAAGCTTCACAGATTTCAGGTGCGGAGAATCCCTGATTCTATATTATCAGTTTCTAGGGAGTTGAGATGATTTTTGAGATTAAAGTGTGGAACTTCGTGCAAATCTATGAGTTATAAGAATCCATATTAGGGTTTCTCTATCTCACCATTATTGACATTTTAGGCTGGATAATTCTTTGTTGGAGGAAGGGGATTTCCTGTGCATTGTAAGATTTTTAGCATCAACCCTATCCTATACTCACTGGCCTGGTGCACCTCCTTGGTCATGACCATCAAATGTCTCCAGACATATCCAGATGTCCCCTGGGGACAAAATTGTACCCAGCTGAGAGCCACTAATCTATATTACTATAGAGTGAGATATATATTATTCAGCCCCTTTTCTAGCTTTCAATGTAAATGGTAATGCAAGACATTTTGTAAATTCTCAATAAATAGAAAGTAAATGTGCTAAAGAATAAATGAATGAATAAGCAAATAATTTAGAAGGCTGGGAGACATTTATACCTAAATCAACTGAAAGTGAAGTTAGGACATCATCAGACACTCCTTGCTAGATGATAAGAAAAACTGGTGTCATTACTACTTCTTTCAAAGAAAGAAGTAAAATGCAGTGGGAGAAAGAGACATGTTCAGGGAACCAAAAGCCAAGTCTAACTGTGATGACACAGGGGGACAACAGTCTAATTAGACTGTGTTTTATCAGAGTAGATACCGTATGGCATTAATCTTTGGCACCTAAATACAAACTGATACCTAATAAATATTTTGTTTTGATTAAACATCAAGAAGGTTGTCCAGGAGATCCATTTAAATACTAGAGAAGTGGGTAGGCAAAAGTAGGTAAGAGGGAGGGAGCATACATGCTTAACTTTGGCTGCATAATCCTGTGCAGTTTGTCTGCAGCCCAGATATCATTTTAATCTACAAAATAACAAGCTAGTGGATACTATTAACAGTGGATAGACTCTGTCCTTATATTTTATGTGATGCCCAGTAACATTTAATTCCGCATGTAGAAACTAATCAATACAGTTTTGTTGAACTGAAAACAAATGGATATACCTCAACCACAGGATAAGGACTCTAGGATAAGGGATTCTTCTAAAAGCACAAAAGAGGCAATTAGCTGAGCACGTAGTAAACTGACAGTATTTCCTACCCATAAAAGTTAATAAAGGCTAAAACTATATTAATCTGTTTAAGAATAGCACAGCCATTGGAGCATCAGATGCGAAATAATTCTGAGCAAGATTTGAACCTCACTCTGAATGCCTACTTAGTAAGCGTGTGACTGACTGTGGGCATGTTATCTCTGCCCTCTAGGATGTTCTCTCCTTCAATGTCAGTGGGAGCAATTATACCTTCCTTAAAGATTGCTCTGAGAATTATTGTTGCCATTTATTGTTTTGTGTGTTCAGTTCCTTGTTTCTTTTGGAGAATGACTCCTCCCTTCCATATACAAGTTTCCTTCCATGTAAAAGTGGAAGCTCTCATTCTTGCGTCTCTTTACCCGGCTTACTGGCCGTTATCTTCAGACCAGGGATGAAAACATAGCCCAAGCCTGGCCCCAGGACTTTCAAACCATAAGTAAAAATGCACGTTTTGTAGCTGTTAAGACGTTTCTCAGGACTATTATCAAGGGCTCCAAAAAACGGACATGATTATTAGAACTGCTCATGGAATATAGAACAATAACATTCACATCTTTACTCCCTTAGCAAATATTCCTTGAGCACCAACTCATTGTCTGGCACTGTGGCACTGTCATGTATTTTATACACACACATTTTCTTTTTTTTTTTAGATGGAGTTTCGCTCTTGTTGCCCAAGCTAGAGTGCAGTGGCACAATCTCAGCTTACTGCAACCTCTGCCTCCTAGGTTCAAGCAATTCTCCCGCCTCAGCCTCCCAAGTAGCTGGGATTACAGGCATATACCACCACACCCAGATTTTTTTTTTTTTTTTTTTTTTTTGTATTTAGTAGAGATGGGGATTTGCCATGTCGGTCAGGCTGGTCTTGAACTCCTGACCTCAGGTGATCCACATGCCTCAGCCTCCCAAAGTGCTGGGATTACATGTGTGAGCCACCGTGCCTTACCTTTATACACATTTTCATTAACTCAGAAGATAAACACAGAGTGAAGTATTATTAACATCTCTACTTTACAAATGAAGAAATTGAAAACAGGAAGGTTGAATAATCTGTCTGTGTTCATTGAGCTGCTAAGTGACAGAATAGAGATTCAAACTCACATTTGTACTTGCATATTATTATTGCTGTTAAACCCTTTCAGATAAGATGCGTATATCATCATTTTCTCCTAAATACTTTAGTGTTCATTTCCCAAGAACAGAGACATTCTCTTACACAACTACAGTATAATATTTAACAGATACAATGCCATTATCTAATATATAGTTTTTATTCAAATTTTACCAGCTGTACTAATAATATCTTTTATAGATTTTTAAAATCCAGAATCCAATGCAACCTCAAACATTACATTCAATTGTCATGTGTTTTTAGTCTCCTTTGGAAAGGGAATGCTTTAAAGTGGATACACGTCTTAGACCCTAGGGCTAACTAACATGATGTCAGCTAATCTCTGGCTGTAGCCAAAGACCTCACACTCTCAACATGCTCCTATCTTTCCTTTTCTAAAGTGAGGGAAAATCTACAGCTTCCCTTAAATTCAGGGGCTCTCTGCTTCTTAATTGTTTCTTCCACTGAGTGAGGAGGTGGCCAAGTGATGAGGCAGCCTACTGAGGTAACAGCTAGGATAGTTGGGAGACTGAGGACATTCAGGGGGATTAAATAGACAAGTAAATACTGAGAACAATGGAACTAGGTTTTTACTGTCAGAGAAAGATGTACAAATATGGAAAGGAAGAAAAACAGAATGAATTATTTAGGATCTTGGGGATTAGTTTCAAATTGAAGGTGTTGATGTGAACTGCTCATGGCTCTAGATAGACAGACAGATATAATAGATAAATATCAAAATTTTGGTGTGTGTGTGTGTGTGTGTGTATGTATGTATGTATGTATGTATTTTCCACTGTGTCTGCTGCTAGATCTAGAAACAATTACCTCTTCATGGCAATGAACACACCATGTTTCCAGATTATGGTCTCTAAATACCATTCTCCACTAAAAGGACTAAGGACTTCCCAGAGAAATAACTGATTCCAGGGCTGGACCTGGGAAAGTACAAGAAGAGCCTGGAGTAGCTATCTGTACCAGAACGTAAGGAGGGGCTCAAATAATGATGTCAAAGGAACACAGAAGTTATCTTGAAAAGTCTCCCATTGCTAATCTGACATATTTTAGATTAAAAATTAAACATTGAAGTAACTGTATACCACTCATTGAATTAAATAGGACACCATGAGTCCCCACAGATATAAATACATGAGTAAATAAATAAGTAGAAGACAAAGCCCTTTCTTACAGCCAACTAATAAATATAAATAAATGACACAAAACACCTTTTGACAGCCATTATAACAATCATTGATTCAGGCAAGAATCATTCAATAGATGTTAAAACTAGCAAATAAACTAATAAGAAAAAGAATATGTATTAGCCAGGGTTCTCAATAGAAGCAGAACCAAGAGGATGCAGATATACATATACATATAGATATATATCGAGATTATGGAAACCAAGAAATCCCATAATATACATCCACAAGCTGTCCCTGAGTGCTAAAGGCCTAAGAAGCAGGAGCAAGGGCAGTAGGGGATGGATGTCTCAGCTCAAGAAGAGAAAGAATCACACTTCCTTTGCCTTTTTGTCCTATTCTAGCCTCCTGTGGATTGGAAGACACCTGCCCACATTGGGTAAGGTGGATCTTCTTTACTCAGTCTACTGATTCAAATGCTAACCTCTTTTTGACAGACCCTCCCAGAAACAATGTTTTACCAGCTGTCGGAGCATCCTTAGCCCAGCCAAGGTGACACATAAAATTAACCATCACAGGACAGCTACGCTGTCTCAAAGAATAGCCCCACAAAATCCTTATTAAACATAAAGGGGAAAATAGGAACATTACAGTGGGGAGACCTTGCAGAAGCCACCTTCACCACGTTAATCATAGTTAACATCACCAGTAAAGGAACAAAACAATATTGTGTGTTACCTGATTATGTGCTCTGAGAAAAACACAGTATCACTTCTACGATATTTTTGCCAAAAATGTAAACATGAATTTAAGCATGAGGAAATATCAGATAATCCCAAGTTGAGGGTCTTTCTACAAAGTATCAAGCGTATACTCTGAAAAAAAGAGGTCAGAAAGACAATAAGACTAAGAAACTCCAGCCTAAAGGAGACCAAAGTCTCCAAAGTAAAATTTGTTATAAAGGATAGTATCAGAACAGTAAGTAAAATTTGAAAAAGCTTTTTATATAAGAGGATTGTAATGTATATGTATTAATTTTTGGAATTTGTTGTCTGTACTATGGCTGGGAAGTGGTGTCTTAATTTTTAGGAAATATGCATGAAAGTGTTTAGCATTAATGAGGAATCATGCATGTAACTTATTCTCCAGTGGTTCAGAAAAAAAGAAGTTATTTGTGTGTTTGAGAAAATGAGAGAGAGATTGACAAAGCAAGTGTTATGAAACCTTAATGATAATTGGGCAATCTGAATACATTTTTTATAAGATTAATATTGCAAACCTTTTATAAAGTTTTAACTATTTCAAATCATTCATTCATTCATTCATTCATTCATTCGAGACAGCGTCTCACTCTGTTGCTCAGGCTGAAATGCAGTGGTGCAATCACAGCTCACTGCAGCCTCAACCTTCCAGGCTCAGGTGATCCTCCCACCTCAGCCACCCAGGTAGCTGGGACTACAGGTATGTATCACCACACCAGGCTAATTTTTGCATTTTTTGTAGAGACAGGGTTTCAACATGTTGCCCAGGCTCATCTGGAACTCCTGGGCCCCAGTGATCTGCCCACCCTAGCCTCCCAAAGCACAGGATTTACAGGCATGAGCCACCATGCCCAGCCTATTTCAAATTTTTGAAACTTTGAAGTTAGTACTAAATTTAAGATGGTGGCTTTTCTGAGATATTTTTTCTGAGATAAGGTTACTCAATGAAAGACTTCATGATTCTTAATACAGACATCACATTTCCATCTGAATTATACAAAAGGTTTAGAATGTCTCAAGCAAATACATTATTATAATAACATAAAATAAAAAGAAAGGCAAACAGCATATTTCCTTTTAAGGTTTCTTTATTTAAAGGCATGTGTGTTAGAAAAAATATTCTAAAAGACAATGCAAGAGATGTTAGTGTATTAAAACGGTCATTTCTTTCTAGCCATCCATAATATTTTTAAGTGTGACAATTGAGAGAAAAATATATGTGAATTATATCACCTGATCTAGGATATCATTCAAAAAAACTAAGCATTTTATACCAGAGGTGACAGGAAAATAGGAAATATGCTAGGGACCTGATTTTAGCCTCTCCTTTCCAGAGCTTGCCAATGGACAAAATCCATTTGGGAACCCTAGGAAGGAAGATATCTCCTCCAAATAAAGCAAAGGTTTCTCAGCCTCAGCACTGCTGACATTTTGGACTGGATAATTCTTTGTTGTGGGGTCCTGTCTCATGCATTGTAGAATGTGTGGCAGCATCCCCGGCCTTTACCCATTACATGCCAGTAGCGTCCATTCAGTAATGACCATCAAAAATACCTCCACACATTGCAATGTGTAGGACTGGAGGGGTCAAAACCATCCCGGGGTAAGAACCACTGGAATAAACCAACACATTTTTGTCCAATGTGTGAGAAGTAACCCACTCCCTACCTCACCCTCCTTAGGTGGTTTGTGCATTCTCACATTCTGAAATGCTCTGTCATGTGTTTCTAGAATATTTTGGATGTAACGTAGAAAAAACATTTAACACAGAGAAAGAAAAAGTAGGAGATTCTGGCAGAGTTTCAGTTGAAGTTACTGCTAATAGTGTCTTTTCATCAGAGGTCAAACTGTGAGATAACAAAAAATGCCATAAATAATAATACCTACCTGTGTTTGCAAAGCATTAGACATCTTTAAAAGTGGTTTCTTCTACACTGCTGCCTTAAATCATCTTAGTATCATTGACTCTTGAAAAACACGGGTCTGAACTGCGTCACTTATACCTGGATTTTCTTTCACCTCTTCCACCCCAAGACTGAAAGACCAACCCCTCCTCTTACACCTCCTCCCTTGCCTACTCAACATGAAGATGACAAGAATGAAGACCTTTATCATGGTCCACTCTCACTTAATGAATAGTAAATATGTTTTCTCTTCCCTATGATGTTCTTAATAATATTTTTTCTCTAGCTTACTTTATCATAAAAATAAGGTAATGTATGTATGTCGTAGACATAACATACAAAATATGTGTTAATTGATGTTATCAGTAAGGTTTCCTGTCAACAGTAGGCTATTAGTGGTTAAGTTTTTGGGGACTTAAAAGTTATAAGCAGATTTTTGACTGAGCTGGGCTTGGCATCTCTAACCCCACCATTGTTCAAGGGTCAACTGTAATCTTATGAAAGAGGCTATTATGTCCCCTACTTTGCTGTGGAAGAGAGTAAGTCTACCCCCAATTTTAAATCATGTGGCAAACAAGAAACAAAACAAGCACTTGATTCAGATCTTTGACTCCAAGTTCAGTGCACTTTCCACAATGCTGAGCTGTCATGAGAGCCCAATGTGGATTTTTTTCATAGTAGGCAAAGAAAACCCTAAGCCAGTTTACTGAATTGGTCTTGACAGAAAGCCAGGAAGTTCATGCTCTAGGACACTAGCAATGCAGTCTGATTACTTCCCTCATTGGAAAAAGGTGACCAGATCAAAAAGAGGTGACCTTAAGGGAAAGACTGCTTTCCCCACTGCTCCGAGAGATCATAGCCTCATACTTTAATCGAAATCTTTCCTTCCATCCCCACCCCTCCATACACAGATTGCAGTATCCCTTTTAGTCCTCATATCCAACTCTGTTTTGACTTCTCATTTTATCAAAAAACTTATTGTTGGGAAAAAAAAAAACTTGATTTTTAAAAGACAATGAATGCCAATAGCAAGGATTAAATTATGTGTTGTCACCTCCTTTATGATTTTTTTTCGTTGCCTTTGGTTTACCTTGTTAGATTTGTCAAGACTGCCCTATAAAAATAACTTGTCAGCACTTGAGTTTGTGTGATGCTAAACTTACACTGTTAGCTCTCTGGTTACCAGTAATAAGGGGAGAGGATATGTGCATATACGTGTGCATGTTTTGAGTTTGCTGAAGTGTGACAGAGGTTCTGTAATGCTTGGACGGGAGCCTTTTTCCTGTCTGTATGGTTTATTCCTGCTTTTCAGTGGTATTTAGAAAGTCTGTTTGGCTAATGGTTTTATCCTCATGCAGTGGTATTTGAGCCTGCCTGGCTGAGCTATCACCGCCTGTCAAACCTCCTACCTCACTCCCTTTACCCCCAGATAAATCAAGTGATGTGATAAGCAAACGGAGTGTTAACCTAGTCTCCAGCCCACAAATGTCCTTATGAAAAATGGCAGGCAGGTTTCTCCAATTTAGACAATAGGGTGAGTGCAGTAAGAATGGATTTACCACCAACACATAGAATTTGGGAATGCTAAATGACCATCAAATTCTCATCCTGGAGGAATTTTAGATTTTTTTTCTTTTTCTTTCTTGGAAGAGTACTTAGTGGGCTAAAAGAAACCCATTTATAAAATGGGACACAATTCAACAATGACTCAAAGCAAGCTTGGTCAATATAATATAGAGAAGAACTGGCTAGAACAAATTATAACCTAAAAGGAGATAAGATTTATTGTGAAACACAGATCACTAAGTCAGCAACATAGCTCTGTGAAGAAGAAAAACATCTACTATGATCTTCTTCTAAATAATTAGGAATATAATTATCCACTACTGTATTACAAGTGTGATAACAAGCTATCCTTACTACCTATCACATTCTTCTCCCTCCTCTTCTGATAAGAGACACTTTCCAAATGGAAGACCCTGTGATACAACCCTGGCCATATCCTTAGCTAGAGTGATTGGTTCAAGTGTGAACACCTGACTCAAGCTCAGCCAATCAGAGTTCTTCCTGAAAGTTATTTAAATTAAATCTAATGAGAAAGGCTCCTCCACTCTTTAGAGCTAGAAACAAGGAGACCTGGAGTCATTAGCAAAAGTATTTTTCATGTGGGCAAAACTTATCAGCAATTTGCCACAGTCTTCCTTTGATTCTATGAATTTCTTGAATATCTTTCTAACAAATCTTCTAATGATCTGTTTTGTCTAAGTTAGTCTAAAGTTGATTTTGTCATGTGCTTCCAAAAGAGAGCTGACCCTGAAAATAATCCTCTTGCTACATTCAACTCTAGTGAGCCCTTTGTTGAAGTGTCTGAATGTCAGCGCTGCATCTATTATAAAATAGGGAACAATGCAGAGGGCTCAGAAAGGGATAGTGAATAGGAACATGCAGATGGACAGTCAGGCTGTAAGGCCATGACATCCTTCGATTTGTAAAATAAAGAATTGAAAGATATAGGTTATTTTCATATGACTTCAAAGATGCCAAAATACTGCTTTCTTCATTATAAATGTTTAGAGGGAGCAAGATTTTAAGAGCTAAATATTCTTCTATTTTTATAGATAAACCTACAGGGAGCAGGGTGGTCTAAAGCATGTCTTCAGATCGTTCAGTCATCATCTGAGTTCAGTGACCATCTAGCTCCATGCCAGATCCTGTGCTAGGTACTGGTACACACAGAGACGAACATTGTTCCTGCCCTTGCGCTTCCAAGCCTAGGGCCTTGAAGCTTGGAGCCATAAAATTAATCAGAAAATTATATTCATGATGAAGAAAGACAAAAAGATAACTTGAAAGAAAGACTGAAGAGATGAATGACTTTTACGTAACGAAAAAACAAGAATCTACTGGAAGCCTACTATGTGCCAGGCTCAGAGTTGTCAAAAAAAAATTGTAAACATTGACTAAAAAGGATCATTTCTAAGAAATTTAGATTAACCTGAAGTAGACACAGGAGCTGCAAAGCAAGAAATCAGAGGGCCCACAAACAGGTCAATAGCGGTACATATGCATCTGGCAACAGCATGTTTCTGCCTCAGGCTGAATATATTTTAAAATATTATAAAATATATATATTATATATATGCACTAAAGCCAAGTAATTCCTGGGCTCATTGCTTGCTTCCTCGAAACCAACATAAGCATGACACTGTAAATGCCCGGGAGAAGTAAGTTGTCCTTGAAAGAGATCACAATATACATAGGAATCAAAGATACAAGCATCACAAGTCAATGAGAAAGAAATAGACTGGTCAACAAATGAACTGGGGATAACTGACTCCTTCAATTAAATGCTGAGGTTGTAACACCCACTGGGAGACCTGTGTACACTGTGAAGTTAGAACTGAGTACCCTCACGTAACAGGGGTGCCCAAGACCACCATCATGTCGATGGCTGGCTATAAAAACAAAACTCTGTATAGCTGTTATACTTACAGTTACAGTTTACTACAGTGGAAGATTATAGACTAAAATCACAAAGGGAAAAGGTAAATAGAAATGGAGGAGAGGTCATCAGATGAAGAGAATGAAGAGTCGATTCTCTAACACTTGAGAAAACAGAGCAATCTGAAGACAAAACAAAGCAAATATGTTTAAAATGATTAAAAAGATAAAGAGGGAGTAGAAGTAATAAAGAAAGAACTGAATCATATGGACATGAATTTTGAATGAAGTCAAAGACCAAAAATTAATTACTTTGGAATTAAAAAGTCAGAGGACAGGTTAAATAGCACTTCAGACAGCTGAACTGGACTATGTACATTTTGCTTTCAAAGATTTTTAAATCACAACTTGCTCTGCAAGCACAATCTTAGACGTATAATATTGCCTTCACCTTTATTGACCATTGACTTCTCAATCATTCAATTAATCTGCTTAGGTTGCAGTTTCTACCCTAGCTCTATTTACCTCATGGGCAGATAAGCTCTCGTAACAACTTCCTAGTTGCCTTCCCGATGCAGTCTGAAAGGGGAGGAGCCAGGGATCAGTCATAAATGGTTAATTCCCAGCAGGACCAGAGAAGCAGGCAAGTGCAGAGGAAGGAGCCAGCTGGGGAAATGATGTAGCCTCCAGCCATTCCAGAGACACGTCTGCCCCTCTAGAGTATTTGCTTTGAGTAAGTGGCATTCCCAAAATGTCAGACTCCCTGGTATTCAGACATAGTGCAAAAACACCTTCCCAAACTAGCCTTGATGTTTGGATTTTTTGCCCCGCTGCTCAGCCTCCATGTGTGCAAATCATCATGAGACGGCTGTCATCTGAAAGCTACCTTATCTCATTCCTCTGTTCAAAGGGCTGAGGCCAAGGTGCTTACATCCCAGTGGATGTTTTACCAAAGTGCTAACATTACACCAGGGAACAAAGCATTCCTGAAAATTGCCCAAAGTTTCAAAGCTCAAAACTAACCCATCATGCCTGGGTATTTTTACACCCACCTAAATGTTAAACACTGGGCTACAAAAAAAAAAAAAAAAAAAAAACCCAAAAAACAAAAAGCTTGTGTCCCAGAAATTCGTTGCATTCAAAATTCCTACTTCCTACCCACTCCTCCTACCCCGACCACCATCACCAACCTCCCTCCTCCCCATCTTTCCCTCTGAAATAATTTCCATTTATATTAGCCTCCCCTAAGCCTTCTTTTTTAGGAGTACATAAATTTGGAAGCTTAACTAAATTGAATATGTCCCTTTCAATAAAGTCATCTCACCCTGTAAAAGTCAGCACAAAGTGACCCCTCTAAGTCTAGCTCTGACCCTCTAAGCCCGGCTCTCACCCCTAGGGTTAAAGTGCCTGCTATTCAATCCGGGCTTCAGTGGAGGCTTCCCCCGGAAGGGGAGTTCTGGAAGGTATTTTGGCGTGCTACATGCAAACACAGCAGCCAACAGATCTCATCATTTCTAAATGTCAGCCTTAGTATAATCCTTCTGACCCATTCCAAAGCTTATAGGTCACAGAACATTTTATCTGGCAGTGACTTTTATATATATATATATATATATAGTTTTTTTTTTTTCAGGTTTAAAGTGTTACCCATTTTCCCTTCCCTCCCCCTCTCAAGGAGGCCTGGCTCCTCTATACACATAGTGAGTAAGGCATCAAGGAATTCAAGCAAATGATAAAAATATGTCTACAGGGAAATAAATTTCTTTTTCTGAAATCAATCATGTGCTATTCACAAAAGCAGAAGAAATAGCCTGAAATACCCCTTATCTCACCGCCTCACTCCACTCAGGCGTCCTGTGCAAACACTTAAAGGCCAGAGGCTTTCTCTCCTGGTCTTCTCTCTCCCACAGCGGAAGGGAAGGGAGGCCGAGATATGTGGACAGATGGGCGGCGGGGTGTGATTAGCCTGAAATGATTGACTGGCTGTCACAGAAATGGATAGCCAGGATGGGTCCATTATCCTGCACAGATAATGTGCATGGCAATCAGCACTGTGGGAAGAACAGGCATCCTCTTTTCCACAGTTCAGAATAGGAATGGGAGTTGGTGTTATTCTCTCCTCCCCATATTGCCTCATTTTGATTGTGATGCTCATGGCTTCTTGCTCTATGGAGAACAAGGGTATTGCCGGAAAAGATACTTTCAAAACCTATTAAAATATGGAGGACAGTCACCTGGACAAGCCATGGTTCTTAGTCATCTCGTGGACAGGGGAATCTTTGAATTTTGGTGTGTCCTCTCCAATGCCTTATTCAACAGGGCTACAAGCCAGCATGTCCAGGGGCAAACCTGCTCTTCCACTTACTAGCTCTGTGACCTTGGGGAAATCTCGGAGTCTCTTCAGCCTCTGAGATCATTCAGCATTGCTGTTTGGATTAAATGAATTTTACGTGTCAGCACTTACCCCAGCACTTAGAACATGGCGTAATAAGTATTAGAGGGGGAAAGAGATGGAATATGACAATCCTTAGAGTTGCTTATGGAAACTATTTCCAACCACCAAACATTTAAAACATTGGGGTCACTTGGTGCCAATTTGTTCCTGTCTCTGAGAACCTCATATTTTAGATGCTGAAACTTGCTTTTATGATATCTTTGGATAAGAGTGAAAGGGACAAATGGGGAAGTGAAGGCTGAGTAGAGTAAATTACTGCAGACTTAAGTGGGTCATACTATGGATGACCAAAGCTTCAAGGTTGCCACAAATGTTGAGATAACTTTTTATCTGAGATTGCATGGAAAAATATTTTTTGAGCCTAACTGTACCCTTTTTCTTATGGCTATGATTTTTTTTTATTTCTAAGAAATCAATATTTGCTTATGTGAATGTTGGCAAAATCAAAACGGGGTCACTATTTAAAAAATGACAAATAGAGATGGAGAAAGCCATCAAGAGAAAGGTCTCATACTTATGTGCTAGATAGCAAAACTATCACAATAGAGTCTGCAAAAATCACAACTTTGCACAAATGCCATCACAACCTTACACATACAATACTTCTGCAAGGACATCTGCCCAGCAACTGCCTGTCCAGACTCAGACTGGTATCACCTTTGTTATTGATCTTTGCAGCCACAGATAATTAGTGCAAAACAATTATGTAATTCTCATTTCTTCCTTTAAAAACCTGTCTTCCTTTATCTCCCTGAATATGAACATAATTTACTACAGCACATGTATTCCCATCGCAATGCTCTACTCCCAAATATCTTGTTCTTTTAGAGAGCCTCTCTGTTAGTTATTTAGGTTGACATTTAAAAATAAAAGCGGAGGGGTAATGGAGAAACTGAAGAAATTATGCCCTCAGCTGGACTCACAGAATGACTACTGATGTTTTCATTTTTAATGTATTAAATTAGAGGTATTTAAAGCTGAAAAGAATAAAATAGAAAGATCCTAAAAAGAATACTACTCATTTTGCCTTGTATTATATAATCAATTAAAATTAAAGATACTTGCTATTTATTGAGTGCCTATTATAAGCTGGGACTGTGCTAGGCATTTACTTATAATCTCATATCCTCACATAACCCTACAAAGTAGGTAGTATGTTTCCTATGAGCTAGAGAAACTCAGAGAGGTTACATGACTTTCTTAAAGCAACATAGCTGCTCAGTGACATAGCCAAGCTTTAAATCCAGGTCTATCATACCCTGAATCCATTCCCTCTCTCTGTTTCTGCTACCTTTCTGTACCTTAAGGAACTATCATTCAAGACATTTTACAGAACTGGAGTAGAATTTTAATAGCATGCAGGCCCATACCTAATGCAAAACAAAACACTACAATGTTAGATGAAGAGAGATCTTAGCAAACCTTCACTCAAGCTCACAGGCTAGCATGACCAAATGCACTTGGATGCTTACATTTGAACCCAGAGAAATTAAGCTACAGATTCAAACCACATACTTGCAAATCTGGATAAGAACGTGTAGGCCTGGTCAGGCGCAGTGGCTCACACCTGTAATCCCAGCACTTCGGGAGGCTGAGGCGGGCAGATCACGAGGTCAGGAGATCGAGACCATCCTGGCCAACATGGTGAAACCCCGTCTCTACTAATAATACAAAAATTAGCTAGGCGTGGTGGCGCATGCCTGTAGTCACAGCTACTTGGGAGGCTGAGGCAGGAGAATTGCTTGAATCCGGAAGGTGGAGGTTGCAGTGAGCCGAGATTGCACCACTGCACTCCAGCCTAATGACAGAGCGAGACTGTGTCTCAAAAAAAAAAAAAAAAAAAAAAAGTGTAGGCCTAACTCTCAGGCTCTGGTTCTAATAATCAGGTCTCCTTTCCCAGCCCTGCTTATCCATGGGTGAGATTGAGGGCAGGCGGAGACTCAGAATCTGAATGTACTTCCATTAGTTTGCTCTTCCCCAACTCTACATGCTATTATATCACATCTTATTCTAATTATCTCCTTCACTGTCTGAATAATCTTCCATTTGTTTCAAAAGACCATTTTTATTAACCTTCCATCTATTTAATAGCTTTTTAATCCCTAGCCCCTTCAAGAGCCTTTTTACTTGCATGCTATCCTGCTTTCCTCTGAATTCGCTCCTTTCAGCCTCTTAGCTATCTCCAGATGCTGCTTGCTCCACAAACATTACAACTTGTGCCCTTCCCCTGCTCCAAAGCCCAGCAAACATTTTCTGGCAGAACTTCTCCACTAGCTAAGTGCCTCTATTTACAATCAAATTCTTCCCCACTTTTTAAAGTGCATTTGGGCTGTTGTTTACCATATGGAGCCAGCAGAAAAACGCACCCAACACCTTCTAAAATCAGTACCGTTACCGCCATTTTGCACTGATGAGAAAACGGATATTTGAGAGGCTGCATAGCTTGTCCAATGTCGCACAGCAGCTCACAGAGTCTGAACTGGGGACTAAACTAGGATCTGTATGACTTGATAGCCAAGGTCTTCTGACTGTGCTGTGTTCAGCGAGTAGGGAAACAATGTCTGTCAATCACCTGGAGTGACTGCAACACTCTCACAATGGCCAAGATTTGGAAACAACCTAGATATTCATCAGCAGATGAATAGATGAAGAAAATCTGGTACTTATACACGATGGAGTACAATTTAGCCATAAAGATGAATGAGATCCTGTCATTTGCAATAACATTGATAAAACTGGAAGTCATTATGTTTAGTGAAATAAGCCAGTCACAGAAGACAAACTTGGCATGCTCTTACTTATTTGTGGGAGCAAAAAATTAAAATAATTGAACTCATGGAGATAGTAGAATGATGGTTACCAGAGGCTGGGAAGGGTAGTGGTGAGGTAGAAGGGAGCTAGGGATAGTTAATGAGTACAAAAAAAATAGATAGAAAGAATGAATAAGACCTACTTAGTACTTGGTAGCAAAACAGGGTGCCTATAGTGAATAATAATTTATTATTTTAAATAAATGTTATTTTTAAGTAAACATTTAAAAATAATTATGAGTATAATTGGATTGTTTACAACACAAAAGGATACATCTTTGAGGTGATGCACACCTCATTTGCCCTGGTATGACTATTACACATTGTATATCTGTCTACCCCATAACTATATAAACCTATTAAATATAGAAACCACAAAATGTTTTTAAGAAAAGAACTTAGAGCAAAGAAGAGACTCAGTACAAGTTGACTGCCATCAGGAGCTGTAACAAAGAGATTCCCATGAACTTTCCATTCAAATATGTTTTCTAGGGACAGGAGTCAAAGGTCAGAGTGAAGCATAAATCCTCAGGGCTCAGACATCTAGCAATCAAATCTGGGATTTGTGCCACCTATGGGTGAGCCATGTGGGTTTGCGGAGGTTGGTCACCCAAAAGCAACTGTTTATTTATTGAATGGCTCTCCCTACCAGAATAAAAATGCCTATTAAACAGGCACTTTGTTGTTTTTTCCTGTCCAGAACAAAGCGTAGCCCAGAGTTGGTATTTAATAAATATTCACTGTCTGAATGCAGACTTCTGCCACTTTTCTTTTAAGGTAATTATGTCAAATGTGTTTGCTTCCCTGCTCTGCATTGCACCCATCCCACCATCAATCATACACCATCATTATTATGATCCCCATCAAGAGTTTCTGGGGGTTTTCAGAGTTTTCGTAACAGAAAGACTTTCATGATTAGTCATGTATCCTGTGAAATGCATGTTAATAATTATAAAAATGTCCATAATATCCAAAACTTACTGACAGCTTACGTTAAACCAGGCATTATGTAAATAGCTAAATAGGTAATGCTCACCACAAAAAAAATCCCCATTTTACAGATGATACAATTCAGGCTTACAATGAGAGAGCATAAATAACTTGTCTGGGTTCACACAGAGAACAGTCAGGAGTTACACCCAAAGCTAATTGATTTTAGACTCAATTTTGACAATTAAACTACAGAGCTCAGCACAATTAGAATGAGAATGTAAATCTTTTATACCAAATCCTTTGTTCTTTCCAAGACCTCCCCTTGAAAAATGTTATGCTCTAAATCCATGGGTTGAGACTGCAGAATTCAATACGATTTCCCTGGCTCTGAAACCAAAGGCATTTTGTCTCTTCACAAAGTGAGTGGACATAGAAAGTGCCTATAAAACAGCTGAGGGCTTGTTTTCAAGCTGTATTGAAAACCTTGGGACTGGGATGCTTCCCAGGCAGAGCGTGTGAGCACAGACAATCTCTTCAGTGGGCAGGTACACAGTGGTAGCTGCAGTGATTCCTGAGGAGGAGTCAGATGTCACAGCCCTCTTCAGTTAGGTTATCCCAGGCCTGCCAGCTCTGTGTACCACCGCACTTTAGACAGACTGTGACTGTTTGCAGACTTGAGGCTTAGGGCAGCCACACCAGGCACTCCTATCAACTTCTCCATGGTGAGGCCAGAGAATAACCAGCCCTAGGCATCCTGTCACCTCAGCAGGGCCGAGAACAAGTCCCTGTACAGTCACTGCAGTCCCCACTGCATAGCACTCAGAGGTGGACAAGAGAATCTCTGACCATGATTAATGCCCCCACAGTTCCCATCTGAAGAAGGAGCTGTCAGCAATTCAGATCTCCATTTCAGAAGAAATAGTATTCTGTTGTACTAGTTAGGGGACCATTTCAGCTGCTGAAACAGAAGCTAAGGGAAGAGTGACTTGAATAAGAGAGCTTATTTTTCTCCAAGGTAAGAGTTCATACAGAGCAGTCAGGACTGCAGAGTGCCCCACAGTGTCAAGAAACCAGGCATCTCCATCTGGTACTTTGATACCTCCAGCATGCGGATTCTAACTTGTGGTCCATAGTGGCTGCTCCAGTGCCTTCCATCATGTTTATGTTCCAGCCAGCAGAAACGGAGAGGAAGGGAAGCTGAAGAGGAGGACATGTCTCTTCCTTTTAAGACTTCAACAAACAATTAGCACTCAGACCTCCCACTCACACACCATTGGGCAGAATTTAGTCAAGCAAACAAGTGTCATGGGAGGCTAGAAAATGTAGTCTCTAGCTGGGAAGCCAAACAGTTGGGTAAATCATATGACTAAAAGAAGGAAAAATGGATATTAGAGCATGTGCCTCCCATTTTTAGTGACAAAATATTGATACATACCCTTCCTCCTAGGCATGGAATACCCTCCCATCATCCCCAAGAGAGATAACTTAAAGTTCTGCCCAATTTCTGCAGGCAGCTCAAATTTAGTAACCCTGGGAGTTGCACGGTTCTCTCCATTAGGTCTGATGAGCATACCCAGAGTCTGAGCCATCTACAAGCCATTGCTCTAGAGCAACATAGTTGAGTAGAGTCAGAGCAACTGCAGTGAAAACCCCCATTCAGAAAACAGGTGAATGGAAAGGATGGCAGTTCCTTGCCCATGGTCATTTGCATATCATGCTGGGCAGTGAAACAAGTTCTTTGGGTAACCTATCTGGCAGCTCTGGATTTTCTAGGAGAAACGCCCTTGTCTGTTACCTTTCATGGACTCACATACAATGAAAACTGGACAGTGTTTCTTTTTCAGGGTTGCACAGGTTTGCTGTCTGTTTCCTAGTGGTGCATATAGGAGTGTCTGGGGTTACTTTAGAGGTTGAAAAATCAGACTTTTGCTGGCTGGGCTTGCAATTTCTTTGGAAAAACTATTTTCTCAAAAACATAAAGATGTATTTGTTTCCAAACACTCCCCAGTTTAAGCAACCACAACCAAAATTCTCCTTTAGACCTATCGTAGTAAATGAAATTTCTTGTTTATGTACTTTATTTATTGGCCTTCATGCTCTACCCAACTCCCTCTACCATCCTGTTTATGGTGATTTTCATGAGGCCATCTGAAACAAAAGCCCTGGATGGGAGCACAATGTTTATAATCTGATTTTGCAGTTGGAATGGCTCCCATTGTCTAGCCAGAAGCACTGAAGAAGGTACCTGAGAAAGGCTTGGGGCCACTGAAACAGCTCCTGCTGTTGCTACTTCCTTATCACTTGAGTTCATCTCTTTGGCAGTCCTGCAAATAACAGGAATAATCATCCAACACCGACTACCAACCCTGTTTTTCCAACGAGTTCTGCTACAGTCACATACTCTGGTGGCATAGTGTGGTCTTCTGAGATGCTGCAGGTGATGGTTTTACTAAACATTTTGCCCTGCCATGCCCACCTACCACATTGTCAACTGTGAGGTAAATATGTTGAATTTTATGTCTTAGTGTGGTAGCACCCCCTGTCTAAATCCCAAATTCTGTATTAGCTGCTCTAGAAAAAGCTAAAATAATAGTGGGTTAAACAAAATCATTAATGCTCTTTCTTGGACATTCTGGGCTTACATAGACTAGGGCTGTTATAGCAGCCCTCTGCCATCAGGCACCCAAGCTCCTTCTGCCCAGCTGCTGCACCTCCTCAATGAGTCACTCCCACACTGTGGTCTAATGTTGCTACTTTATTTGCTAATGCATTCTAATCACCAGAAAGGGGGAAGGTCACGCAGGGCACATGACCTTAATTTGGGTGTATAACATGCAATTGGCATGCCTCACTTCTACTCACACCCCATTAAGCCAGAAGTAAGCCATATAGCCACCCGCAGGTTTGAAGAATTCTAGAAAATAAGGAGTCTTCAGCTAGATAAGCATAGACTCTGGAATTCTATTACAAAAAAACGAATGGGAAAAGGAATACTAGGGACAATCTGTGGTCTTCAGAGGATCAATTGACTCCAAAACTGAACTGGAGAAAGTTTTAAAAAGCTTTTCATTCAACTCTCCAGCTATATGCATGAGAGCTGAAAAAAGAGGGCAGAACAAGATGGAGTTGGTAAATTAAGTATTTGTAATTTACAGTCATTTTCCTCTATGCAAGCAGTTTGGAAATGAGTCAAACCCCACAAAGAGAAAGCTCAAAATCCACAATCAAAGTAGGACAAAATTTCTTATCAACACATTGATTCTCTAACACTAACAAATCTTGAAGGTAGAAATGTCAATTCTGGGATAATGACAGGCTGAAGGTATAGTCAGTATGTTTAAAAAAAAAAAAAAAAACCCTGAGAGACAGGGTAAATTCTGCTCCAATGAAAGTGAGCGTATCTTTATTAGAGTTGACAGAGATCATTAAAAAGTGAAAGCAGGAACCCGATATATTGATGACACCTCTAGAAGTTGGCCTTACAACCACAAGCTGTATTCAGCAGAGTATGTTTTTTCCTGTCTCATGCAATGAAATCCAATCTCATAGAAGTTTTTATTTGTTCAGAGTGATAGATAAGCCTCCTAAAGTATGGTTTAAATCAATATTCTATTCCCCAAGTTAACTGAAACTGCACATTCATTTAATGAATAGATATACATGCAACTTTATAACACACAGCCATCATACAAAAAAAATGGGGAGGGTTAACCAAAACAGAACTTTACTTTGTAGGATGCTCTTTCTTGATTGAGTTTCTAATAATGAAATAAATAACATATTTCACATTTCCTAATGAAATATCTTATATTGTCTGTTAGTAGGCTGGCTTTATCAGCTAGCATGAAAACTGGAATCTGAGGAGATTAAAAAGAAATTGAAACAAATGATAATAATAATAGTTAACATTTATGAAATGTTAATAGGAGTATTAGTCTGTTCTCACGCTGCTAATAAAGACATACCTGAGACTGGGTAATTTATAAAGGAAAGGGGTTTAATTGACTCACAGTTCAGCATGTCTGGGGAGGCCTCATGAAACTTACAATCATGGCAGAAGGGGAAGCAAAGTCCTTCTTCACATGGCAGCAGGAGAGAGAAGAATCAGTGCCCAGCAAAGGGGGAAGCTCCTTATAAAACCATCCAACCTCATGAGAACTAACTCATTATCAGAACAGGATGGGAGAAACCACCCCCATGATTCGATTATCTCCACCTGGTCCCTCCCACAACATGTGGGAATTAAGGGAACTACAATTCAAGATGAGATTTGAGTGGGAACACAGCCAAGCTATACCAGTAGGATTATTAAATGTTAATAGGTTAACCAGCACTTAAAAGCTGCCCATTTCTGTTCATACATACATATACACACACATATACATGTGTGTTCATACATATATATGTGTGTTCATACATATATGTGTATGTATATATGTGTGTATATATGTATGCGTGTGTATGTGTGTGTATATATCTGTATACACACACATATATGTTTTACAACTCAGTTGATTCTCCCAATAATCTTAATCTCCCAATTAATCTTAACCCATTAATCAAGAGATCTTGAATGCTTTACAACCCACCAATTAGAATCTGGATTTTTTTTCAGAATTTTATGCTTAGTTATTTCTACTGGTAGTAAATTAGAATGATTAAGGGTAATTAGGCATTTTGAGCCTTCTATGTGCTAGTTACTGCAAAGAATCTCCTAGCCTTGGTGAGTCACCTGTGTTCACCCTTCCTCGCTAGTTCAAGTACATCTTTCCTAAAACTGCACCCATGTACAAAATGATAATCTTTAAATATATTGCCTCAAGGCACCTACAAACTCTAATCTTATACAAATAATCCACATCTCAAAAACCCCTCAATACAGTCATCAATGACTATCAATTATGACTACTAAAATTCCCTAAGACTTCCACTGTAATTGGTTGACTTGAAATGTTTTAATACACCTCTTATGGGGGAGGAGTTGAGGAAACCAAGTATTAAATAAATTCCACAAATAGTCATACTGTTGTTTTCTAAAATCTAAACTACTGAATCATATCCAAACCTCAAATGAACACAAATTTGCAGACAAAAGATGTAATCATAATAGACAAGAGCAGGAGTCATAATAGACAAGAGCAGGAGTCAGCAAACTTTTTTGAGTAAAAGCCAGAGGGCATGTATTTCAGGCCTCACAGGCCATGCGGTCTCAGTAGCAAGCACTCAACTCTGCCATTGTAGCATGAAAGTAGCATACAAAACCATAAAATGATTGGGCATAAACATATCCTCATAAAACTTATCTATAAAAAATAGACATCAGATCAGATTTGGCCCCTAGGCCAGTAGTTTGTAGATGGCTGAACAAGAGATTCACTAGAGTTCTGTAAAGGCACAAATATCATACAAGCTTTAATTTTGGGAATTAGCTTACAAATGGCGTTAGGATGTTCCTTTATTTTTTTCTGGTACAGTTCTAACTTTCAATATTATTTCCTTTTTTTTCTTTGTGGTCATGATTGTCAGAAAAAATCCCGTTTCATAGTTCAGAAAGTGAATTTGTCACACCATCAGCAAGTGATATGACATAGAAGAAATTGTTGCTAGAACATGCACTCTATCCCAAAAAGAGCCTCTGCTATGTGCAATGGCTACCAAAGATCCTACTTGGTTACTTTGCTGCCAAGTCCCATATCCTGCCAAGAGGTTATAAGAGTATTGGACTTACATAAACATGGCATATCCATTAGAATTTGTGTTTGGCTAATAGGAAGAGAACCAACTGAGTAAATCGAGTGCCACTGCCTATTGGGCATGGATTTCCTCATCAGGAACACAAGATGAACACAAGCCATGATTCCAGGTAGAAACAAAAGGAAAAGCAAGGAGTGACAAGAGATTCACTCTTAGCACAATGACTTGAAGTTCACACAATGACTTCTACTTACAATTCATAGTCTCCCTTTAAGTGAATGATACTGGGAAATGCTATCCTTGAGATGTGCACACTACATTGTCAAATAAAATTAAAAGAATATTCTAACAGAAGATAGAGCATAGTCTGGGGAGAGGCAACCAGCCATCTCTGCCACCTAAGTTTCAAAGGAAGATTACTTCTTATCTTCTTCTTTGTTCTCGTTCTACTTATTCTCAGAAGCTAAAGTGAATCGAGTAATATGAAACTCCTCTTTCTACTTAGCATTGTTACACACAACTCTATTTCTGCCTTTTCATACTCTTTTTCTCTCTTACAAATTACAAGTGAAAACTCCCGCCCAGAGGATGTGAACAAGCTGGAGTTGAAGGTGGAGCTCATTTACTTTTGAGAAAAGTCTTCTTTGAGTCTTAATTCCCCATTCCCCACACTTTCCTTCTGAGATTCATTCTTTGACCTGTCTGTCTGCTCTATGCCATGAAAAGCGACTTTCATGCATTGCATAACCTAGGCTTTGTTCAATGGTTTCTGACTGGGTTTGACCAAGGGGATACATAAGCAGAAGATTGGAGACCAAGAGACAAGAGAAGTCATACATAGATACTGCTTGTCCACGCCTTCCCTACTCAAGTGAGGTTCTAGTGGTAGCTGTATCTACGACATCAGCTTCTGTGAGCAGCCAGCTTCCTTAGACCTCATGTCTTCTGATGCCCCTTTAGACCTGGGGTGATGAGGGCTTCCCACTATTTCTGGGCACTGGATGCCTCAATATCCCTTGATGATTCCTAAACCCTGCCCTCCCCACTACAAACATTATCTTTATTAGCAAGTCTCTTCAGAACTGTCCATTTTCTGCCAGAACGTTGACTCTGATATATCTTGCAACTGACTTGTGAATCCATCCTCCCCATTAGGCCAGAAGATAACAAAACTTGAGATTCATTCAACATGCTCAAGGAATGCTGGAAATTTTAGAGATCACTGGAAATGGAAGCAAGACTCCTGTATGCACATTGAATCAATATGAGCCTATGGCCATCCTGCTCCCTGCAACACTAACACCTGGCATGCTTTACTCATTCTTCTAGGCCAAGTCCAATGTCGCCTCATCTCTGAAGCCTTGCTCACTAACCATTCCCATCCTTAGGTGGCCTTTTCTGTGCCTCATAAATAATTTATGCATATTACATTATAATTATCTATTGACATATTTAGTTCCTGCCTCTATGTGATTCTGACAGGCAGGAACCCTACCTTTCAGTCCTCTGTCCACAGTGCTAACCCACACTCTAACACACTCCTCTCTGGGAACATGAAGAAGCAGTATCATGGTGAGTTGGAAAAGTGAACTAAAAAAACAACCACCACCCTAAAAGAGTTTTTTTGTTGTTGGTTTTTTGTTGTTGTTGTTATTGTTATTTTTTTTTTTTTTTTTTTTTGAGACGGAGTCTCACTCGGTGCTCAGGTTGGAGTGCAGTGGCACAATCTCAGCTCACTGCAAGCTCAACCCCCTGGGTTCACGCCATTCTCCCACCTCAGCCTCCCGAGTAGCTGGGACTACAGACACCCGCCACCACGCCTGGCTAATTTTGTTTTTGTATTTTTAGTAGAGATGGGGTTTCACCGTGTTAGCCAGGATGGTCTCAATCTTCTGACCTTGTGATCCACCCGCCTCGGCCTCCCAAACTGCTGGGATTACAGGCGTGAGGCCCCGCGCCCGGCCTGAAAAAGCCATTTTTAAGAATGTTTGCTGAATTGAACAACAATTAAGATTTGGAATCTGAGCCATGAGAAGAATGGTGGGACAGGTAATAGAAATTAGGATGTCTGGAAGGCAGCAGATAATAAGCGAAGGGATGTGCGTTTGGTCGATTGTGAATAACGTGGGGCAGGTCTAACTGTGCAGGAGGAATCCAGAACCTACAGACTGACATTCAGAAGGACAGGACTAGAGGTAAGGACTGGGGAGTCACCCAGATGCAGGCAGTTAGTTGGAGGCATGCACCAGGGAAATGTTTCCAAGGATAGGAGTGAAGAGCAGGGATCAACTCTTCAGTCACCCGCCTTGATACCTGGGTCAGTGTTCTGTTTAATGCAGGGTTAAATCCACACTCCTCATCAACATCAGCTCCATTAGATCAAAGACCAAGCTAATTTGCTAACACTATTAAATACATAAAGCCATCAGAAGTAATTTAATGCTTATCAGATATGCTTACTCCCTAATAAACTCTTACCTACCCCTTATTTCAGCCTAATGAGCAAAATGGATTCAGAAAATGAATATATAATGAAGAATCCTTCCATTTATTTTCATGAAAGAATTAGAAGGGGGTTTAGATTGAAAGGGGGGTGTTGGCATTTAAGGGGGCGTTTAGCTGCTTCATTGATTCCTATTTCATTTCGGAGCGTGTGACGCACGGCTGAGGTTTGTCAGCCTTTCGTTAGCCTGGGCAATTCATCATAGTTAAATATCATTTAAGTTACAAATGCATTCCCACCATTTAGCATGCATTGAATTTCCTTTAATTTACAAAAGAAATCACCAAACGTCAGACAAATAAAGGAGCCAGTTTATCATCTTCCATGAGGAAGAGCCCTGTGGAAGGACAGGTCCTTGTGGGGCCACCAAACATCTGCCCCAGGGACCATTCGCCATCACAAGAAATGGAGGAATGATTTCACCACTTTTCCCCCTGCGTGCTTTCCCTCAAATCTATGCAAATCTCTTTCCTCTATGATTACCGCTCTGCCTTCCCCCACCTGCTGTTGAGGTGGCCACAAAAAACCTGGGGCTTCTTAGAAGAGATGTTGGCAATCCCCTGGTAAGTCCCAGGGCCTTTGCTTTTCCAATGCAAACCCTGATGGGATCCTTGTGTCTGCCACCGGGCTAACTCTGCTTCTTCCAGCCTTCTAGGGTTACCTGATCCTGTAACGTTTAGATAAAAATGACAAGCTCCGATGTCACCAGGCAATCTGCTCTATGTCCTCTCACTAATTCTGCTGGTTCCCTGGAAATGCTCACTCTCAGTTTCGGTGCTCAGAGAAATCAGTCTTATTTGGGTTTCTCCTCCTAAAGACGTCTTGTCTTCCTTATATCAAGCTCATTGTGGATCGTGGCTTCTCTCCTGATTGCCAAAGAAAACGCAAAACTGCTCATGTATTCATTCATGCACTGAATATAAATCAGGTTACCTATCAGGTTCCTGACTCTGTGCTAGGCATGAGGATACAAGGGCAAGCGGCATAGCCATAGTCTATACTCTCACGAAGAGCACAGTGGAATGGCAGGAGGTGGCCATGAAGCAAGTATGCACAATAAGATAATCATGTCATTACAAATGATGGTGGGAGCTAAGGAAGAAAAGGCAAGACAGCGTAACACCGGAGACCTCTCTTAAGCCGAGTAGCTAAAGGAGAGCCTCCCTGGAGATCTGACATTTAGGTTGAGATGTGACGACTAAGCAGGAACCACCCCAGCAAAGTGTATGGAGGGGTAGAAGAGTGGGAGGGTGTCTGGGGGATGTGGGAGGAGGATACTGGGATGGGCAGAGTGTGAGAATTGGAGAATGGCCCAAGTGACTGAAGCATGATGAGAAAGAGGGTGGAGGGTGTGGTCAGGAAGGACTGCAAGCTGGGCAGGACTTGAGCTGATCTTATTTTTAAGATCCATCTGGTGACTTAGAAGATCATGAATTGGAGTGGGTGGGGTGCAGTGAAAACTGTGTGTGTCACTGACTTTTACATGAGGTTTGGCTTCTCATAGGATGATGACATCACCCCAAAGAACAACAAACTATTGAAAGTGGATTCTTATGCCACACAGTTGAAAAGTTCCTTGATCTCCCTGAGGAAACCACGCTCATTTCCGGCTGAGCATTCCCCAGGTCAGCCTCCAATCTGGTTGTCTTCTTTCCTTCTCTCAAATCCACTCCCTCCCTCTTCTTTATCCTCCATCTCCTTTCTCTCAGGCTTGCCTCTGAACCTCAGAGTTTTTTATTTTTAATTTTCACTTTAATGCAAAGGGATTCAAACCTCTCTCTTGCTTCTTTTAGACCCTGCCTTGGGATGGAGGTAGACTTAATTTCCACACTCAGGAGAGCCCACCAAGGTATTTTTCTAAATAAAGATCCATTTCTCCTGAGATGATCATCTTGCAAGCCTCATCAAAGTTATCCTCAGTCACTCTGATGCTGCGGAGCAACCAAGCTCAAAATCTAGTGGCAAACAACAAATGTCCATTGCTCACACATCTGGGGTGTCGAGCTAGGCACCTCTGCCCATCTCAGCTGAACCTGCTCTCATATCTGGGGGGTTTCTAGAATGGCCTCTCCTGCAAGGCCACTTGGCTCCCCACATCTCTTATGTGGATGGGCAGATATATCCTTTCACAGTGATGGCAGGGAGCAAGTATAAGCAGAAGCACAGAAGCACTTTCTCAAGCCTCCGTTTGCATCAAGCATGGTAACATTCCACCAGTCAAAGCAAGCCACAGCTCTGAGCAAAGAATCAGAGAGAGGGGACTACAAAATAACACAGAAAAATGTGTCGGTGGGAGCAAGGAGATTGGGCCCATTAACACAATCAATCTACCATGCCTTAGCTTAGGCAGAAGAGGGCATGGTCAGTTTTTGCTTTTATTTTTTAATTTCCTACATAATTTGACCCCAAATAGTTAAAGTGACTTGCCCCAGGGCATAGAATTCGGTAGGAACAGCTGCAGGCCAGAAGTCAGATCTCTCGACTTCCAATCCAATGCTGTTTCCACTCCACTATGCTACCTTCCTAAAAGCCACCAATCACAAAGGACCATATTTATCTGTGCCTCCCCACCCCCGTAGGCCTGGCATGAAATAATTAAAAACTCCTGTGACTGAGCCAAGGGATCACATAGCATAATTACAAGGAGAGAAAAACACACATCTAAGTTTAAGTTTCTGCCACCACGTTGTCAGAGTATTTGAAATAGCCCAATAATCAGAAATTAAAATTGCTTACCTAATTTTACTTCTCTGAGAGATTGTGATTCAGGCTTGAAAAAGCTGAAGTTATTACACCTACCCAGAGGTCCCATAAGGATAACACTTTTACATTTTCACTAACTGCACATACATCTTTTCTATTTATGCTCAACAAATCAATGTAAGCCTATTTTTTCTGCATTTCATGCTGAAAATGCTCCCTTACTCCCCAATCTGTTTAGACACATGCACTGGATACTAGGAACCTGACGACAATTCTTTACAGATTTTACTTGTGTTTTGTGAGAGAGGGGATTTCTCTTTTTTTTTCCTCTCTCCTGACGGATCTCTACTTTAAATCAGTAGTCCTCAAATGGGAGCAATGTCTGGAGATATTTTTCATTGTCACATGTGGGGGAAATGCTATGGCATCTAGTCCTAGCGACTAGAGGGCAGGCATGCCACTAAACATCTTATAGTACACAGGATGCCCCCCACCCACCACAGCAAAGGGTTAACCAGTCCAAAGTGTCAACAGTGCTGAGTTTAAGAAGCCCTGCTTTCAATAAATAAGATATCAGTGCATGGGTTGCAGGCATCTACCAAACTGAATACAGAAGATCTTTTTAAAGATTAAGATCATTTGCCCTGTGAAGATAATGCTTTACTGAAACAATACAGATGGCAGCCAACCTGAATTGGAAATGTTGGTTCCATATTTCATCATTCCTGTATCTAGTTATAATCTTCCCTTTGAGTCACACCATAGTCACAGAAGGGCAGAAGGATGTAGAGTGAGTGAGGGGGACATACAGGTCTTGGTGATAGACAGCTCTAACACTGAATCCCAGTTGGCCAATGACTAGTTGAATGGCATTTGTCAAATTTACTTATTCACCCTCTGCTATAGTTTCTCCTCTGGAAAAAAAAATGGGAATATGGCCAACTACCTCACAGGATTGTTGGAAGGATTAATTTAGACAGTCTATATAAACTCTCTGGCCCAGCCTAAGTGTTAAGTAATTGCCATTTCCCACTCATTCATATTGAAACTCTTCTTAATTTCCAACCTGGGTCTTATACTTTAATTCTTCAGGACAAGCCAGACTCTACTAAGAGCCAGCAAGTACCTAATGAGAAAAAAAAAAAATTGGTTAATGAGATTCCTGGCTCATATTTTTTCATTCCCAAGAGATCTGGCTAGTTCATATGGGGTTTACAGGAGCATCTGAACCAAACTCTGCCCACTTGTTACTAAGTTTCTATGCTTATATATTCAGATCACTTTCACATTAACCAGCTGATAGGTCCAATGGCCTTTAGAGGAGCAGAGGTCTCAAAAATGGTTAAATGTAAGTCTGAAAACAGATGCTGGAAGCAAATATATTCTAACAGGGTAACCATCTATGACACCTTCTGGAAAATGATTGAGAATGTTGTCCAAGGCAGAAACCACTGAGCCAATGTTGGTAAGTTTAGGTGACAGCCGAGGTCATTCTTATTCCTCCTGGAGGTCCTTCAGCCTTCAGGGAACTAGGAACACCCCTCTGAAATGTACCCCCCACCCCCTCTAAAATTAGTGTCCTTCCAAATATACTCACAGTTGACGAGGGAATTTGCTATTGCAAACTAGCAATAGGTATCAAATTCAAAAGCCTCTTCCCTGTTTTAGTAGAAATATGTACTGATGTATGATTTCAGAGCTATTTGTAAAAAGTCCAATCACTTTTGCAAATCACATTAAGATTTCTTTCAGACAGTTTGGCAATATACTCACAAGGTGATATGCGCAAGCCTTGGATCCAACAAGTCTACCTCTAAGTATCTTTCTTCTGAAATACTCATGTAGGTATGCAAGTATATACCCATTTGAATATTCATGGTGACATTATTTGTAACAAGGGAAAATTGGAGATAACTTGAACACCTCTTAGTGGTAAATAAGGTTAAGTAAATGATGGCCCAATTATTCAATGAACACTAAACTAAAAAAGAATGAAGTAGCTCCATCTGAACACTCATAGTTAAAAGGATAGCTATAAAATATTGTTGCATCCAGAAAAACAAACTTTAGAACAAAATATACAGTATAATCACATTTTTGTTTTTAAAGAAGGTGTAGAGGGAAGTGTCTCTGGAAAAAAAATGCTAGAAGGCTACAAAACAAACACTATAAAATGTTAACAGTAGCTAAAACTGGGAAGAGATTTGGGGAAAGAAGGAGGTCACTGGGGAGTTTGTTTTCTCTATTTCTATCTTGTTCATTTTTCAGTGACGATATATTCATTTTATAATTTAGCATGGCATCCCCCTTTCCAATTTGCACATGTTTGCATGCACACACAACACAAGGTAGCCATATTCATAGATACAGGAGTTACACATTTCTAAACCTTTAAAGTGAGCTAAAATTAGATCAGGAAAACAAACAATTGTGTTGTATATTCCAGAAACTAATACTTTTAATAGAGGGAATTAGGGACTTAAGGTCATGGAAGCCACCACAGGCAAACTCAGCCTGAAGCACCAAAGTTCTAAGGTGCTCACTGAGAAAACTCTAGGGTTCTCAAGATCGTCTGGAAGCTCCCACCAACTTTTCAGTCTACAGCAACAAACAGAGTTGTTTCCAAGAGCTTGCTGCAAATTTCCTATAAATTGCTATGTATGTGGACAGCAACTGTCACAGAAGCGTAATGGCCTCTCCTCACATTCTGCCTAGCAAAGCTCGTATGACTTTCTCATTGGGAAACTCTGACCTAGAACTACACTGAAGAGAAACTTCGTTTCAAGCTTCTTTTCTCTGGCACAGAAGAGGCAGAATAGCTGGGATGGGGGTTGTGGCTGAGTTGACAACAGATAGTCAAGCACAGTTCTCCCCTTCGTTTTCTCAGCATCCATACAAACCATTTTTATCCATATTTAATATCTGGATAAAAGTGGTAACTTCTGCTTTGCAACTACTCATGGTAAAACTGAAGATGCTTACATCCTGTTCCCCAAAGAGGAGACACTACATTCTTATGCCAATTAATCCATCTCTGAATAATATTTATGCCTTTTCTACTTTAGCCACAATACCTTTTTGATGTTTTATAACTTAAATACCAAATCATGGGTTAATTACAAATAAGTCACTTTATATTTGACAATATGACAATGGAAAAAAGGAAAAAGGAATTATTTAATAAATTCAAATATATCAAAGCAGGTATCAAGCTACTAAGAAAATAAGTACAACTACCACAGTGTTTGTTTATGCAATTGGTCACACGGCCATAGACAGGTTTTGTGAGTCACTTCTTTCACTGCCCATTCCATATTCCCTTTGCCCTGACTCAGCACCTCAGTAAGTCATGCTGCTCTACCTGTCAAGGTGACTTGAGCCCCTATTCCTTAAGGATCTATACCTGCATTAGGTTGCCACAGTTTTCCATTAACTTTTAACACTGGGAATGACAGCATTAAGATGTACTCCAGAGCATCCTCAGGCACACTCCTTCCTGTTTCTATCATACAGTGGCAATCCTAATTCCTGAGTAATCACATTGTGGCAATCCTAATTCCACCTCATAATCAGGATCATCATTTCAGCAAGTGCAGGTAGTAATCTCCTCTTTGCCTCTTGTTCACTGGTATGAGTACAAGGGGCCAAATGCGGTCTCCGGTTCCAACTTAATGAAATTATTATTCTATCTCTGGAAAAGGAGATCTTCTTTTGGGAACTAAGACCTCCAAAGTAGCAGACCCCAAGTTGCACGAATGAAGGCAAAGCTTTGTTATTGGATCCTGGTTGGCGGGGGGAACAGTGACAGAAGCCACTGTCACATATTCCTTTTGGCTCCCAGACTCATTAGTCTGCGTAAAAAAAAAAAAAAAAAAGGCTATTATGTATTACACATTGGCTCAGAGCATATTCTGCATCTTGGAGGGTGTTACCCCAGTCCTGAAATGTGCTTTTATCCACCAATGTTATAAGCAAGTGTTCAACTGCCCATTCTATTGCTATATTAGGTCAAATTCTTTGGAGTGATGAAGTATGTATATAACTAATGAATTCCATGACTATGAGCCCATTGCCATACTTCTTTCATTCTAATGTGAGTTCCTAGTCAGAAGAGATGCTATATGGAATATCATTATGTTAAATGAGGCATTTCAAGAATCCACACATGGTCATGCTGGCAGAAGCATTGTAAGGCAGATAAATTGCTGCCTCTTCAATGATAGTCTTCCAAGAAATAGAGACACATCAGGAGCTCAGTGTTAGTCTCTTCGGCTGGCAGCTTCAGCACTCATGTTGTGATTGTGGAAAGCCTCCTATTCAACAGTTATCCCTTGATTTAGTATTCACTTGGGTAAAGAAACAATCACACTCTGTGCCTATTCTGAGAGGTCCATTCAGATATCTCTTCCCCAGACCTCCTTGTTACTGAAGTTCCAAACTTGTTCCTTCCAAGTTCTTGACCTCTAGCCAAACCATCACCCACTGCTCAGGAATCTCTATAGTTGTATAATACCACTGGTCATCTCTGCTTAGAGGCAAAGTGAAAAAAAGACATGCATGGCTCAAAGACCTGCCCATGGAGGGGATTTCTTTCTGTACTATTCTTTAGGGACTCTTGAATAGGGCCCCCATGCTGCAGCCATGTCCTTTTGAGTTAGTGCTACTTTTATATATCATGCTATTTGCTTATCCAACAGCTATTTTATACTCTTTTCTTGCTAAAAAGAAACCTAATATTGTTTAGATATGAACACCAGAATGTTCAAGGGATCCAACACAAGTGTAAGGACCATAACTAATGTAATTCTACCAATGTAAGTTATTCCTATACTCTAGTGATTGATTTAGGGATGGTCTGATGACCCAGTTCTGGCCAATGGGACGTGGAAGGAAATCTAGGACGTTTAGAAAAGATCATCATTTCCTGATAAATAGAAAAACACAATAACATTGTGAGACTTTATATTTCTTTTTGGATGTTAGAGTGTAAAGTGGCAATACTTGGAATTATGGCAGCCATCTTATAGCCAGGAGGGGAAAGACAAAAGTATAGGAGAAAGCCAGCCAGAGCCCAGATATCAGGAAGCTGCTGCATTACCAAGCCTACAACTGCCTTCCTTCTTTATATATGGCATAATAATGTCCAAATTTTAAGTAAATTTAGCCAGGTTGCACTTGAATTGATACCAGTTTAAAAACAATATTTTACATCTCCTATTACCTTGTCATAAGGACGTTTTGTAAACGTATGAGTAGCAGCTTTGCAAAATTTGAATGCCTTTTGGATAATAAGTATGGGAATGATAGAGGGAAAATGAAACAGACAAAAATTCAGAGTATTTCTTTTTTTCCAGGGATTAAAAAGGAGATCACCACTTCATATTCCCAAATACACACACACACACACACACACACACACACACAGAAATGCACATTCACCTTTATGTCTCAAGGTAGAATCTAGCAAGAATGGGTTCCTTTAGCTTCAGGACCAAGATACATGACAAGGCTGAGGGCCAGAAAGAAAAAAAAAATGAACTGAGAGATGTGGGCTTTTCAGGCCAGTCAGAGGCTTAGACTACGTGGTTTACATGAAAAAAAGGCTCAGTAAGAGCCCTGGACTGCTTCCACACAGTGGTTATGGGTTAAGCAAGGATACTTGGAAGGCAGCTGTCAGATTCAGTAGCAATTCCCCATCTTGTGAGCATCACAGCCTATGCATATGGAAGAGACATGGATGATGCCTGCTACTGGCAATTTTATTTTTGCGCAACTCCTATATCACATTCCCCCAAAATGAACTGATGAATACAGTTGTACAGTTTATGAATTTATCTTCCTGGAATGAAATCAATATGTTTTTGGAAAGGACTTTGCCCTGCATTCACTGGTGAGCATTTGTGTCCTGCTGGGCGGACAGGGAGACAGGAGCAGTGGTGGTAAGAGCAATCTCTGCTGCCATCTTCTGATGATAGGAGCAAGGAACAGACAGAGGGAGTAAAAGGAAAGCAGATGCACAAGCCCCTTTTTCTCCAATAAACTCAGATGCCCTGAGGGAAAAGCTTGCACTGGAGGCACTGCCTCCTTGGAAGTAATAGAGATGAATTTCTAGCTCAGCCCCCACCTCACCTGTGCCATCCCATCCCATCACTTTCCATTCCATCTGGCTGGTCCAGATACAACTCTTATGACTGACCCAACAGAATTCAGATTTAGACCCTGTGCCATTGAGGCATGTCGACTTCTCCAGGGGGTTTGTAACTTGACTCGGTAGGCATGAAAGCTTCACTTTCTTCTTATTGGTAGAGAAAAAGGCATTTTGGGCTCAGGTGCTCAAAACAGTGAAAGGGATAAACTTGGCTGTGGGCTGGTTTTGAATCCATTGAAAAGAGGAAGAAGTTGAAGCCTGCCATTGGAGCAACTCTTCACAAAAGCCTTTGAAGAACAGAGGATAAGAAGGGCTATGGGTGGAATAGTTTGTCTCAGAGAACTTCTCCCAACTAACCCCACAATCTAGCCCATTCTACCACAGAGCTGCCAACAGAGTTGTTCTCTCAGCTTCCCAATGTGAACAGTCTGAAAGACTGTCCAACTGAACTTGATGGGGAAGCTGGGGGTGCACAGTGTCAGTGAGGAGTCAGGAGCAGAGGAATACAAAGAGACATGTTCCAAGACATATTCACCATTTCATTCTTTAGCAAATATTCATTGAAACGCTACTATGAGCCAAGCAGTGAGCAAAGGACACATGCACACACACACAGACACACACACACATACACACACATCCCACTTGCCCTCATAGAGCTTCTAGTGTAACAGAAGCATCGAACAACTAAACAAATAGATCATATGCCATATCATGATAGGTATGTGAAGAAAAATAAAGCAAGGGAGGAAAATGGGTAGTGGTGGAAGCTGAATGGAATTTAAACAGGTTATTGTTGGAAGGATTCACTGAGATAGTGAGGTTGGAGCAGAACTCTGAAAGATGTGAAGGAGGAAGCCATGCCAATGTCTCGGGGAGAGCCACCCAAGTAGAGAGAACAGCAGATACAGAGGCCTGGAAAGTGGAGCATGCCTGTTGATTCTTGGAAAAATAAAGCAGCCATCATGATGGGAACAGAGAGTGAGGGGAAAGAATCAGAAGAGGAAGTTGGGGTCAGATCCCACTGAGTCCTATAGAACATTGGCTTTGACGCTAAGTGAGATGGGAAGGTATTAGTAAATTTGAAGCAAAAGGATGTTCTGACTCATGTTTTAAAGAGACATTTTAGCTGTTGGGTTGAGAGTAGACAATACATGGAGAAATGTTGAAGTAAGGACACAGTGAGGAGGATGTAGCAATATCCCAGTCGGGAAAGGAAGGTGGTTGAGACACTCCCAAAGAAAAAGTAACGGTCAAGTTTCAGACGTATTTTGAGGGTACAGCCAAGAAGATTTGCTGGTCATATTGGGTATGCAGTATTAAAAAAAAAAAAAGAAGAAAGGATGACACCATGGAATTTCATCTGAACAACTAAAAAGGTGGAGTAGCTGTTTAAGGCGTTAGGAAATGTCACAGGATGGGCATGGAGGTGTGTGTGTGTGTGTGTGTGTGCATGTGTGTGTCTCGCAGGCAAGCAGGAGGCATGGTGTGCAGAGCTCAGAAATTCATTTTTTAACATGTAAAGCTTCTGGTGCCTATTAGATACCCAGGTTGTGATTTGAAAGAGACAGATATGCACGTCTGGAGTGTTCAGAGACAAGTCTCAGCCAAAGCTCTAAATCTGGAGAATCACCAGCTTACAGATGGTATTCAAAGCCATGAGATTTTAATGCAATGGACATGGGAGTGAGAACAAATAGAGAACTGGTCTTCGGGCAGAATGATAAAACACTGCCCTGTGAGGAGCTCAAGGAGATGAAGAGAAACCAGCAAAGACTGAGAAGGAGCAACCAGTGGGATAGGAGGAAAACCAAGAGATGCCATATCCTGGAGGCCCCAGGAAGACCTTTCAAAGGGAGGGAAGATATACTGTAACAAGTGCTGCTGACATGTCAAGGAATCTTGAACTCTGAGAATTAACCCCTTAATGGAGCCACGTGAATGTAGTTGGTGACCATCCACAAGTTGTCAGGACAACTCTTGGGTGAAGTAGATTCAGGAGAAAATGGAACAAAAGGAACTGAAGCCAAGTGCATACTCAACCTTTCAGGAATTTATATAAAAATTCTCTCCCTATAAATTCTCATAACTAATTAAGAGAAAGTCAGAGAAAGAGGCTGAGCCCTTCCAGTCGAACAGCTGGGGGTTAAGAGACACTACGATTAGTACGTTACTATTAATATGTCCCCAAGTGTCCCCGCAGGCTGGTGGAATCTGGGGATGTGCACATAATGTTAATTATAGGTTAATAAAACTTTTGCCCAACTGACCTTCCTTCCCTCTAAAAGAAAATCATTCCAAAAGCTAGAAGTTTTCACTTGTGAGAAAGGTTTCCAGTTATGTTCCCATATAAAGTTTCCCTTTACTTATTTCATTTCACCCTTTGCTCTGAATTGCTGATACTTCTCATCTTTCCCAGTTAATAATTGGTTGGAGAACCTATGCACATTTTATTATTTCAATTTCAAACCATAAGGCAGGGCTTCCATCCCATTAATCACTTTGAATTCTTTCTCTAATGCTAACCTTTTCCTGATATTGAGTTGTCTTGTAGGGGAGCTGAGTTTGGAGTTTTAGGTGTTCTTCTCTTTGCCACTGCATGAAGAGAGTCAGTGGCCTTTCAGGGCCATTTTCAGGCTTCTTTGCATTTGTAGTCCTAATTGTAGGCAGATAGGGTAATCGCGGGTTGATCTATTTCCACCAGGTACTATTTCCACCTCATCTATTTCCACTCTATCTTGTGTCATTAAATTACTTTGATATAATAATGTATGGCTATTTCTCCAATCATTTGTTCCTTCCCCTTCCTCTCTTTCAGAGAGGTATTTGGCTCTATGTTCTTGGTTCCAGCAGAAGAATGAAGCAAGGCATACCATGGACACCCTGACTTTTGTGTACAAATCCTCAAGGCTGAGAGTGAAAATATGAGTGAAAACATAGAAAAGGCATGTTGAAGAAATATAATGAGATAATGCTTTCCCTGAAAACAGGATGTTGAGAGGGGATGAAAAGCTTTGCATGCTGGTTGCTGACGTCAAAGGATAAAGGCTAGAGGTCCCAGAATAACATTGCCTTCCTGATGTCTCTATGCAGACAAGAGCACTGGTGGTGTTACCACACAGAAACCTCTGTGAAAAGATGACAAATGAACAGTGGTAGAGGTCATCCACAATGCCGTGGAACTACTTAAGATCTCCAGAACTTTTGCATGAATCAGAAAGAGAAACACAGCAAAATGTCTGATATTAAGTATCTCCTCCCAGCCCACTGAGATGGAAGCTTCATCTCAAAGTTGAGTAGTAGTAGAAAGTAAAGTCATCTCCATTTACCAGGCATCCATGCTTATGGACCATGGTTCAGCCCACTGTACTAGGTTCCAAACTCATATTTTCTCATGTGACCTTGTGTATCACCCAGGACCTCCTAATGCATCTGTTTCCTCACTGCTAAAAATAAGTCAGCAAAACCTTTTCTGCCTTTTCCACCACCCTGTCCCCAGTGCTTATCACACAGGTTGATATATAGTATGCATGCATGTGTGTTCTGGCCAATTTTATGTTGCTATGAAAACGAAATGAATTATTTCATGTAAAATCATTTTACGCACTCTAAAGCCCTTTGCAAATGTAAGGAAGAACATTATCATTCCCTTCTTGATTTCTACCCTCCACTGTTGGTAGTGAAAATTGATTACCTCTGAAGTGCTGAGTGAGAAGGTTAGCCTTAATAATTTCATTTGGCTTGCATACAGAAGCTCAGATCCTGCCATACCTTGAATAATCATAGAAAGATATTTCAGATGCCAGCTCCCTTCTTCTGCCTATTCTAGTTGAGGGTGCCAAACCCTTCCTGCAATATGTTGAATCTGAGATTCTGCCATGTCAGATCTGATCAAGAAAATGTCAAATTGAAGGGAAGGAAGGTGACTGTATCTTTCTCCACAGCTCCTGAAGATTATGGTGTCCTGTATTAGCAAATATTTATTCTGAAATATAGGTACATCAGCTGATTATAGCATCATGTTATTGTGGGTCTTTTTAGTGATTTTCCTGGTAGCAGTAATTTGTTTCCAAATATAAAAGGCATATATGGGGTATAAAGGGGTGGCAAAAGATATGAGGGGTGTGCCATTTGCCTTGGTCATTATGCTTATATTTTTTTGCCACATAGAACTTGTACTATAATTGGATGGTGCTTGGCACAGGGATGTGAAATGAAGAATTAAAATAGAATATTCTCAGTTTGATATAGTATAATTTCTAGAAACAGAATAAAAGAGTTGGAAAAGACTCCTATGCATAGTTGATCTAGTCCTTTTTTCCTATCAGGTGAGCGTGATCTAGTGTAGATAGTTATATCTAAAGACATGCTAGAGTTAAAATGTTAATCCCTCACCTCCCAGTTCACTCTGAAGTTTAAAGTCAATCAAAAATCACTTTAGCATGTACTTTGTATAAGAAAATCACTGGGTTTTTTGATGAACCATTGTAAGGGCAATACTGAAATAAATAAAACAGGATTTCCAAAGTCTGATTGAGAAGAGAAGTATGTAAGCACAAACACACTGACACAGACACACATGCACAGTCCACAACAAAGAAATATACCCCGTGATGCCTATAATAGTCTTAAGGTTATGAATCACATAAGGGCTACAGAATGACAGGAAGGAAAATTTTACTGAGGGCTGAAAGTGGGGAAAAATGAAGACAAGTCTCAGGCAATAAAAATGGAGTGCCCACATTTCACTGAGAAGATCGAACAAGCTAATATTTATTGAGCATCAACTGGATACAGAGCCTGTGATGGAAGATATACATGTTATGTCACCAAGAAAGACCTTCAAGTATCCACAAGGTAACTGAGTAAGGTAACTGAGGTAACTGAGTTAAGTAAGGTAACTGAGGTAAGTAAGGTAACTGAGGCTGAGAGAAGTTACCTGATTTACTCAAGATGACTCACCTAAGTGGCAGAGCCCAAACTCAAACCATGGGTGTCTGACCCTGAAGTTCAAGTTCTTAAGTCTGATACAATACCCTGATGAGTTTGATATTAAAAATGGCCCAATTCTTGTACCAGATGAAATTTTAAAAATTGAAGAATGTTAATGTATGTGACTGTGTGTATGTGCGTGTGAAGAAAATCAACCAAAAAAAAAAAAAAAAAACTCAATTGTAACAATTCTGGATGGTCAGAATTTGGAAGAAATGAATAATTGTTAAACGTGCTGTCAATTTTTCACTTAGGCTTATTTCTTACTCCAATTCTACTGGGATGTTCACCTTCTTACAGCATGATTTCAACATGGGATGTTCATCTAAGGATAAGCAATGGAAGCACCTATTTCAATGCTATCTTTGCACCATGGCTTTCATTCAGGCCCATGAAAATCCACTCCTGACAGTTGGGGTCATGTAAAGTCTCAGTGTGTTCAACCTTGATTCTGTGAAGCTTAGCCAAACATCCAGTAACTCAGGGAACTCATTTCTAATTACTCTATTGGTAACCTCAGATTGGAAAGCGTCTAACCTTGGTGGAAGAAGGCCCAAGGGAGAGAAAGGGCATCTCAGGTAGGTTAATGCAGAAAAGAAACAGGGTGAGAACAGGCTGGGCCATACCATGCTCTGCCTCACATAGGAAGAGTAGTGCCACGAAATGTCTAGACTGGTATGTAGCCCTGAAACGGGAGGCCTTCAGCATAGGAAAGTCTGCAGCATGGATTTTGAAGTCACCAAGGATGATGGCATGTGAGGAAACACCTAAGGAAATACGGGTGATATCACTTTGGAAAGTGATTTCCAACACAGAAAACTATGTCAATTACTTTCCAAAAAGTTGGCTCATTCATTTATACATTCAAATAAACATTTATGGAGCATCTATTTTATGCCAGGAGCTATATGGAACTTTAAGAGTATGAAAATAAGCAAAAGAAAATCTTTGTCCTTAAAAAACTTAGAATGTTGGAGTGGTGACTAACAATTTTGTTGATGATGGTTTTGAGCTGTTCAAGACAGGAAGCAGAGAACTGATTAGGATCTGATGATAGAGTAAACCAACAGAGTACAGATAGATAAAGAGGGAGGGAGAGATTTCAAAATATATACTTAGGAGATGATAATCGTCAGTACTTGGTAATATATTGGATACAGAAGATGATTTTATAAAAACAGTAAAAGGTATCTTTCACAGATTTCTAGCTTGAAGAAAACAAGGGATAATATAAATCTCAGGAATCCATTCACTTGACAAATATTTATTAAGCACTTCTTAAATGTCTTCTTAAAAGATGATTTTAGCATAGTTTGTCTGATTGAATCTAGATAATTGAAGTGAACATCTTTCAGAGATTTAGATATTGAAAAGGAACATAAGACAAAATGTAATCCAACCATTCCAAATAAATTATGAAAAAGTAGGCTCAAATAATTATAACATTGAACCACCACCATGTGCCAAGCACTATATATGCTTTATAACTAATCCTTAGGACAGTGACTTTCAGCATCCCCATTCACAAATGAAAAAACTGGAGCTGACAGGGATTAAATGTCTTATCCACAGACTCATACTATTAAGTGGCAGAGGTCAGATTCAAACCCACACCTGCCTAACACCAAATACCATGCACTTCTCACAAAGTTCTCACAAAGTCTTACTGCCTTCAAAGACAATGAGTTGGCACCTCAAGGTTACATAATAAGTAACAGTGTTTGAACTAGAACTTCATTTCAACTCCCTTTTTTAGCTGGCCCTTAACATAACATCATAATAACCTGTGTTATGTTTTAGTTTAGTTCTATTAATTTTAAAGGCATGTGATCCATTGAAAATATTTCCCTCTCCAAAATTTTGTTGTATAACCAGTGCTCTGCATCTAGTACTTGCTCACAAGAGCCAATTGAGTACATTTCATTCCCAACTCTGCATTCAGGGCTGGGAGCTGGAAGCTTGAAATCAGCCATGGTGTGAATATCTGCACCACAGAAATTTAAATAAGCTATAAATTAGGGCTTCTATGAGTTTGTCTTGGAAAAGCGGGTTGTTAAACATTTACCAGAATACCAGCGATGTTTAAATATTTTTAGATACGCATTTGTTACATAAAAGTCAGTTGAGGACTTCAAAATCACTTTCTTAATGTGAGTGAATTGAGGTTTGGCTTAATATAAAATATTTTTATCACCTTTGATGTAACCTGTTGGGTGAATAGAAAACAGTGTTGTCATCATCAGATGCTTTACACACAATACAATTAAAACCACTTACATTCAATTTTAAAATCTATTGATTTATCCCATAATTATTTTTAGTCTATATTTCTCTATACAATCACTTTTGTAAATTTCAAGTTTCTAAATCATAGCATGTTTGGGGGCTACTTTTCTTGTAGTAGATTTACGAAGTTTGGGGAGAGGAGTCTCCAGTTACTTTTTCACAGTGAGATTCCAAGATCTCCTCTTAACATTGACTAAACCATCAGCTCATAGAAGTATATATACAATTGCCATTATATGTTACTATTACATGTGATCATGTGGTCAGTATGATTTCTCAACTACTGCCAAGATGGAATGATTAAATGGCTTTTTGAGCAAAACTACTCAAAGGAAACAGATGCTTTACCTGGTATCACACAGTTCATTGCTCGTGGCTGCATCATAACAGAGAAATTCTCTTTCAAATCAACGAGTGCTACAGTCAAAAGAGACTTTCCATACTTCACGATGGAGATGTGAACAATAATTCTTCCTTTCATTGGAAAAAATGTGCATTTTGATAAACTATGTAGGCACACATTAGCTCAGAATGGTGGATTCAAGGAAAGCATGAATATTAATTTGTAATATTTTGAAAGGGACATGTTTATGGAAATGGGATGATTACTTACTGGTAATTGTGTCATAATAATGTTAGTACTTTATGTACAATCTCAAAAACAAATAACCCACGGAGCCTAGCACCACAATATCATCAGCAGCCCGTCGAAAGCAAATCTTTCTTTGAAGACAAATACCTTAAAGAAAATTAAATGGGAATTTGCAAAGAGTCCTGAATCCCACAGGTACTGGCTCTCTCTAGACAAGCAGGTATCCAAAGAAGGCTCATTCTTGCTGGAATTGCCATAAACAAGCACAATTTGGACTAAAATCCCAGCCAAACTCTGGCTGCTGAAAACTGCTATTGGTTTCTCAATCCTTCCAGGAAAAAAAAAGAGGAAGTTAGAATAATGGAAAAATCCTGTGGTTTGAGGGCAGTTTTGTAAAACCTATAGGATTTTTTAAATTGGGAATTACAAAGCTACATTTTCCAATCTCTGCAAGTCATTCATGGATGCAGGTATTTTTTTTTTCAAGAAAGTAGAAGTACAGCTGTTAAAACAATAAATATTCTCTTTCAGAAAAGACCACATTGACTGCATTATAGGTGCCCTGGAAAAGACCCCACAGCCTGCCACCTTGCATTTGAAAGGACAGGGGTCATGAACCACAGATACAGGACACATGGACATGATAGAAAGAGAACTGGATTTTCATCAGATGTTGTCAATTTCCCAAATCATGCTTTAAAGAAGATATATGTGACAACTAGGGAGTGACACCTCGCAGGTTACCTTCCCATCCTTTCCTATCTCACTTGTATACAGATCCCACAAACATGCATTTTTGATGCATTAGCCCAACACTCTTCCTATTGACTCGAGCTACTAGCATGTGGTTCTCCTTGATCATTGAATTCCAATGCTGTTTTTTCCAGGTTCACTCTTTTCTTTTAAGCACATACTGAGCACTCAAATTCACTGCTTCTCTGTCTTAGCCCAGACTGCCATAACAAAGTACCACAGACTGGGTGGCTTAAACAACAAAAAATTATTTTCTCACAGTTCTGGAGGTTGGAAGTCCAAAATCAAGGTACTTGTAGAATTTGTTTCTCCTGAGGCTTCTTTCTTTGTCTTGAAGATGGCAGACTCTTCCTTGTGTTCCCACATGACCTTCCCCCTGTGCAAGCACCTTCCTGGTATATCTCCCTCTTCTTATAAGGACACCAGCCCTATTGGATTGGGGCCCCAACTTATGACCTCATTTAACCTTAATCACCTCCTTAAAGGCCCTGTCTCCAAATACAATCACATTGAGGGTTAACGCTTCAACATATGAATTTGGCAGGGATACAATTCTGTCCCTCATACTCCTTTCTTTCACTATAGAGGCAGTGGAAAAAATAAGAATACTGAGATATATATATATATATAATATCAGTATTATATACACATATAGATCATATATATGTATATAGATCATATATATACATAATACAGTGAAAAAATATGAATATATAATCAGTATTATATACATATATGTATATAAGATATATACATAGTATACACACACATAGATATATGCATATAAGATATATACATATACACACACACGCAGACACACACACATATATCTCACAGTGACAAATGGCATAAAATCCTGTGAAAAGACCAGAATTTACAGTTAAACAGAGGAGCCTTCAGATTTGCCCCTCACTTGCCCAGCCATGCCTTAACTCCTTATACTGCCTAGTGATGTCCAGTGATGCTCAGCAGTACAGGTTGCATTAGTTCACTGAGATCCAGTTTTCTCACTTATACAAAGGGAATCAATTAAGTCATTTATTCAATATCTCTGTACTGAGCACCTACTATTTTGCAGGCACTATTCCACGTGCTGGGGATATAGCAGTGAACAAAATACACAGAAATTTTTCCCTCTCTATACTCCCTTTCCACCACACAGCACCTCCTTGAGCTTTTGTCCCAGCTGGGGAGACAGAAATAAACAGACAAAGTATGTTGGATGATGCTAAATGCTATGTAGAGAAGTGAACTAAAGGAGCTGAAGAGCATAAAGGGGTAAATTTTAAATAAGGTGGTCAAAAGGGGGTCTCACTGGAAAGGAGGCATTAGAGCAAAGTCTTCTTAGAGATGAGAGAGTATCACATGGTAAGTCATGGAGGCAAGGGGACAATTGCAACTGAGTCCTTGGTGTGTTTCAGGAGGAGCTAGAAGCCAGAGCAGTGACTGGAGAAAAGTGGGCCAGGCAGAATAACAGGACATGACATCAGAGAGGCAAATCCCGGGTATGTTTTATGAAGTGGGGAGCATATGTCCAGGACTCTTATAAGAACTATGCATTTAACTCTGAAATGGGATGGAAGGGTTTTAACTGACTTGACTTTATTGAGAATAAACTTGGGAGAGGGTGTGACAAGGTAGAGGTTGGGAGAACAGTCAGGAAGCCATTCTGACAGTCTAGGACTAGAGAGTGGAGGTGGAGGTGGTTGGTTCTGGATGTATTTTGAAGGTAAAGCCAACAAGATTTTGCTGATGGATTGGGTGTGAGAGTATGAGAGACAAAGACCAAATAGGACACAAGGAGAAAAGTGAAGGAAAAAATGGGGGAAAATGAAGTCATCATTTTTTCTGAGATAGGGAAGAATAGAGAGAGGATAAGGATAAAGTAATCTGAGGTAACCCATTAGACATCCCAGTGGAGAAGTAGAGGAGACACAATATCCCCTTTGTGTAGTTGTTATAAGAATTAATTAACTCAGACTGGGTGCAGTGGCTCATGCCTGTAACGCCGGTACTTTGGGAGGCTGAGGTGGGCAGATCACTTGAGGTCAGGAGTTCAAGACCAGCCTGGCCAACATGGCGAAACTCCGTCTCTACTAAAAAATACAAAAACTAGCCAGGCATGGTGGCAGGTGCCTGTAAGTCCCAGCTACTAGGGAGGCTGAGGCAGGGAGAATTGCTTGAACTCAGGAGGTGGAGGTTGCAGTGAGCCAAGATCATGCTGCTGCACTCCACCCTGGGTGACAGAGCAAGACTCCATTTCAAAAAATAAAAATAAAAAAGGAATTAATTGAATCAAGAGATACAAACGTTAGCTAACACTTATTGACTGTTAGCTGTATCAAGTACTGCTCTAAGTACTTTATCTGTGCCATCTCATTTACTCCTTACAACAATCCAGTGAGAAATATTATTTTTGGCCCTATCTTATTGATAAGAAAACTGAAGTTAACTATTTGCCCAAAGCCATCAGGAAGCTGACAAGGCCCATGCCCTTGACACTAGACTCTCCTGTTTTTCCTGGATAACATGAAATATGCCAAGGTCATTGTGGTAAAATGTCAAAACAGAAAACCTGTGCTGTCTGCAGGTTAATTCTCTACTCAGGTCCTTCTGACTGATGGTTCATGCTGTCCTTTGTGGCATCTGTATTTTCATGGAGCAGGATGCCCAGTATGGTGTCCACACATCTGCAGAGGCAAAACTGGAGCTAATGTGCTGTCTTAGTCCATTTTGTGTTGCTACAATAGAATATCTGAGACTGGGTCATTTATAAAGAACTGAGACCTATTTCTTACAGTTCTTTATACAGATAAATCCAAGGTAGAGGGGCCACATCTGTTGAGGGACTTCTTGAACATCATTCCATGGTGGAAGGTGGAAGGGCAAGACAGTGTGCAAGACAGCAAGAGAAGGCCGAGCTTCCTTTTATAACAAGCCCACTTTCAAGATAACGAACACACTCCTGCAATAATGACATTAATCCATTCATGAAGGCAGAGGTCTCATAACCCAATCAATCACCTCTCAATGGGCTCCAACACTGTTACATTGGGGGTTAAGTTTCGAATGCATGAACTTTAGGGGACACATTCAAACCATAGCATCCAGCTTCTGCTGGTTCATTTTTATAGCAAAACATACATATTAAAGAAATAGAAAAGCAAGAAACAGAGAACAGCAGAGAGTGTAAGAACACGGAAGTGGGAGAGTACAGGCCACCACCATGAAGGCACAAATCTGTAGGGTCCTGGAAAACCACCCAGGTGTCTCCTGTGAGAGCGTGTCTCTAATCTTTTAGATGCAAATTAACAAATAGGCCCAGGACTCCTGAGGGAGAACACCGTGCTCTCCTTCCCATGCTTCTAAACAACAGGAGAGAGACCAAGAGGACGTAAAGGGTGACAGAGGCCATTCATTCTTGCCAGCATGAGAGTTCCCCTCCCGTCCTTCCTTCTTTCACAGTAAGACTCACTCACACTTAGACATTCTCAAGAGTCAGCGTAGAAGGAGCAGGTGAGGCATCTGGATTTAGAATCCTCAAACAGCAAAGCATCACTGATTCTTTCTCAAAACCCACCACGCCCTCACACCCCCACCTCATGAGGCAATAGCTACATTTGTGTGTGTTTCAGCCATTACAATGCAGCAAGCATTTTAGGTCCAGTTCATTTTCAGCCAAAAAGAACCCTTGGGGCACAAAGATTCTAATATCTGAAGGTAAAGGCAAATAGAAAAGAGAGGACTCTTCCCCAGGTGTAGTCACAAAGTTAGGAAGCTTCTGAGTCACATTAGCCAGCTCCTGGCAGGATGTTATCCAAAGAGCCCCTCCCGACCCCACCCCCGGTTGCATGTTATATGCCGTCTTTCCCAACAAAACCTCTCCATTGAGTGACGCTCTCTGGAGAAACGTGCCTCTAATAATCACATAAGAAGCTTGGCAGACAAATGCATGGCCACTGAATCCACTAGTAAAGGAGAATATCCAATAATTTAAAGGAGATTTAAAAAACTCACAGGAGCCTTTAGCTGCTTCCTCGAAGCTGGTACTCAGGTAGCCAGGAGCTTTCTCAGGTCACCTGGGCAGCATCCTGTGGGAACCCAGGTGCTGTCCCCTGCTCACTCTCCCCTGAGTCAACAATCCCTGAGGAAGTGTCCTTTGTTAGCCTGTCCCATGGCTTAATTTTTGCACAAAATACCAGCCTCTAGCATTTGCAGAATGCAGCATGCAAGAGAAGTTGAATCTGGCACAAGGCCTGGACTCACCGGATAACCTTGGGGCTGAGTCTTTTGTTCCTCTAGTCCTTCAGCTCAAAGAGGGGCTGCAATGAGAACCAGAAATGACATTTGAGTTTAAGCCTTTCCCAGGGAAATAAATCACTGTGAAAAGATATACTTGGAAACCCGATTTGGCCTTTTTTCTCTTTTACTTGAATATCCCTTCAGAGGTATAGAAGAAAGTTCACATCACAAAAGCTGCACTTAGAAAGCATTAACTCGGAGGCCAGATCCAAAGAGAAGAAAAAATTTACAGTTAAGGATTAAGCCACTAAGAGCTGGAATAAGAACCTGGCTTTGGGTAGGATCTTCTCTGCAAAGGTCCAGGTTAGTTCTTAATACAACAGCATGTCACACCTCTCAAGCTGGGACTCCTAGCAGATGGCTCAGTGTCTTCCAGGATGGCCCGTGGACCTACAATGGTATTAATGTTTACAAATGAAAAATGCCCCTGCTTTGGTTTCTAGCTTAAATCACCAAGGACACTTCTTTAAAAATTTTTCTTTTTGGATATGACAGATTTTTGTTTCAGGAAAAAAAAATGAAGATTTGCATGAAGCAGAAGCCAAGAGAGTGGAATGGACTGTATTTGTTATCACTGTTATTTGTTTGCTGGTGGTGGGGAGGGCATTTTAAAGTGCAGATAGTAGGGGTTTGGTTTTTGTACCCCAGAAAAAGATTCTATAACAAGGATGTGAATAGAAATATAGTTGACTTTTGAATGCTTGTGGGGGTACCAACCACCCACGCACTGGAAAACCCGCAAATAACTTTTGACTCTCCAAAAACTTAACTACTGATAGCTTACTATTGACCAGAAGCCTTACTGATAACCTAAACAATTGATGAATACATACTTTGTATGTTATATGTATTATATACTGTATTCTTATAGTAAAGTAAGCTAGAGAAAAGGTTATTAAAAATCATAAGGAAGAGAAAATATGTTTACTAGTCAATTAAGTGGAAGTGGATCATCATAATGATCTTTATCCTCATGGTCCTTATGTTGAGTAGACTGAGGAAGAAGAGGAAGAGGAGGGGTTGGTCTTGTGTCTCACAGTGGCGGAGGCAGAAGATGTGAAGGAGGCAGAAGGAGAGGCAGGAGAGACAGGCATATTCAATGTAACTGTTATTGAAAAACATCTGCATATAAAAAAGTGGACCCATGCAGTTCAAATCTGTGTTGAGCAAAGGTTAACTGTAGTTTATTTGAAAGGTGATACCAGGATACTGTTAAGGGAAGGGGTAAGGAAGTGAGACAGGGAAGGAAAGGAAATCAATAAAGTGGGTGTCATTGAGCTGAAGCTCATCCTGCCAGAAAACCCTGGGGGCTGGTGTACATGGTGCACTTCCGATTTTTTGCAGTTGAAGAGCTAAGAAGCCGAGGTATGAATACTTCCTGCCTATCTTTGCTCAAGAACTGCCTCTAGAGCATGAAGACACCACTCTTTCAGCTTCCTCTGCCTGCTGGCTGGGTGTACCCCAGCGCCCAGATCAAAGCCCACAGCTGAAGGTTGGCAGGGGCTGGTAGCCAGCCAGCTTCAGCACATGTCATGAGTGCTAAGGAATAAGAGGGGCACAAACACTACCACTAAAAGTAGACCAGTCACCCATGTAGATTTTTGGTGCATATAGATATTTTTGCCCCAGGGTGACCTTATTTATTTGACATTATAAAATTCTACCAGACAACTATGGAAGCACATGTAATACACATTATACACATGCGCACACACATACATACACATTATGGCAAATGGTCATGATGATGAAATGGGTATTACTCAGTAACCCATACACCAAATTAAAACAGATGAAGGTGTCTGAAATAATAATTAATAAAATGAGCAAATTGTCAACTATAAGGCAGCAGGTGGGAGTCAAGAAGACTGTAGTACAATTTTTGCATTTGTATGTTATTTTTTAGGAAAACAAAACGAGTAATTTTTCATGCACTTATACCATGTATATTCTGACAGCATCCCAATTTTACCTGAAAACAAGTATATTGCCACCAGGTAACAATGAGAATGCTACCTGGAGCTAGTGAATTTAAACTAATATTATTAAGTATATACAAAGAAGCATGTATTGAAATAGCTATTTTATAAATAGAAATAAATGTAATAAGAAAAGAAAGAATTTAAGAAGGGAAAAATGGCCCATATGTGATTTGGGCACTCACTTTCTTAATACAACAAATATGATTTGCCAGAAATTTAAGCACTGAGTATATCACTTGCCATATGCCTCTGTAAAATGGGAAGATACCACTAATTATAGTGCAACCGTCCCAGTAATTAAGAGGGTTCACTCAGGATTGGTAAGTAGAAAGAGATCTGAGAACTATTTGGAAATGTGTTGAAATCACTCATTATTAATGTGAAATTAGTAATGAGACCTAGTCAGACCCTTTAAAAAGATGCACAATGAGGCCAGGCATGGTGACTCACACCTGTAACCTCAGCACTTTGGGAAGCCAAGGCGGGCAGATCGCTTGAGGTCAGGAGTTCAAGACTAGCCAGGCCAATATGGTGAAACCCCATCTCTAACAAAAATACAAAATTAGCCAGGTGTGGTGGCAGGTGCCTGTAATCCCAGTTACTCAGGAGGCTGAGGCAGGAAAAATGCTTAAACTGGGGAAGCAGAGGTTGCAGTGAGCCAAGATCACACTGCTGCACTCCAGCCTAGGATACAGAGCGAGACTCCATCTCCAAAAAAAAAAAAGATGCTCAATGAAAAATGTATTTCCCTCCTATCTAGGGCTCACAATCACCTTCCTCAAAGATAACTGCTGCAAATGGTATTTAGGCCTTTGTTGTGAGCTAAATTGAGTTCCCCTCAAAATTTATATGCTAATACCCTAGCCTCCAGTTCCCCAGAATATGACTGTATTTGAAGACAGGGCCTTTAAAGGGATGATTACGTAAAAATGGAGACATTCGGATGAGCCCTAATCTAATATGAATGGCATCCTTACAAAACAGGGGATTAAGACATATAAAGAGACATCTGATGCATGCTCCCACAGGAAAAACCATGTGGGGACGCAGAGAGAAAGTAGCCACATCTGCAAGCCACAGAGAGGGGCCTCAGAATGAAATCAACCTGGCTGATGTCTTGAGCTTGGACTTCCAGCCTCCAGAACTGTAAGACATTTCTGTTTTCTAAACTACCCAGTCAGTGGTATTTTGTTAATGGCACCCCTAGCAAATACAGCTTTCCTTCAAGAACTCTTCTACACATATTCAATATACACAGATGGTGGATAGATGGAGAGAGAAAGAGGTTAAGATTTATGTTTACTTTTTTCTAACACAAAAAGTTAATCAACAATATAGTGTTCTACAGCTTGCTATTTTTACTTTACAGTATATTGTGAAAATTGTTTCAAATCAGCATATGCAGACGTATGTCATTCTGTTTGACCATTGTACAGTTTTCTTTCCTTTTTTTTTTTTTTTTTTTTAATAAAGACAGTCTTGCTCTGTTGCCCAGGCTGGAGTGCAGTGGCGTCATCTCGGCTCACTGCAACCTCCGCCTTCTGGGTTCAAGCAATTCTCCTGCCTCAGCCTCCCAAGTAGCTGGGATTACATATGTGAACCATCATGCCTGTCTAATTGTTGTATTTTTTTTAGTAGAGATGGAGTTTTGCCATGTTGGCCAGGCTGGTCTTGAACTCCTGACCTCAAGTGATCCACCTGCCTTGGCCTCCCAAAGTGCTGGGATTACAGGCATGAGCCACCATGCCCGGCCACATTGTACAGCTTTCTACTGTATGAATAAACCATAAATTATTTAACCAGTTAAGTCTTGATGGTTATTTAGTTTCTTCTCAGTCTTTAGGACAAGCAATATTATACCTCAGTCTTTACCCATATGTACAAGTAAACCCGGAGAATAAACTAGGTGAACGGCTACATTCTATAAAGACATCCCCCTGGTAGGGCAGAGGTGGATCTATGTCCCTCACCTTCACTTCTCCTGTGTACTATCAATCTTTGGGTTTGTACCTTCCTTTCAATTTGATCTTCCTAGCAAGCCAGTTTAGGGTGTAGGACAGTATACATTAACCCAGCTAGGCAGGTATGATTCTGAGCCAAGTTCCAACAAGATTAAAGAAAGGAGGCCGGGCACGGTGGCTCATGCCTGTAATCCCAGCACTTTGGGAGGCCGAGGCAGGTGGATCACTTGAGGTCAGGAGTTCGAGACTAGCCTGGCCAACATGGTGAAACCCCATCTCTACTAAAAATACAAAAATTAGCCAGATATGGTGGCTCATGCCTGTAATCCCAGCTACTCCAGAGGCTGAGGCATGAGAATTGCTTGAACCTGGGAGGCGGAGGTTACAGTGAGCTGAGATGATGCCACTGCACTCCAGCTTGGGCGACAATGCAAGACTCTGTCTCTAAAAAAAGAAAAAAGGAACAGATTGTAAAAAGAATCTGTGCAGCTGGGCGCAGTGGCTCACACCTGTAATCTCAGCACTTTGGGAGGCCGAGGCAGGCAGATCACCTGAGGTTGGGAGTTTGAGACCAGCCTGATCAACATGGAGAAACACTGTCTCTACTAAAAATACAAAATTAGCAGGGCATGGTGGCACATGCCTGTGATCTCAGCTACTTGGGAGGCTGAAGCAGGAGAATCACTTGAACCCGGGAAGTGGAGGTTGCGGTGAGCCACTATCGCACCATTGCACTCCAGCCTGGGCAACAAGAGCGAAACTCTCAAAAAAAAAAAAAAAAAAGAATCTGTGAAGGAAGGTCAAGAAGGAAAGAGGAAACACACACACATACACACACATGCACACACACACATAAAACATTCATGAACATTAGGTAGTTACATGACCAACAGCCTTCTCTCACAGATTTTAGAAACTATGAAATTAGTTGGTCCTGGCATTGAGAGTTACAAATAGCATTACCTGTTTTCATCCCTTGGGTACTAGCTACCAGCAGCCTAATAGAAAAAGCCTCCCTAGCAATGGCCTGTTAGTAAATCATGCTGATTCTCCAGAACAAATGCCTTCTTATGCCCTTTAATAGAACATTCCCTTTCCTGGATGCTTTATCTATTATAAACCCACAGAAAATTATGTAATTTAAAAAAATCAAAGGACTTTTGTATCTTATAGCACAGGTAAACTATCTAACCTATTTCACCATGACTTTTTAGAAATAAATGCCAGCTGTAATTTTGAAAGTACTAAGAACAGGTGTAATAGTGTGTCCACTGGTCATCTATCCTGCTCAAGCCTGGATGACAAGGATGAACTTTCTATTCTTATGAATCACCTTAATGCACTCCTGCAGGAGATTTGCAGCAGTGTTAGTATATTTGTAAGGCCGTGGTGTTATAAAACTTGTATCCCAGCTTTGAAATATTTATCATTACTCTTCCTTCCTGTTTGCTCTGAAAACATTCCCTGGCAAACCTACAGGAAAAGGTGAGTTCAGTGTCCTTCTCTCTCCTCAATTTCAGGAAACTCTGCCCCTACGCTGCAGATAACACCAACAGATAGGTGACAATATGAAGAAACATGCTCCCTCTTTGCAGCTGCTACAGAGTTCCTTAAAGAAGGAATAGGTCTAGGTGTGAAAAGAGGTTGTTCTTGGAAGACCTCACTGATCAGGGATCTGGGCAGAACTTGTCCACGGAGACAAGGGGTGGGGGTGGGGGTGGGGCTAGTTGTGTGTCTGGAGGGTGGAACATGTGAAGATGTGATCAGAGACGTGGGAAATATCTGGGACCCTCATCCATGCCTACTCTCCCAAACCCTTCATTAGAAGTCAAAAGTTACAATGAGTTTGTTGTATTCATGTGACAAATATCAATTGAGTGCCTACTGTGTGTTTCAGGCACTGACATAATGGTTGGATTCAGGAGTCTGGGTCATGCTAATGACCTTCTTGAGGATTGGGACGACACAGAGTTTCAAATCTTGGACCCAACACGGTTGTTGAAGGATTATCTGTGATTGTGTAAGTTGTGCACCTGCCACTTAGCCTAAGTCCTCTCTACCCCTCATCTCGTGAGCGGAGAAGAGGAGCTGTTAGAACGTTCTGATAAGGGTAACACAGGCTGTAGTCAGATAACCAGGGAACATTGTCAAGAATGGATCAGCCACAAACACATCACATCAAGCATAGTTTCACCTCGGGCCTAGAGAAAGACGTAAAAATGACCTTTGTATTAATACGTAAAACACAGAGGTAGACAAACCTGCAGTCAAATATTGTCTCTAGTATTGTGTGTATTTGAGCAGTTACTTAACTTCCCTGAGCCTCAGTATCATCAGGTCCTCAGCTATAAAATGGAAATAATTATAGTATCCATTGCACAGGTTCAAAGCTGAAGATAGAATTAAATGAGGAATTACACATACACACACATGCACACATATCCCACTACCTGTCACATAATAACTCCATAAATATTAGTTATCATTATTATCAAGTCATACGGAAAGGCCCTTCTTCCCAGCTTTTACGCATTTTTTTGCAGAACATCCACTTCCTTCTTTCAGGCACTCATAAATTGCATGGGGAGGCATACCCTATCACATCAAATATCATCTTCAGCAAAAAATCCTGACCCTTCTGCAATCAGGACACCTCACTTGTCTAAAGACATCAAACTCAAATGGGAGGATTCTCTGTTAGGACAGTCACACATTTGACTCGAGGAAATGCAATTAATGCACACACCGAGGTGCAGATATTTCTGCTTTCCTTAATGGGAAGCTAAGTACAAAGGAAGGAGGATTGGGCTTAGCCAGAAGAGGTGGGTTGGAGTTCTGATTCTGGTGCCGGCCAGCTCTGTACCTTGACCATCAGTTTTTTTCTGAACGACTTTTCTTACTGGCCACTGTTGTAAGGTCTGTAAGATGAAGGGATTTGTAAAGAACTCACTACAAATGAAATTTAGCGTGGTATTATTGTTTGGATGACACAGAAAGACAGTGGTCTTGAAATCAGACAGACTCAGGTTTGCTTTCCTGCTGTGACACTGACTGGCTGTGTGGCTTTGGGCGAGTCACATAACTTCTCTGGTGAACCTCTGTCATCGTAGACAATAACAGCTGCTCTGCTGAGGTTACAGGGCTGCTAAGCCTCAAACCTGAAAAAAATGAATATCAGCAGGGCACGGTGGCTCCCGCCTGTAATCCCAGCACTTTGGGAGGCTGAGGCGGGTGGATCATGGGGTCAGGAGATCAAGACCATCCTGGCTAACACGGTAAAACCCTGTCACTACTAAAAATACAAAAAATCAGCCAGGCATGATGGCTTGTGACTAATCTCAGCTACTTGGGAGGCTGAGCCAGGATTATCACTTGAACCTGGGAGACAGAGGTTGCAGTGAGCCGAGATCACGCCACTGCGCCCCCGCCTGGGCTACAGAGCAAGACTCCATCAGGAAAAAAAAAAAAAAGAATACCAAAGAGCTCTGAACTTTCAAACAAAAGCTGTGTGGTTGTTATTTGGGGTTGTGATTCATCACAATTAGAGCATTTCTTTTGGCAGCTGTGTAGCCCATAACCCAACAAGGTAGAACAGAAGAGTAAAGCCAGCGAAGCCAGAAAAAGCAGGGGAAATGCCAAGACAGCAGAAGTCATTTTTCAACCCAAGGTCTGACAGGAACCCAGGACCTACAGAATTTGGAACCAGAGATGTGGCTAGAGAGTCTACCTGTTTGTGATGGGAAGCTCACCCATAACCTGAGGCTGCTGACAGGAATTACAACAGAGCAGAGATTCAGAGTACTTCCCCTGACCCAGCAGCGCTGTTTTCTCAAGCTCCAACAGGTGAGTTCTCTGTGGCCTCCTTCAAATGCCCAAATGTCAGCACCCAGCCTGCTTGGCAAGGAGGGGACCCTGCGGCCAGAGGCACAGTTGGAGAGTGTTGATCTGCACTCGCTCCCAAATAAACATCCATGGCTATTTCATTAGCCTCACACACCTTTCCATCCTTGGTTGATTCGTTCTGTGTCTGGAATTGGTGGGTTCTCGGTCTCACCGACTTCAAGAATGAAGCCGCGGACCCTCGCGGTGAGTGTTACAGTTCTTAAAGGCAGCGTATCCGGAGTTTCTTCCTTCTGGAGGGTTCGTGGTCTCGCTGTCTCAGACTGAAGCTGCAGACCTTCGCGGTGAATGTTACAGCTCTTAAGGTGGCGCGTCTGGAGTTGTTTGTTCCTCCCAGTGGGTTTGTGGTCTCACTGGCTTCAGGAATGAAGCTGCAGACCTTCGTGGTGAGTGTTACAGCTCATAAAGGCAGTGTGGACCCAAAGAGTGAGCAGCAGCATTTATTGCAGACTACAAGAACAAAGACTCCACAACACGGAAGCACACCCGAGTGGGTTGTACACTGCTGACTCAGGCAGCCTGCTTTTATTCTCTTATCTGGCCCCACCCACATCCCGCTGATTGGTCCATTTTACAGAGAGCTGATTGGTCTGTTTTACAGAGAGCTGATTGGTCCGTTTTGACAGGGTGCTGATTGGTGCCTTTACAATCCCTGAGCCAGACACAAAAGTTATCCACTTCCCCACTAGATTAGCTAGATACAGAGTGTCAATTGGTGTATCCACAAACCCTGAGCTAGACACAGGGTGCTGATTGGTGTGTTCACAAACCTTGAGCTAGACACAGAGTGCTGCTTGGTGCACTCACAATCCCTTGGCTAGACACAAAGGTTCTGGAAGTCCCCACTAGATTCAGGAGCCCAGCTGGCCTCACCCAGTGGATCTCGCACCGGGGCCACAGGTGGAGCTGCCTGCCAGTCCTGCGCCGTGCGCCCCGCACTTCTCAGCCCTTGGGCAGTCGATGGGACCAGGCGCCGTGGAGCAGGGGGCGGCGCTCGTCGGGGAGGCTCAGGCCGCCACGCAGGAGCCAATGGCGGGGAGGTAGGGGGAATGGGGTGGGGGAGACTCAGGCATGGCGGGCTGCAGGTCCCGAGCCCTGCCCCACAGGGAGGCAGCTAAGGCCTGGCGAGAAATCGAGCGCAGGGCTGGTGGGCCAGCATTGTTGGGCGACCCGGCACACCCTCCACAGCTGCTGGCCTGGGTGCTAAATCTCTCACTGCCCGGTGCTGGCAGGGCTGGCCTGCCACTCTGAGTGCTGGGCCCGCCAAGCCCACGCCCTCCCAGAACTCTAGCTGACCGGCAAGCACCGCGCACAGCCCGGGTTCCGCCAGTGCCTCTCCCTCCACACCTCCCCGCAAGCCGAGGGAGCCGGCTCAGGCCTCGGCCAGCCCAGAGAAGGGCTCCTACGGTGCAGCGGGGGGCTGAAGGGCTCCTCAAGCACGGCCAGAATGGGCGCCCAGGCCGAGGAGGCACCCAGAGCGAGCGAGGGCTGCCAGCAGGCTGTCACCTCTCAGTTCTACTTCTTGAATAATGCTGTCCTTACGTTCTGCTGCAAATGCCAGGTCTAGCTAGTGCACAAATATTAATTACACTGTACTCCCCAGTGTTTCTGTAAAGACGATCAGCAGCGTCCCTTTTGAGAATGGTAGAGGAGTAAAAAAGACAGAAAATCTCTGAAATCATCTGACTCCCCAAGGTTTTGCTCCCAAATAAGCATTTAATTTGTATTCATTGTTGTGCTTTCCTCATGCTTCTGACATTAAAAAGTTTTTAGTATGATTCCACTGAAAAGAAATTTTGGGCAAAATAAAGAAATGCCAGAAAGGAAAGTGGTTGTCTCTTCAAGTGCTTCTCATCCTTTTTCTTTCTTTATTTTTTTAATGCTTACAAAACAAGGTGATGGTCAGGCTAAAGGTCCATCCCACCAGGCAGACTGCCCCGCTATTTGTAGCTGCAGGATGCTCGAAAACATCTGACAAGCCCCACAGAAAGGACTATTTTCAGTGCCAAGGAGAAAGCAAAGGGCCTGAAGGCCAAATCTTGCGTCTCAAAATGATGGTTATTATTTGCCTATGTTAGCTAGCTACAGCTGATATTTTTTTATCCCAAGAAAACCCTGCCATCGTGGTATTTATTGTCTTCTCACTGTGGTCCTCCTTCCTAATGTCTGTTGCCCTGCCAGCTGGAGGAGGGACATCTGCCCCTTCCCTGAATGTCACTAGAAGTCTGTTAAAGGAGGAAATAAAGTGTGACCTCATCTGCAATCCCCAAATCCCAAAGGTGTTGCAGCTTCAGTGCACACCCAGCAAAGGTGAGTGCCCTGGCACGAGGGCTTGACTCCCGCGCAGTCTCCATATGCCCTTATCCAGGTTCCTTTAGGACTTCACACACACAGAGATGTACACACACACACACGTCCAGCCTTGCTTCCAATCGCCCTTTGGGTCAGGGAGTAAACCCTTCATCAAAACAAAGCTAGTCACACAGACTCTACCCTGATGCAGAATTTTCATTGCAGATGTCAGGAAAAGGAGTTTATCTGTAAGATTCAAAGAGCTCTTGTTAGATGATGAAACCCTTTCAAATCTAATACTCATTTTTTATTTTCATTTTTATTTTTATTTTAAGTTCTGGGGCACATGTGCAGGACGTGCAGGTTTGTCACATAGGTAAATGTGTGCCATGGTGGTTTGCTGCACCTGTCAACCCATCACCTGGAACTTAAGCCGAGCATGCATTAGCTATTTTTCCAATGCTCTCCCTCCCCCCACCACACCCCCTGATAGGCCCCCGTGTGTTTTTCCCCTCCCTGTGTCCATGGGTTCTCATTCTTCAGCTCCCACTTATAAGTGAGAACATGCGGTGTTTGGTTTTCTGTTCCTGTGTTAGTTTGCCGAGAATAATGGCTTCCAGCTCCATTCATGTTCCTACAAAAGACATAATTTCATTCCTTTTTATGGCTGCATAGTATTTCATGGTTTCATTCACATTTTCTCGATTGCAAGGCACACAGGGCATCCAGACTAGAGGGACTGTTTTTATGTTAGTGGACCCAGTCCTGACATGAGGTCTGCAGCCTCCACCTCTGCTTCTGAGCCACCAGGTTTGTGGGAGATGGAACAGCTTCTCTGACCAGATCTCCCCTAGATTGCTGGGGAAGGGGGAGGTGGCAATCAGTCTTCACAGTGCTGAGCCTTTTTTTCTAAAAGAAAAAGGGAAATTGCAATTGCGAAAATGTGAAGAAAATCAGCCTTTCTCCTCAGATTCCATCATCCTGAACACCTGGAAAGAATGTCTCAATAAGAGGAAAGATTTTCCCTGCTATCTAGACACAATATCTGATAATGAGCCACTGAAAACACATCTGTACTGCTTTGATCAGACCCTGAAACAACAGCTAACAACTGTTGCTCCTTCCAAAAGAGCCAAAATAATGTTTGTCATATGAATATCTGAGCCTTTAAACAGAGTGTCAGTGGCAGTTTACAACTTTTAATTAAATTGCACTTCCTTTCAACATTGAAACACCTTTTTTAAATGTACTAATTATAAAAAATGATATATGCTTATAAAAAATTTAATCAGTACAGCTATGGATAAAGTAGAAAGATACATTCTTTAAGCTCTCCCATCTCCGAAGACAACCACTGTAAATATTTAGGTGTATATCCCTTGAGAATGTTTTTATGCATATATATTAGTTTTAAGTAAAACAGCAAGAATGTGTTTGCTGCATTTCTTTATTTTAATGAAAACTTCAAAAACACCTCGATGTCCATCAGTAAGAAAATAGTAAATTAAATTCTAGGACATCCATACAGTGGAATACCTTGCAGCTACTAAAAGAAAGCAAGAGATCTATATGCACTGACGATGAAAGATGTCCACAGTATATTTTCAAATGAGAAAAGCAAGTTGTAGAACAATAAATTGTGTTACAAATCTTAAGCATTTGCCTGTGCCTTCAGCCCACTGCACATGCTTCTTATCTCATTAATCATGATACCCCATTTTTCATTTTTTATTTTGGGTGAATGCAACAGTTATCAAGTATTGTCTTTTAGCTACCAATCCAGCTGTCTTTGCCCTGCTTTGTGATGCTGGAACTGGACCCTGTAAACATTTCTCCTATGCCTGTTGCCTGGCCATCGTGAGGGAAGGAGCTTCTATTTCCAATTCTGTTGTGCTTTTGTTCCTAGCAGAACAGCTTCCAGAGGACCAGTATGCCAGAGGCCAAAAGCGCTCACTCTCTGAGTTTTTCTGCCACTCACTCCATAGGCTGCTTCATGGAAACCAGCTCTGACCCACTGGCACTCTACTGTGAAGTTCTTGGCTACCATTATGCTGGCCCTGTGGACTAGCTCCAGACAACCCCACCCTTTAGTGAGCTGTTCCTACAAACTAGCCCTAGCCTGAGCCCTCTGGAAGATTTCTTCACTGCCACCAGGTTGCATGGTCCTGTGGTAACAAATACCTCTTGATCAAGTTCTGAAGCTTAACTTCATGAATATATGTGGGGGTGGAGACTGGATCTCCTAAGTTTTTTGTGTGTATTCTCTCCCTCAGCTCTAGAAACAGTGGCTCCTCTTGCTGAATTTGGTATTCCTAATTGTACACTGCCTTTTTTACCTCTTGTAGTAGTTAACCACGTGTTAGTAGTTAATAATTTTTACATTAACTTTTCCCTGTTCAAATTACTGGTGTGGTTTCTGCCTTCTCACTATACCCTGACGGATATGCTAAATATAAGTAAACAGAAGAAGAAATTCCAAAACACCAAGCATTCACTTCATGTAGTATGAAGATGAGTCTTTGGGAAAATTATGACTAGAAAATTGTTTGGCAGTTTGGAGACAAGAGTTAAAAGGCAAGTCTTGGCCTGTACAACTCAAGCATCCATTAAACTGCCCCTCACCTTCTGTTTAAATCAATGGGCCACAGGTAAAATGGATCCCTCTCAGACTTATGAATAGAGATAGTGTGATTTTAGGTATCAACTTGACTGGATTACACAAAACCTAGAGAGCTGGCAAAGCATTATTTCTGAGTGTGCCTGTGAGGATGTTTCTAGAGGAGATTGGCATGTGAGCTGGTAGACTGAGTGGGAAAGATCTGCTCTCAGTGTGGACAGGCATCCAATCATCTGGGGGCCCAGTTAGAACAAACAGGCAGAGGAATGGTGAGTTCCTTCTTTTTCTCTCCTGGAGCTGGAACATCCTTCTTCTCTTGCCCTTGGACATCAGAACTACAGGCTTTCTGGCCTTTTGCCTGTAGAACTTGCACCAAGGGCCTCCCCATGTTCTCAGGCCTTCAGCCTCAGACTGAGGGTTACATCATCAGCTTTCCTGGTTCTGGGGCTTTCAGACTTAGACTGAGCCATGCTGCAGGCATTCCAGACTCTCCAGCTTGCAGATGGCCTATCATAGGTGATATGATTTGGCTGTGTCCCCACCCAAATCTCATCTTGAATTGTAACTCCCACAATTCTCACCTGTCGTGGGAAGAACCTGGTGGGAGGTGATTGAATTATGGGGGCGGGTGGTTCCTGAGCTGTTCTCATGATAGTGAGTGAGTATCACAAGATCTGACGATTTTAAAAACAGAAGTTTCTCTGCACAAGCTCTCTCTTTGCCTGCCGCCATACACATAAGATGGGACTTGCCCCTCCTTGCCTTCCACCATGATTGTGAGGCCTTTCCAGCTACATGGAACTCGGAGTCCAATTAAGCCTCTTTCTTTTGTAAATTGTCAAGTCTCGGGTATGTCTTTATCAGCAGTGTAAAAACAGACAAATACAGTAGGGCTTCTCAGCCTCCATAATTGCATGAGCCAATTCCCCTAATAAGCCTCTAATCTATCTGTTATCTATCTATCTATCTACCTATCTATATCGATCCATATCCCATTGGCTCTGTCTCTCTGGAGAGCCCTGACTAATAGAGATAGTAAAAATAGGAAAGTCTTGGTGGAGGGCCAGCCCCATGGGATTTGTATCTGTTGAGAAGTCAGGAAGGAGCTCGAGTTGATTCAGATAAGCTCATGGGCATGATGGACATTTTCTTTCCCAAAACCTCCTGAAAATATGGAGAGTCCTGTCCCAGTTTTGGGGAATGACTTTGTGAGGAAAAATAACAAAAGGGGCTGGGATAGCCACACAGAATAGTCAGATTTAATGGTTAATGGCTCATGAGTGAGTGCTGATGACAGGATGAGGAGGTGGACTAGAAGATCAACTGAGGCAGTTCTCAACTTGGTGGGACAAGAAATGAAATACAGTGAAAATCAGGTGATCCACAAGCAGTGACTTTTCTCCCCTGGGTTCCCCAGCACTAGAAACAGGCTGGGAAGGGAGACTAGGGGGTTCCTGGCCAGGGGCTTTACTCCTGTCCACACAGTCCCTCCACATGGGATTCATTCCCTCATCGCAGGAGCCACCAGCCCTCCATCTTTATCATATTCTCTGTACCATCTCTTTACCCTTCTCCCTCTCCAAGCCCAAAACTTTAACCCAGGGGATGAGAACCAATCATTCTTCATGATGTACTTTTCCAAACCCTTCAGTTTTCCTCATATTTGAAAAGCTAAAAATCTGACCCTTTTGTTCTGTGGGTTCACTGTAACCATCCCCTTGTCCCCCACACCCCAGGTGATGGCACCTGTCATCAGACAGTCTGTTGGAGACTCATGGGACAACAGGAGACAATAGATAGAAATTATCCAACAGTTTGGGTAAATAAGTATCCTTCGTAATTAAGCAGCAAACCAATATACTGAGATGTGAATATAAGATAAATAGGAAAAACTAACAAAATAAAGATGTAGGCCGGGTGCGGTGACTCGCACCTACTGTAATCCCAGCACTTTGGGAGGCCTAGGTGGGCGGATCACAAAGTCAGGAGATCAAGACCATCCTGACCAACATGGCGAAACCCCGTCTCTACTAAAAAATACAAAAAAATAGCCAGGTGTGATGGCACGTGCCTGTAGTCCCAGCTACTTGGGAGGCTGAGGCAGAGGAAACACTTGAACCTGGGAGGCAGGGGTTGCAGTGAGTCGAGATGGCACCACTGCACTACAGAGCAAGACTCCGTCTCAAAAAAAAATAAAAAAATAAAAAGTAGAACAGAGGTTGGCAAGCTTTTTTATAAATTACCAGATAATAAATAGTTTGGGTTCTTCAGGTGATGAAGCAAAATCCAAAATACATACATACATAACAAGAGAGAACACATTTTAATTAGATTTTTATTAACAAAATTCAAAGTATAATAACAACTGGTAAGTATAAACTTTTGTAATACAGGTCTACTAATGAGAAAAACGGGATTCTTTATTTTGGGGATAACCTTTCACTTAACTTGGGACTCAAAGTTTGTGTTCCTTATGATCAGATCAATTGCAAATGTTCATCAATAAAGACTATTTTTAGCTTATTTGCTGTGCAAAACAAGCAGCAGGCCAGACTTGGCCCACAGGTCGATAGGTTGTAGTTTACCAATCCCTGGTTTAAAATGATAATGGTATAGAAAAAATTATGTTTCAATGGAAAATCGTTTATTGTCTAGATAACCCATGCAATTATCTGATTCTCAACTTTCATTATTTTTGAGATATTTGATAACTCTGTAACTTATAGGTAAGAGATAGACATGCAAATTCTGTCCGGTCTGGTAGAGGTTTGACTTCTCTCGCTCCCTCTGTGAAGTTAAAAAAAAAAAAGTTTTGTTTCAACATTTCTTACTCCATGTAAATTTGTGCTACTTGGCCTTCTTTATTTGAACCGGTAATTATCTCTGCCTGATCCTTCATGAATAAAATCTCTAGCATGTGTTCATTTCTACATCTGTATGACAGTCAAGATTATTTTTCCAAAAGTATCTTTTAGCATTGGTAAGAAGCTATGACCATTTATTCAAAGATAGAACCATTTAAGCCAAGTGTGCTAGTGTTCTATGCAGCCATAACAAATCACCACAAACTTAATGGCTTAACACAGCAGAAGACCAACATGAGTCTCTTGGGGCTGGAATCAAGGTGACTGCACAGCTGAGGCCTTCTGGAAGCTCCAGGAGAGCCAATATTCCTTGGCTTGGGGCCTCATCACTCCAGTCTCTGCTTTCATCATCACAGTGTTTTCACCACTCACTCTGACTCCTCCTGCCTGCCTTTTACAATGACTGTTGTGATTACATAGAGCTCACCAAAATAACCTAGGATAATCTCCCCATTTCAAGAATCTTAACTAAATCACATCTACAGGGTACTTTCTTCCATGTAAGGTAACACTCACAGGTTCTAGGGACATGGACATATTTGGGAGCCCATTTTTAAGGCTAGCATATCAAGGAAAAGCAGGAACTAGAAAATTAAAAACCTGAGAAAATACAAAAAAATTTTGTAGGGCTCTTCATCTAAGGCTTTAAGTTGTAAATAAAGGAAGTATCAAACAAATTATAATATATACATCTATAACTGAAATATTAAGACAGTTATAACAAATGGTTTGTGTTGTACATTGACAATACATTTCATGGCAGAGAAAAATTTTTAAGACACTGTAAATAACAAAAGCAATATAAACAGTGTTACTCCATTTGTGTACATTGAAAAAAGAATATTATACATTAGAATTTGTGGCTAAATGGATTCAAGGCGTACCACAAACTGCTATGATGTGTGGTTATCTCTGGAGGGGAATGTGGGATCAAGCAGGGGCATGAAGGGGAACTTTCACTTTGTATTTATGTACTTGGGAATTATTTTGAATGTTTATAATATTGTATTTTACATTGCATATAATTGTTTTCTAATCACAGTAATGAAAATGTTAAGGACAAACCAGAAGGGGCAAAAATCCCTTCCCTTCCTCTTATAACAGTCCTTTTCTGGCCCCTCTAAGAAGCTAAGTGCATTAGTGAGCAAAGAAACGATCGTATCATGCCAGGACGAAATGGAAGAGGAAGGACAGGCACAGGTGAGTGGTCTCTCGCCAGAGGTGAACACATGTTTGCTCAGCTATTGGGCTACAAAAAAAACTGCTGTAATCCACAGGTAGGAGGCCCCTTGTTAAGTCCCATTCCTCTGAACTTTTTTCTTCTGCAGGCAAACTCTCAACTGAGCAGGCACCTGGATGCTGTCAGAACATTCTACGGTGTCCATGTGGATCATTTCTTTCTTTGATATCCTGCCACTGTAAGCTGGGTCCTAATTAGCAGCCAGGATGTAACATAACATAAGTTCTAGAAATACGCAGTTTCTGCAAGCAGCCGGCTTCCCTCTTATTATGTTAATAATGAAGATATTCCCCGTGGTACCTTGGGACGGCGTATCTGATAAAAACCAGCAGAACAACTGTATGTTCCAGACATTCATGCTGAATAAACAGAACAAGCAGAGATGGTAACAGCTCTGACACAAACCTTCACAGGAATACAAATTTGTAAAACTGCCATTTAAAATCCCCTTGTGTTTGTTCCATTAACTGAGCATACTTTGCTCCACCAAACATCCAAGACTAAAACCGTACCTAAATGGGGCACAGATTAGATTTTCCCTCAGCACCTGAGGCTAGTAGAAGCCCAGGTAGCTTGGTTTTACATTGCTTGACCTAGTTCGAGGATCATAGTACTGTTTAGTAAGGGCAGAATCGCTGGCCCCACTAAAAATCTGGAAACAAGGCCCTGGTCTCAATTGGCTTGTGCATTTATTGAGCCCTATGGTGTCTGTGCCAGGTGCTAATGGAATCATGGCTCTTGTGCCTCATGATGGTGTTCCAAGCTCCTTTTTTAAGTTTGAAGACCCACTTATACATGGAAATATTATGGATCCCTGTGGGATTAAAAAACGATCTATTTTTAGCATTTATTGATTTAATAAATATACATTGAAAGAATCAATTATGAGTTTAACAACACTTTAAATTTGCATCTTATAATCCAAACAACATTTACATATATTTGAAAATGTGTATATGCCTTAATAAAATTATTTATCTATTCCAAAGACCACAGATCCAGGGTTCTCTTGCAATATTTCCTTAGCCATTGCTCCAGGAGTCCTCAGTCTGTAATTTAGGAATCACTACTGTAGAGTATACAAAAAGGAATACTCCCTTTTGTTTTGGTTTGTGCCTTTACAGATCTTATCTCTAAAATGACTGCAGTCGGGGAAGACTAAAGAGAGCTGACTAGTGGAAGCCATGGCAGAGGGGGTGGAGAGAAAGCCAACAGAATGGGAGAGATGATAAGGAAGAACAATTGTAGGAGTTGGTGACTGCCCCAGCTGTGGGTGTGAGGTAGACCAAGGGCCTCAATGAGATGTCCCAGGCTCTATTATCTAAATGGTGGGATCCTTCACCAAAACAATGCCACAGGCAGAGTCAGTCTACATGACTCCCTGGACATTTCTTTTTCTGAGCTCTCCAGAATGATACCTGCTCACAACTGGGGATGATACCTTAAGTGCATTTGTAGCCACAATGAAGGTCCCATTTCGCTATTACCCAGAAATGAGTCAATTTCAACTCTATTAATATCCACGGAATTTCAGCATATCACAGGATCTTGGGAGGAAATACCTTCATCTGAAGTCTCCTGTCAAGGATAATTTAGTGTTTACATTGAATACATGGGCTGTCCAGTTCTCTGCTGTCTAGCAACACCAATGTCTTATTTGTAGGTGAAGGATGACAAAGGCAATTTCTCTGGGCACTTTACTGTCTGCTTGGAGGCCACAGAAAAGTGGCCACGGGGGTAATTATGATCACCTTCAGGTTGTGAACTCTAATGACTGTAGAAGAAATGATGATTATATTTATAATTCTAAGTATAACTGGATTACTGGATCTCTTACAACTACCAGGCACTGGGCTACACAATTTATATTTTTTAGCTCAAATATCACCTCCTTGGAGAATCCTTCCATATCATTCCCTCTCTCCACTTCCTCCCCATTATTCTTTATATATCCATGAGTTTCATTTTCTGCATAGCACTTCTTATACTCTTATAATTATCTTATTGTCTGATTCCTTCATATGTCATCTCCATCCAACTCTAGTCAGTCATCTCCATAATTGGTGGCAGAACTTCCTCATCAACCTCTCTGTTCCCAGTGCCTAGAGCTTGGCATCCAATCAGCAACTTTCTTTTTTCATTTAGTTGATAAATGATTGAATTTAAACCTTTCACGAGTTATGAGTTAGGTACTAGTCCTAACTCAACATCATCTCAATCAAAAACCATCAGCGTGTTAGAGTTCATTTCCCTTAACAGTGAATGAAAGGTGCAGAGGAGATGAGATGGAAGAATAAGAAAACATATGCATTTATATGTTGATTTGTGTGTGTCAGTGTGTGTATACGTGTATTTATATATTGTTTTGATAGTGGCTTTAGTGAAGTTGATACAGGTACATAAACTGAGTTTGGGAATAAATTGCATCTGAATTGCTCACTCATTTACTTCATTTTGCTTTGAGATTGCTACCTTCGACATAGAATGAGAACAGGAAATAAGATTCCCGTTTATACAAGAAAAATGACAAGTTGTCCTTTAATGTCAACGAACAGAATAGCTTGTACGTGATTCTCTTTATGTTATCTGTTTACTAAGAGCAGAACAGCATCTTAACAAAGCAAGGCTTTCCTTAGTCTGCTACACCTATCCCACTCCCAAAAAAGGGGGGAGGGGGAAGAAAAAAGCCTTTCCAATCAGACTTGTCACCAGATTACTTAACTTTGAGGATGACAGCCGATAAACCTGGCCACAAGTGCCCTGCCCCCTCCATCCAGCAGAGTTCTAATTGCTCAACCCCAAATCCTAATTTCTCATCCAACTGTGTCTGCTCCATAACATAGCTATTAAGTACTATTATGAAGGCACATGACTAGGTAGCTTTGAAAGAGATAAGAACAGGAATAGCTACACAGCCTCTGAACGTTTCTAGCCCAGAGTTAAACTAATGATGATTCCCTCTCTGTCTTCAGAAGTTTGCATATTGCATAATTAAACACCCCCTTTTTAATTAAAAAAAAAAGAAGAAGAAGAAGAAAGAAAAAGGCAAATTCAATCAAATGAGAACTGGGTCAGAATCCTCAACTTTTTAACCTGCAAGCATGTGCTTACAAATGGAAAGAGAAGGAGGAGGATGACAAAATCCAAATTAAAAGGCACTGTGTAAGTGATAATGATAGCTTTGGTTGGGCAGTCAGATGGATTAATCAGGGGAATTTGAGTAAATTCAGCTGGATGATTTGCCATTACTCTGCTGAAAGCTCTGATATTTACCAACTGAATGTAGTCAGAATTGGATTCTTGGAGTAAATAGACAGGTTTTAAATGCGTGTTAATGAACCGCCCTGTGGATATAACAGTCTTGGCCTGCGTCAGGTCTTAAGACAAAGGTGGGACTGTCCCAGAAATGTTCTGCTGTCCCCTTCACCCTGCTACTAACATGGCTTTCCTAACTCGGTGGAAACTGAATAGCTCTTTTCCTGCAGCTTCACTTTATGTATCAGACAGACAGACTGTAGGTAGGGCAAACAATAGGCCGTTAATCAATCAAATGATGAATAAAACCCAGATCTCAAAACTTAACACCCAAACTAAAAGATGCTGCAACTCAAGGAACCTAGAGATCTACGTGTCATGTTCTCCAGCTGGGCTGGCAACTTTTACAATGCACAGGGGTCAACATGGAATGTAATGAATGGAAGATTACAGAAGCTTCAGAAGGCAGTGAGCTGAAGTTGAGTTTCATGATCTATGAGGAAGTTGCTGGCCATCGTGAAGCTACATCAGGTGTCTGGAAACTTAAATAAGTGTTTATGAAAAACAGGAAAAGGGCTAGAGGTCTGGAGAAGTAATGATTGTTTGCACCTTGCAGGAACTCAGGTGGCTAACCACGCAAGCTTCACTTTAAATTGGGAAGGCAGGTTCATTCCCTCAAATTAAATTGAATTTGATATTAGGAAGGCCTGCTCCTTTCCAAAGGCTGGTTTTCCCTGCAAAGCACCAAGTGTCATTAAGGAGAGGGAAACGCTCTTTAATCCCCTATGATCCGGTGTCCAATGGGCCACCAGCCTTCCAGAGCTGGGAAGTGTGCATAATAGTAATGGAGGAGAAGAGAATATGGTTTTCATAATCTGATTCTGAAATGCCATATGGTAGTTAAGAAAAATGCCTATTTAGTAGAATGTGAAATACCTGAGGATTATTATCAGCTATATTTGTAAGAATAGCTAAAAAGCTATTAAGACCATAATCATATTTACCTATGATGCCTTTTAAAGGGGAGACTTTAAATGCCATGGTGAATATTTTCATGTATAAGGTTTCTGAATGTCAAGATTTTTGCATTACGTGATTTATCAGTTTTTAAATACATACATAAGAATGCAAACCTAATATTCAAGTCTATATTGTTTATATATTGCTATAGCAGCTTAAAATAAGAATAAAAACCTCTTCTCTCACACAGTTTCTAAGGGTCAGAAATTCAGGAGCAGCTTAGCTGGCTTGGGTCTCTCATGAGGCCGTAGACAAGCTACCAGACAGGGTTTCAGTCACTGAAGCCATGACTGAGATGATAGACTTTACTTCCAAAATGGCAAGTCAATGCAGCTGTTAGTAAGGAATCGCATTTCCTCGCCATGTAGACCTCATTCAGGGCTACTTGAATGTCCTCAGAACATGGTGACCAGCTTCCCCCAGATGCCAGTAATAGCACATGACTATACTTGCTTAAATAAATAATAATAATAATAAATAAAAAATAAATAAATAATTAGAAGAGTGTACTTTAATAAAAGTCCTAAGGTAGGCGGTTCATGACTGGAATAGTAGCTTCACTAACTCATCAGGCACTCAGATTTCTTCTGTAATTCTGTTCTACTACCCTTATTAAAATATCTAAGGGTTGCCTCCTTGTTCAACATGGCTATTAGAGACCCAGCCATCTGTCCACAATCCAGCAGAAAGTAGAAGTGAGAAGGGAAAGGCAAATATGGCCCTCACCAATGGTCTGCCTCACAGTTCTGTTTTCCAGAGGCTCTATCCAATAATTTCTATTTCCACCTGTCAGGCTCTAACTGAGGTCTGAGGGGAGTCGGTGGGCGAGTGGCAGGTGGCTGGAAAAACACTCGAGGAATTGTTGATGGTTTCAACATGCTTTATTCTCTCTCTGGGCATGAGCAAGCTGTATGTACAGGGTTAGCAGAGTAATTCTACCTTTTACAGACAATAGTAGCTCTGAGCCAAGCATGAGCTTATGTGGGTGATCACCTAATGCACCTCACATGACATGATTAAATAATGTGCAGTGTTTTGCACCTGCCCTCCAAACCCACTGAATCATGCTGTGCCGAAAGGCCAGCCTGGCCTACTCCTGACTAAAGCACAGCCATTTCCCTTACACCATCTCATTAGCCAGAATGGCCAAATCAAGTTGTAATGGAGTCTGGGAAATACATATCTCAGGCAAGCATATTGCCACTCCAATTAAAATCAATTTTGTAACTAAGGAAGGAGAAAAATAAAATTAGCATTGGATCAGCAACCAATAGTCTCTTTCATGTCTGTGTCATAGAGTTCCCCAGAAAGTATATGTCTAAACCTCCACATTATATTTTCAAACACTGACTATACTTTTTAAAATTGATGATCAAAGGTCAGAGTAGAGAAGAAAGGAGAAAATAGTTGGGTGGGAAGTAGCAATGACAGAAGATGCCTGGTGTTTGATGAAAGCATACATCATCCTGGGAATGACCCCATTGTAAGGATCAGAAGGTTGCCAGGTTTCTCCAAAGAGTTTTAGTGGTTCCAAGAAATGAGCTAGAAAGAACAGCTGCATTGTAGCACTATCTGACCATAGCTGGATTATCTCTTTCCAGTGTGACTGGGGACCCATTTGAACATTAGGCTGAAATTCAAAGTGCTTTTTCCATTCTTTCTCCCTGACATTTACAGTAAAAGGTTGAATTCTCTGCCTAGTAAACTGTGAGGCACTGTCAATAGTGTGTGTTAGAAAACGATGCAGAAACAAACAATATTATTTATGCCAATGGAAACAGTAAATCACCCTTCTTTTGCACCCAAATGACACAAGAAGTGCAAATCAAAAGTTCTCACACCTCAGAAGGAAAATATTCCACAGATTTCTTAGAGGAAGGAATTACATACCTGCCTATAGAGTGCAATAAATGTCCATTTTAAAATGAAATAATTTCTCAGCTCCTCAGCACAAAACTTATGGTGAAAAAGACAGCACCAATATTAACGTTTAATATACCCAATATTGTCATGTAACAATAAATCAGCCAGTAAAAAGCAGCAGGGTTTTTTTTCCCCTACTCCTAAAAAGAGTTACAGTGCTTTAATTTGAATAGATGTTAGGTTACAATTATGGGTTAGAATGGCAAAAAAAGTATGAATTTGTGTCTCTATAGCAAGCAGATGGAGTTGCACATAGCAGTTTATATAATATGCAGTGTACCGCTCTGTCAGTGTCAACGACACTATTAATTCAATAGACTATAAAGATGACAAGTTTAGAAGCTGAAATAATGACAAAGTGAAAGCTTTGAATAGTTCAATCTTTTCAGCTTCATGGGGCTTTGCCAAAGCTTGTCTAATTTTACTCTTAGACTTGGGTGTGTGGAGATTGGTTTGCCTCTTTTTTAATAAGAGAAGAAAACTTTAAGGCTCAGAGGAGAAAATTGTCTGGTAGGTGGACTTCTTACCCTATCGTCTACATGCAAGGTTGACCCTGTTCAGACAACTTCTATCCATAACTGAAGTTCAGAGTCAGACAAACCTGATTTAAATCCCAGCTCTACCACTTAGCAACAGTGTAAAACCTTGGACATGCTACTAAGTCTTCTTGAGATTCCATTTTTACCTGTAAACATTTAGATAAGAGGTGTCCTAAGTTGCAGGGTTGGTGGGCAGAATATCTTCTGGAAAAAAATGCTGAATCTTGTGTAGGTACTAGATAAATGCTGCTCCCTGCCCTTTCTGAATTTTAAAATCAGAATTCTGTTCTACAGTTTCATACTTGCCCACCAAATGGGTCTTTGACCTATTTCCTTCCCTCATAATTCCTAGAAGATTAAATACATCAATATGTAAAGTGATTAATGGTGCAGGGCACCTGTAAGGTTTCATAACTGTTAGGGCTCATCACCATCATCATTATTATGAGAGGTTGCTGGTTCTATCTATGGTGCTACCAGAGATCATACAGATAACCCTGACCCCACAGATTCGTTATTATGGCATGAACAGTGGGGAGGAAGGAGGAAGTCCATAACAAAGTGTCACTATTTTAACCACCAAAAATAAGTTCAAAGACCCTTTTCAAGCCTTTTATTATTATAATTAGTCATAGTAAGGCCAAACTGAGACCCCAGGAAGCCCACCCTTCCTGACCTATGTGCTGTGCTGGGTTCTGATTTATAAGAGTTCAAGGAGGTAGAGGAACCAGACATTAAAGCACAAATCCACTCTGGCCCTAATACTAGGGCAAAGGAAAATGCTGCCACCTCCCCTGGAGAAGAGAGCGGTAGAGTGGCAGCTGCAACCTCTTCCACAGAGCACAGCTTTGTGGAAATAGAAGTCTCCTGAAGCTGTGCCCAAGCAGCTCTGAGCCTGCATCATCTCCCTGTGTTGATTTACAGAGGAGCCACACCTTGGATCAAAGGCAGAGTAGGACAGCAGCAGCACTGCCATCCAAGCTGATTTGTTAGCCAAAGATCAATCATCATGGCAGACAGAAATACAGCAGAGATTATAACACACATGGTAAACTCAAGCACCTTCCCAGGGAGGGAGATGCAAGAAGGGGTGAAGAGAGAAGTGATGGATAGGTCTACACAGATAAAGTTTCTTTTCTGGTGATGTTACATCACCCTTAAATAGAAAATGTGATTTGTTTTCCCCAAGACTGAGGACAGGTAAGGTAATGTTTTAGGGACCCCATTTGCTGCCAAGATTGCATTTGGTGAAAAAATTTTTCAAGATCTTGGGTAGTGCGAAGAAAAGCAGCCAGTGACCAGCAAAGCAGCTACTGTTTATTGAGTACAGAGCTTTGAGCTAGATGCCTGGATTCCCACAATTCCTAACAACGTTGTTGGAAGTTAGTAATATCATCTCGATGTTATAACTGTAAATAAATTGAGGGCCAGGAAGTCAGGCAGTTTATAAATGTTTACTGAGCAGCTGTTATGGACCAGGCGTGGTTCTCTATGCTAAGTAAACAGTGGTGAATATGAATGACATAGTCCATCACCACAAGAAATTGACATTCTAGTAGGAGAAATCAAAAATAAGCATTTAAACAAATAAAGAAGGTGATTTTAAGTATTGATAAGCACTATGAAGGGGATGAAGTAGTGTGATTTATTATCGCTTCAGCCAGGATGCTGTGGGACAGAGGTGGTGACATTTAAGCAGAGTGCTCAATAATGACAGTCCAGCCACGAAAGGAAGGTGAAGAAGGGCTTTTCACGCAGAAGGAAGAGAAAGTGCAAAGGGCCTGAGATGAAAGCAGAAGAAGATGCAGAAAGAAAGCTAGCATGCTTAGGAGGCAGTGGGAAGGGTGCCAGGTGAGGTTACACAACTCATTCAAAGTGATGGAGTTAGAAAGTGGCAAAGAGAGATGTGTCACCCAAAACTGTCACAGAAGCTCCTAGGTGGTCCACCCTTGCACAAAACTCAAAACAACATCCCCAGAGGTCCAGCCCATGGGTTTGGAGTCAACCTGCCTGGGTTTAACTCCTAATCTTACTGGGTGCTAACTCTAGGACCTAGTTTGGGGAAGTTACCTAACTTCCCTATGGCCTCAGTTTCCTCATCTGAAAAAGAAAATGATTGCAACATTAATCTCTTCTCCAGAGCTATTGTGAGAATTAAAGATAAACTGTGTGAGTGTCTGGGTAAGCATTGAGCAAGTAGGATTATTTTTCCTACTGCCATGGATTTCTGTAAGCAGAGTGAAAGAAACCATTTTCCCTTCTTGGCCTAAGGGTCTTGCTTCTTGAAAACTAGGCTCTTTCTAGAAAAAGGCCATTTCTTTTCTTATTTGAGACAAAAAGCAAACCACGCAACAAACAAACAAACAAACAAATTTGTTTCCCATTTTCTTGGAGACAATACAAATAATCCTTTGTTCTTCAAGTTCTGGTCTCACAGAGGGTCATATAAAACAGATTCATTCTAAAGAATTGGCTCACATGTTTATAAAGACTGACAAGTCCCAAGACCTGCAATCAGTAGGCTAGACAACCAGGAGAACCAATGGTGCATGATGTAGTTCCAGTTGGAGTCTGACAGCCTGAGAACAGGGAGAGCTGATGGTGTAGTTCTACTGATAATCTTCATAAGCCTTTATACTGGACCCTGTGTCCTCTCAGGCTGTCTGGAGCCAGGCAGACTGTGACTTCCAGGTTTCTTCTTCATTCTGTGGGGCGGTCCAAAAGCAAGTCCATATCCTGGGCTACCTTCTCTGAGCCTTCCTCATGTCTCAAGTTTTCCAGTAAACCTATTGAGTACCACTTTCTACTTCATGTGGGGAAGAGTATAGGAAAGTCCAAAGAAGAGGGGAAAGAAAGAATGAATATGAGTGTCTGTGTATAGATATTTCCATTAGAGTCTTTCTTTTACACATCTCTATGTTAAGTATTTTGTTTTTCTGGTATAGGCATCATAGTCGCATGGAAAAATATCCCAATAATGCAAGATGGTTATACAGTGAAACGTGGTCTGCTTCCCATCTGTACAGTTTCCCAATTTATTTCCCCAGCAACAACTACCGTTTGTTACCAATACCTCAGGTATTCTTCCAGACACATTCTGTCTGCATAAACATAAACCACCGCATATTCTCACTCATAGGTGGGAATTGAACAATGAGAACACATGGACACAGGAAGGGGAACATCACACTTTGGGGACTGTTGTGGGGTGGGGGGAGGGGGGAGGGATAGCATTGGGAGATATACCTAATGCTAGATGACCAGTTGGTGGGTGCAGCGCACCAGCATGGCACATGTATACATATGTAACTTACCTGCACATTGCGCACATGTACCATAAAACCTAAAGTATAATAATGATAATAATAATAATAATAATAATAAAAGAAAAAAAAAAAAAAAAAAAAAAAAAAAAAAAAGAAGGCTGCCACTAAGCTAAAGTACAGCAACTCTTTAAACGACATAAATGCTCCTTGAAGGCAAGTAGCCAAGGTTGGTAGTCTCCAAATGTGATCTGTGCTGGTTTCTGGTTTCCATGTCTTTGTGCAATGCTGTACAGGGGTGAATTGAGTAAAAGGCTAGAAGGGAAAAAAAAAAAAAAAAAAAAAAAAAAACATAAACCAATTATCAGAGTCTTTCTAAACATCAATCCACAATGCATGACACATATGACATTTAAGAAAACCTGAGGCCGGGTGCTGTGGCTCATGCTGTAATCTCAGAACTTTGGGAGGCTGAGACTGGTGGATCACCTGAGGTCAGGAGTTCATGACCAGCCTGGCCAACATGGCGAAACCCCGTCACTACTAAAAAATACAAAAAATTAGCTGGGCATGGTGGTGGGTGCATGTAATTCCAGCAACTTGGAAGGCTGAGGCAGGAGAATCCCTTGAACATGTGAGGCAGAGGTTGCAGTGAGTCAAGATAGTGCCACTGCACTCCAGCCTTGGGGAACAGAGTGACAGAAGAAGAAGGAGGAGGAGGAGGAGGAGGAAGAGGAGGAGACTTGAGATATCAAGGAAGCTAGACTAACTTGCCACATTCAAATGATGATTCTACTGACACTATTTGCCAAAAGAACTTCCCCCACACACATCACAATGAACACACAAGGAATTCTCCTCCAGACAAAGACAAATGGATTCATCTGTTTGTTTGCTGTTTATTAAACACCTATTATGTACCAGCCATGAGCTGGGCACTTTCCAGCTCACATCTAGAAAGAAGAGTCCCTTTGAGCCAGCCTCTGGACACAGCACCATAGGAGAGTGGCCTCTGTTAACATATTGGACAAATAGTGAAAACAACAACAATCTGTCTACACAAAACAGGGAATCATTTTTGCTTCGAAATAGGAAACCCGAACAAAATGACTTCTTCGCCTCCTAAATGAGATGCATCATCTTACTGCAATCCAACTTTTTTTCCTATTCAAACACATCATCTAGAGGAGCCCTGAGGGGAAAAGCAGCCCCCAAAGGCAAACAGGGTCTCTGGGTAGTAGGTGTAGTCTGGGTGAGGGGAGGAGAAGGCAGAGAGCCCTGTGGTTAGCCTGCTGGTACCATGTTGTATTTTCCCTGGGTCTTTTTCAATGTGTCAGCTCTCCACAGGTAACCAGGTTTTATTGTTATTAATTATAGGAGGAATGTTTTGGAATGGATATGACACATTTATTAAAAGAAAAAAGAGCCCTTGATCGACACTTTGACAAATGCACAGTCAGATGTGTACTTTGAAGGGGGCAAAAAATTATTTCCAAAGAAGAGCTGATCAGAAGGAGGCATCATTAGGTAAAAGACGAAGATTTTACAACAGCAGCCTCAGATCCAAGTCAGCAAAATCACATTCCTACTGGCTTTCAAAAGGATTGATTCTCCCAGACATCACCCCAACCCTCACTAAAAAAAAAAAAAAAAAAATCACACAGGCTGGATAAGAGACAACTACTCTCTAAGTTCTTCTTTATTTACAATTTTCCAATCTGTTAAGTTGCTTTTACTTATAGACTATATGCCAAAGTAATTTTTCAAAAGAAATCAGCTTTGGGCAGTAAATAAAGGTTTATTGAGTGAACATGTTATAAATCTTTGAAGAAAACACTTCCCTGGTATTTTTTTTTCTTTACTTCTAATCAAAACCCATCCCCTTGTTCTCCTTTCATCCCCACCAGCATCATCTCCTCTCTCACTCAGACACAGCTGCTGTTCCAATCCTGGGCTGAGTCAGAAGCAAGGAAAATAATCAACCCCGCTTAGACCCTCAACCCCCCAATAAAAAGAGAGAACCAAAGCCATTGACCAATCGTGAAACTATAAACCAGACAGTGAAGCATAGCATCTCCTCCTCTTTACCCACAGGTCCTGCAGGCAGCTGTATTATCCTGGCTGGTTTTAGAGAGACAGAGAAAGAGCCTGTTTGCTTGACCTTTTTACTTCAATCCAATGCAGTGCAGAGGATGGATTTGAAGTTACTCTCATCCCCACAGTCCACCCACACAGCAGCCATCCCGTAAACAATGATTTCTCACTCTGCGCCAGGCACATGCACAGTGATAAAGGGTAAAAGGTGACCAAGACAAAGTCCCAGCCCTAAAAGAGTTCTGGGTCCAGTGGCAAAACAAGCTTAGAAACAGGCATGCCGCCATACACTGGGCCCAAAACAATTACAGGGCAGTGATAAAATTCTGGAGGGGCCCTAGAGGAGATATCTGTGGACATGAGTAGGCTCTGGGAACCTAAAGGGGTCTAAAACAGAGTCCCCAGTCATGGAGGGTCACAGTAGTTTGTACTCATCAAATCGGGGTAATTGGTTAACTTTTTACATACAGGTTTAATTCTATGTTCTCCTTTCACCAATGCATTTATGTCTCCTCTTCCAAACTCTCTTCTACTTGTCAAATTTTGTTCTGCCTGTATTGTTTTTACAAACATTCTATACATGTATCAGAATATCACATGTACCCCCCAAATATGTACAACTATGATATAGCAATTTAAAAAATACAGAAAAAAAGGCTGAGTCATATCAAAATGGCCATTGATTGAGTAAGCATCAGGGGAGATGATGTGAGAATAAGGAGCCCACCCATTGTAGAAAGAAATTCAAGTCACAAGGTCTGGAGGCCCAGGGTTTTTGAATCCCACAGTTTTGGAGTTGAGCCTGAGGGGCCTCCTGGGGATGTGGATCCAGAGGAGACCCCATGGACCCTGCGGAAAAGACCTGAAGACCGCTCGCTGTCCTGGAGGAGGTTCCAGCACTGATAAAGACACAAAGCAAACTGCCACTGTGTAATAAGAAACAACAGGCAGTCACACCCCAGGGCTGAGAGGGCTTGAGGTCATCATCATATAAGAGATGTTTTATGACTTTCTGTGGGTCTCTCCTTTTTACCAGACAGGGGGCTCCTCAAGGGCAGAGAGCACATCTTTTTTAATCTCTGACTTTCCTGGACCTAGACTCTAGATTCATGGTAATATTAAATACTAAATATGTGAATAAGTCACTTTGTAGTTTTCATAAGATTTTCATGTCTATGAGTACATTTAATCCACCCATATAAACCCCATAAGTTAGGTTTTAGAAATTCCACTTTAAAAATGGAGAACTGGAGGTTTGGAGAGATTAAATGGCTTTTCTAAGATTACACAGCTAAGAAATAACAAGGCCCCATGTGACGTGTCTTCTTCTGTAACCTCACTCTTCACCTTCTGCCACCACCACCACATCCACCCTGTGGAATTCCAACCACAAACTATGATGTGCTCTCAATGCTCTCCTTTCTGTCATGCCTCCTTGTCTCTGCATGAGAGTGTGCGGTTTCTGGGTGCTAGGGACTGTGCTTGGACCTGGCATGCCGTGATCAATCAAAGGCCTCCCTTGTATAGAGCTTACACTCTAGGAAAGGAACAGGAAATAAACAAGAAAGGAAATTCATAAACAAAATAACTCAGAGTCATGAGAGGATGGGATGGAGAAGAGCAGTGGTACTGAGCATGGTGGTCTGGAAAAGGTTCTCTGAGGACAGACACCTGAGCTGAGACCTGGTAACAGAAGGAACTGCCCTGCAAAAAACTGAGCAGAGGGATCCAGGCAGAAGGGACACCATGTGAAAAGCCTCTCAAATGCGGACGGGCTGGACACGGGAGGTAAAGGATAAGGGCCGATATGGTCAGGTATGAGCTAGTAGATGAGGAGGAAGAGGAGGCAGAGTTCAGATCACAAAGAGTCTTGCATGGAATGTGGATTTGAGTCTAAGTCATGGGAACTGTTAGAGAGTTTTGAGCAAGGGAGTAAAATGTCTTGACTGACATTTTCAAACTATGACACTGGTTACTGTATGGAGAATGGAGGGTAGCAGCATGAATCAGCAAGACTGGAACCACACTGTGTACCTCAAGCAGAAATGGAAGTGAAATGAGAAATGAAAGGACTGTTAGAAGGTCTAGGGGTTTGAGGTCAGAGAAGGTTCATCAGTTTTCAGGAAACCAGTAAGAGCAGAAAACCCTGAAGACCATCCCCAGGGGTCCCAGTGGCCTGGGATGCCACCTAGAAGTTTGATTCACAGAAGGACAATGGGCAGCCCCTGGTAGAACCTCCCTGATGCCATCTGCCAGGGACACAGGAGCAGGTTCAACACCACCTCTCTGCAGCCTCCCACAAAGCCAACCAGAGCACCCCAGCAGGAATTCTGAACAATCAGGTTTCCACACTCTCAGCCCCTTCAGAGAGGGGAAAGCAGTCCTGTGTTGCCACTAGACTGTCCAGCACAGGGGACAGGAGTGGAAATAGCTAGGAGGCTACCACAGTGGTCAAGATGAGAAACGGTGGCTTGGAAGAGGAGAGTGGCGGTGGAAATAGTGAGGGTCAGAGAGAGGTGAGATGCATTTTGGTTTTGTTTGTTTGTTTAGAGATAGGGTATCACTCTGTCGCCCAAGCTGGGGTGCAATGGTGCAATCATAGCTCACTACAGCCTTGAACTCATGAGCTCAAACCATCCTCCTGCCTCAGCCTCCCAAGTAGGTGGGACCATGGGCACAAGCCACCACACTTGGCCCCAAGATGCATTTTGGAAATAAAACCAAGAGGACTTGCTGATGGGGTAAATTCACTCATTATTGTCACTTCCAGTAATGTCCTCTCTCCTACTCATTCTAAGAAGTAATTGCTTTTTAAAAAAAAACAATTTCATTGAGATTTAATTCACATACTGTGCAATTCACCCAGTTAACTGTATAATTCAAGAGCTTTTAGTATATTCAGAGTTGTGCATCCATCAGCACAATCCATTTTAGAACACAATCTAAAAAAGAAGCCCTGCACACTTAGCTGCATTTCCTCAATCCTCCCATTTCCTCAGCATGAGGCAAACAATAATTTACTTTCTGTCTTTATAGATTTGCCTATTCTAGACATTTTATAATAATGGAATCATATAATAGGTGACCTATTGTGTCTGGCTTCTCTCACTTAGCATAATGTTTTCAAAATTCATCTACATTGTAGCATGGATCAGTACTTCATTTCTTTTTAGGTTCAAATAATATTTCATTATATGGATACCACATTTTATTTATTCATGCATCACTTGATGGACATTGGAGTTGTTTCTACTTTGGGGCAACTATGAATCATGTTCTTATAAATATTTGTATACAAGTTTTTGTGTGGACCTATGTTTTCATGTCTCTCAGATATATACCAAGGAGTGGAATTGCTGGGTCATATGGTAACTCTATGTTTAATCATTTAGGGAACTGACAGAGTATTTTCCAAAGTGGCTGCATCATTTTGTTCCAACCAGAGGCATAGAAGGGTGCTCAGGTGTCACCTTTGAAGCTTTTTTTTTTTTTTTTTTTGAGACAGGGTTTCACTCTGTCACCCAGGCTGGAATGCAGTGGCAAAATCTCGGCTCACTGCAACCTCCACCTCCCAGGTTCAAGAGATTCTCGTGCCTCAGCCTCCAAAGTAGCTGGGATTACAGGTGCTTGCCACCACGCCCAGCTGATTTTTATATTTTTAATAGAGACAGGGTTTTGTCACGTTGGCCAGGCTGGTCTCAAACTCCTGACCTCAAGTGATCCGCCCGCCTTGGCCTCCCAAAAGTGCTGGGATTACAGACATGAGCCACCGTGCCCAGCCTAAATCATTTCCCGACCTCTCCTTCCTTACATATTACCCAAGCTGAGTTCAATACTTCCTCCATTCTCACCAACACCCTTTGCATAGCCCTAGTTCTCATATTGCCGTACTGTCTTCACTGATGTTCCTAGCTCTCTGCAGGCACCCTTGTCAAGGATTGTCTCTTTCACTTCTCCATTCCCAAAGCCTAGCACAATTCTTGGCACATGGTTTCCAATGTCTCCCACAATTAGGTCAAACAGGCAGTCTGGATTAATTGCAACAGAGTCCCAGATACTTTCAAGCCAGTCAATAATATGTCTTAGGTCTTCAAGGGTGCTCAGAAAAATCAAAACAAAATCTAAAAGCTAGCTGCCACAGAGCTGAGGCAAAAGGGAAAAAAATTATCTGCTTCTGTAGCTGCCACTGACAGATGTTATAAATGGGTAATTTACAAGTGTGTAATTTACAGGATATCTACGGCAGTGCCCAGAATGCTGATTCAGAGAAAACATGGGTAAGTAATGGATTTTTATGGAACAATTTTGTTCAGGATTTGTAGTATTGGTTTCTGAGTAATCACTAACGGCTTCCCTGATCACTCCTCACCCCTCAGGCTGCAAAATATGGATTCAGACAGGGTCTCAATAATACATGCTTAGATAATTATTTCATATCTGACAAGGTCTGCTCTTTGGACATGATCACATGATCTGTTTTTCCCTGGCAATCCCAATAAACACAGATGGGCAAACAATCCCTTAAGCTGTTGGAGTTTAGGAAAATCTATTCTTCTTCCACAGCTTGGCACTTTATCCATTTTCACCCCTCATTCATTTTTGCATTCTTTATTTCATTTGCATGAAAACACGATCCTCCTGTTATCCAAAAGGCATTCTTAGACTTCGGGTTTCCTAAGTTTTTTAATTATGGAGAAAATCTTGGGAATGGAGAGAAGGTCGAATGAGGATTATAGCTCTTCAGATACAAGTAAACAGGCTCGAGCTCTAGGGCCAGCTCCATCACCAACTCATTGAGGAGCTCATATTTGTAAATAACAAAGGATTGAACAAAAGTTGCAGTTTCCAGTATAAGAATTCTAGAATGGTAGCACTCCTCAAAATATTCTTTTGGTTTTTAAAACTCTATAGAAAACACAATTTGCCTGCAAAAGCTACCTAAATACCTAAACCATAATATTTTCAATTGACGTAAAATATTCTAAGCATATTTCAAATAAAATTCCTAATTTTCCTCCCAAGTCTACTTTATCCCGGTCCACCCACCCTTTTTCAATGGAATGATCGATCACTCAAGTAGTTTTTCAAGCCAAAAACATAGCACACATCTTGGGTTTCTGTCTGACCCTTATACTTCACTTCCAGTCCATCAGGAAGTCCTATTGGCTTTACTTCCAAGCACATCCCAGATTCAACTATTTTTCTCCATTCCCATGTTTCTAACCCCATCTAAACCACTATGTTCTCTCACCTGGCCTAATTCATTAACCTCCACACAGTCTCCCTATTTCCACAGCAATGGTTTAACCCATGGCAATCCATCCTCCATACTCCTCAAACTGTGACTCCATTACCTCAAACCTTGCAATAGTTTCCTTTCCTCTTAGCATAAAGACTTGTTTTCTAAAATCTTGTTTACTGGCCACAATTCTGTCCCAATTCTACCTCCTTTCATTTCCTTGTGTATTAGCTCATTCTCTAATTGCTATAAAGAAATAGCTGAGACTGGATAATTTATAAAGAAAAGCAGTTTAATTGGCTCACAGTGCTGTAGGCTGTACAAGAAGCATGATGCTGGCATCTGCTCAGCTTCTGTGGAGGCCTCAAGAAACTTATGATCATGGCCAGGGCAGGAGCAAGAGAGAAGGGAGAGGTGCCACGTGCTTTTAAATGACCAGATCTCATGAGAGCTCACTCACTATCATGAGAACAGTACCAAGGGAGATGGTGCTAGGTCATTTGTGAGAAATCTGCCCCCATGATTCAATCACCTCCCACCAGGCCCCACCTCCAACATTGGGAATTACATTCCAATATGAGATTTGGACGAGACACACATGAAAACTACATCATTCTAACCCTGATACCTCCCAAATCTCATGTTCCTCTCACATTTCAAAATATAATCATGTCTTCCCAATAATCCCCCAAATTCTTAACTCATTCCAGCATTAACTCAAAAACTCAAAGTCCAATGTCTCATTTGAGACAAGGCAAATCCCTTCACCTATGAGCCTGTAAAATCCAAAACAAGTTAGTTACTTCCATGTTACAATGGAGATACAAGCATTTAGTAAATAATCCCGTTCCAAAAGACAGAAAATTGCCAAATGAAAGGGGCTACAGGCCCGATGCAAGTCCAAAATCCAGCAGGGCCATTACTAAGTCTTAAAGCTCCAATATAATCTCCTTTTATTTACTCCATGCCCCACATCCAGACCACACTGGTGCAAGGAGTAAGTTACCAAAGCCTTAGGCAGCTCCACCCCTGTGGCTTTGCAGGATGCAGTCCTTGTGCAGCCTTGGGACTTGGTGCCCTGCATCCCAGACACTCTAGGTCCAGCCATGGCTAAAAGGGGTCAAAGTATAGCTTGGGCCATTACTTCAAAGGGTGCAAGCCACAAGCCTTGGTGACTTCCATGTGGTGTTGGGCCTGTGGGTGCACAGAAATCAAGAAGTGAAGTTTGAGAACCTTCACCTAGATTTCAGAGGATGTTTTTTAATGCCTGGATGTCTAGGCAGAAGTCTGCTGCAAGGTGAGCCCTCATGGAGAACCTGTGCTAGGGCAATGCAGAAGGAAAATGTGGAGTTGGAGCCACCAAACTGTGTCCCCACTGGGGCACTGGCTAGTGGACCTGTGAGAAGAAGGTCACTGTCCTCTAGACTCCAGAATGGCAGATCCACCAACAGCTTGCATCATGCACCTGGAAACTCCACAGGCACTCCAGGACAGCTCATGAAGAAGCTGCCCAAGGCCATCAGAGCCCACCCCTTGCATCAGCATGACCCAGATGTGAGACATGGAGTCAAAGGGATAATTTCCAAACTTTAAGATTTAATGAGTGCTCCACTGGGTTACAGACTTTCCCGGGTCCTGTAGCTCCTTTGTTTCAGCCAATTTCTCCCATTTGGAGTGGAAACATTTACCCATGCCTATGCCTCCATTGTATCTAGGAAGTAACTAACTTGCTTTTGATTTTACGGGCTCATAGGCAGAAGGGTCTTGCCTTGTCTCAGATAAGACTTTGAACTGTGGACTTTTGAGTCAATGCTGAAATGAGTTAAGGTTTTGGGGGACCGTTGGGAAGGTATGGTTTTGAAATGTAAAGTTTCATCAGTTTTGAAATGTGAAGAGATTTGAGAAAACACAGACTTGGGAGAAGCCAGGGGCAGAGTGATATGGTTTGGCTCTGTGTCCCCACCCAAATCTCATTTTGAATTGTAATCCCCATGTGTCCATGTGTCAAGGGAGGGACTTGTAATCCCCATGCGTCAAGGGAGGGAGGTGATTGGATCACTGGGGCAGTTTCCCCCATGCTGTCCTTGTGGTAGTGAGTGAGTTCTCACAAGATCTGATGGTTTTATAAGTGTTTGACCATTCCTCCTTCACACTCACACACTCTCTCTCTTGTCTGCTGCCATGTAAGACATTCCTGCTTTCCCTTCTGGCATTGTATGTTTCCTGAGGCCTCCCCAGCCATGTGGAATTGTAAGTCAATTAAATACCTTTTCTTTATAAATTACCCAGTTTTGGGAAGTTCTTTATAGCAGTGTGAGCATGGATTAATAAACCCACGAAGCCATTATTCTCTCCTAGACCTCCAACCTGTGATGCGAAGGTCTGCTACAAAGGTCATCCCTTCATTCTCACTTCTGAACATGGGCTGTTAGAAGCAGCTAGGCCACACCTTGAACACTTTGCTGCTTAGAAATTTCTTCCACCAGATACCCTAAGTCATCATTTTCAAGTTCAAAGTTTCACAGACTCCTAGCTCATGGATGTAATGCAGCCAAGTATTTTGCTAAGGTGTAACAAAAGTTATCTTTACTCCAGTTCCTAATAAGTTCGTCATTTCCATCTGAGACCTCAGCATCCTGGACTTCATTGTCCATATCACTATCAGCAATTTTGGTCACAACCATTCAACCAGTCTCTAAAACATTCCAAATGTTCCTTCATCTTCCTGCTTTCTTCTGAGCCCTCCACACTCTTCTAACCTTTGCCATTACCCAATTCCAAAGTTGTTCCTACATTTTCAGGCACCTTTATACCAATACCCCACTCCTCAGTACCAATTTTCTGTACTAGGCCATTCTTGCACTGCTATAAAAAAAATCTGAGACTGGATAATTTGAAAAGAAATTTGATTGGCTTACAGTCCTGCAGGCTGCACAGGAAGCATAATACTGGCATCTGCTTGGCTTCTGTGGAGGCCTCAGGAAGCTTACAATCATGCCAGAAGTTGAAGGAGGAGCAAGCAAATCACATGACCAGAGCAGGAGCAAGAGGTGGGGGAGGTGTCACACTCTTTAAAACAACCAGATCCCGTGAGAACTCAATATCACAAGAACAGCACCAAGGGGATAGTGCTAAACCATTCATGAGAAAACCACCCACATGATCCAGTCACCTTTTACCAGGCCCCACCTTCAATACTGGGGATTGCAACTCAACAAGAGATTTGGGTGGGGACACATATCCAATATATATCATCTTCCAACTCATTTATAGTTTTCCATTCTCACTGTCCTTCTTTCTAGTCCAAGAAAAAAGTCAAGCTCCTTCTCTCCTGTCTTAGTCTATTTTGCGTTGCTATAACAGAATACCACAGACTGGGTAATTTATGAACAATAGCAGCTTAATTACCTCATGATTCTGGAGGCTGAGAAGTCCAAGAACAAGAGGTCACATCTTGTGAGGCCCTTCTTGCTGTATCATAACATAGCAGAAAGCATCACATGGTGAGAAAGCCTGAGAGAGAGAGAGAGAGATTGAAGAAGGGAACCAAACTAATCCTTGTATCAGGAACCCACTCCCAAGATAACTAATTCATCCCTTAATATCAGCATTCATTCATAAGGACACGAATCATCTTACCTCTCAACACTGTGGCATTAGGGATTAGGTTTCTAACACATGACCTTTGGGGAAAACATTTAAACCATATCACCTCCTCTAGGCTATACTTATGGGAATCCTTCATCCAGATATTTAATGGCTGACTCTTTACCTTTTGGGTTTCAGCCCAGAAGTCACTTTCTTTAAAAGTATTTCACTCTCATCTATCTGATACTGCTGTATCTAAACTGATAGAGGGACTCTATTACTTAACATTGACCACCATAGTCTTTATCTCACAATTATTATCCTCTTTTCATTTCACTTTTTACTATTCAAAATTAAATTTTATATTTTAATTAGATTATTTTCTTTTTACTGTTTTTGTTTACTTTTAATTCATACTAGAACAATGCATGGCATATAGTAGGTACTCAATACAAATTTGTAGAATTTTATTGTTTTTGGTCAGAGGTGTTTTCAACTCAGTTATTAACACTGATTCTCTTGGACTGATCTAAACTATGATAACAGTAACACATGCCTATGATGTTTAAAAAGGAGAAAAACTGGTTGATAATGGTAAGTATTATGAAGACAGCTAAGATTTTTTTGAGCCCTTACCAAGTGCCAGCCATTGTGATAAGTATTGTGTGAGCACATCTCATTTAATCCTCACAACAACCCTATTACATAAATACTTGCATTATCCTCACTTTATAGATGAAACAACTTGAATACAAAGGGACCTGCGGCTTCTGTGGAGTCCTCAGGAAGCTTACAATCATTGCAGAAGGTTAAAGTGAAGGAGAAAGCACATCACATGGCCAGAGCAGGAGCAAGAGGAAGGGAAGGTATCTCTGGGCATTACAAAGAAAGGTGAGAGAACAAGGGCTTCAATCCATGTTGTCTAAACACAAAGTTTAAGCTCTTAATTATTATAGTATTCTTCTTCTCCTAATGGTTCTAGTTTAATCAACTTCTTCCCCTAAAATTAAGTTTCTAGACAATAAAAGTAATGAACGTATGTCATAATCTGAAAAAGATTCAGAAATGTGTAAGGATTATGTAAAAGTGTCATAAGAGTCCAGCTGGTCCCCACAGGGATTCCTTAATCTAACAAGGCAGACAACTGACTTGTTAGCACCTCCAGTTTCAGATACAAATCAACCAAGTTCACATATACCACTTTGCTAATTTGTTTATTTCCAGTGATTAAATAGCCATCAAGCAGATATGATAGGGATGTTTGAGAATCAAGCCACTCTCTGTAGGCAAATCCACACAGGAAACAAAGTTATGAGCAGACATTTACTTGGTAAGGATGGAATAAAAGTACAAGATGAATGCAAAGATGCTAAAGATTGATGCTCGCAGCCCCATTTTGGTTGGGAGAAGGACAAAGGGAGGGCTTCACAGGTGGAGGTCCCTCCCACAGAATAAAGGAACCTAGCCAGGCATTACACCCCTTCAATTTCTTTCTGGTAAGTATTTTCTTTCTTTGCCTGTTTCAAAATCTACAGTCAATTCATCCTTGTGTCTTAGACTAGAAAACATTTTATTTCTAAGGTGACTTTGTACTTTTTCACACTGATCTAAGTCAGTTTTATAGCTTCACTCTCAGAGAACAATCTTACCTATTTCAAATTCTTGTGGGGCATTTTTTGGTCCCTCCATTCTATCTACAAAAGAGGATTTGTTGGTCTAGACTGGGAGGGGGAGCAGTAGAAAGCACTCAGCTGGTGACCCAGGTCCCTTCCAACTCTCAACTCCACAACTTAACTAAGCAAGGGAAAAATAATGTCCCCCCTAAACCCTTTTTCTCTTCAGAGGTTTAAATCTGACACCAGCAATAAGGCACCTTCTGCTTATCATTCTGTCTTAATTCATCCCTTAAAAACACTTGATCTTACAACCTTCCCTGCTTGTATCATAATGAAGAGAAAAATTGATGGGCAGTTAGGGCAAAGGCTTTGCCAACTACTATTGCTTTTACATCAGGCTTGCCTGTGAGCATGTTTCTTCCTTTCACGTCTCCCCCTAACTCATCACATGAATTAAAAGCCATAGGGAGCCTGGCTAAAACATCTCAAGCAAGGTTCTGAATTTCAGGAGATCTCAGAGCCATGTCTTTGGGATAGCCTTGGGGTAAGCATTCTCTGTCACTTTTTTATTTTTTTTAATCAGAGAGCATGTTCTTGGTATTTGCAATATATGGAGAGACAAAAATCCTGGAAAAGAGGTTACCCTCTGAGAATTAAACTAGTAAAATATACAGTATGATTGTGATTAGCCATCTGTGAGCATAAAGCAAAAGACAGCCTGTATGTGTGGCACTGAAGAATTTGCAGACACCCAAACCTCCAATAAAGATGATGGAAATAATCTCAGGGAGATGAGTCTGGAACTTGACAGCAATTTACGAAGTGGAAAACTAATCAATTGCATTGTACTCTGCCTAAGGAAAGCTTAGGGAGGGGGTGAGACAGCCATTCCAGGGAGCATTCAACACAAGATCCCCAGGGCTATTACCATTCTGAGCTGAGGAGAAGAGAGAGCCCCAGGAAAAATACCCCACATCTTTCTTGATTTTACCTGAATGTCTTGGGGAAATTAAAATAAATGTGAATATGTTATAGAGCGGATAACTAGAGAAAAATTCTGTGAAACTTTTGGTTTATAATTGACAAGAAAAAGAATTTTTTTTTTTTTACTGCTGTCACAATTTCCTTCTACAGAAAAGAAAGTCTTGCTTAAAATGTTAGTTTGATTATTTAGGGCTGTTATTAATTTGTTCATTCTCATTCTCTCTATCTCTCTTTCTCTTTCTCTTTCTCTCTCTCTCTCTCTCTCTCCCTCTTCCTCTCTTTCATAATTGCTGGCCAGAATTGTCAGATCCAGATCCTCTCCAATGGCCCAAGGCATCCAAGCCAAGCCCTTGCCTAGAATGTCAGTATGATGTATCATTTATCAGTGAGAGTCCAATCAGGAGACAGAAATCACACTGGTAATTTGGACAGGGAAAACTGAATATAAAGAACTATTAACTAGCAACAGAGAATTGCCAACTAAGAGGTAAAGAGCAGGTTAAAGCAGGGGTCAGCGTGCAGGCCAAATCTGGCCTTGCCCATTCATTTGTATGTTGCCCATGGCTGCTCTTACACTGCAGTATGCAGTTGAATGATTGTGACAGAGGCAGAATGACCTGCAAAGCCTAAAATAGCTACTCTGTGACACTTTATAGAAAAATGTTGTTGACTCTTGCTCTAAAGAATACAGGATAGCAGATAGGAATAATAGCAATAATAGCAAATAGGAAACAATGACTTCCTCTAGGGCAGAGACAGAGCACGCAAAGGAGAGCAACCTAAGGAAGAACCCTCCCCATCCACCTGCCTACATGCAAACACACACATACACACACACACACACACACACACACGAGACCCAGTGGTGTATTCTCAGAAGAAGTCATATGAAGAAGGCTCAAGACATTTATCAACAGAGAGGTCAGAAGTTGAAAACAGGAGTTTATGTGAAATTTCTATCTCTAGAAATAGCCCTTCCAGCCAGGAGATTAGATAAGTCCTCTTTTGAGACATCTAAGAGGCCCAAATTAAAGGCCTTCAGACACTGATATTAGATATGGAGATAGCTACAAATCCCAGTAGCTTGAATATTAACCTATCATTGTGTTCCATCCATACCTTCAGTGCTTCTCATCGGCTTTGTAACCGTCGCTGCTACCTGTTAATGGACAGCCAGATATGAGAAATGGGGCTTCCCATTGAGTCTCATCACACTCCACCATGAGAAGAACCCAAAACACAGCAAAAGCTCTCAACATTTGGGAAGACCCCACAATAAAGCAACTGAAAAAAATAAAAAGAAGAAAACAAAGTTATAAGCTTTCATGAATAAGAGACAATAATAAAACTGGACAGATTTAAAAAACCATTGTGGATATACATTTTTAAAAGACAAGATGCTTCATAGCTAAGATTGGAGAAGAAACAATTAGAAGAAAACTGGAGTATTATTAGTCAAAAATTATTTATTTATTTTTATTTATTTATTTATTTTTGAGATGGAGTCTTGCTCTGTTGCCCAGGCTGGAGTGCAGTGGCATAATCTCAGCTCACTGCAACCTCTGCCTCCCAGGTTCAAGCAATTATACTGCCTCAGCCTCCTGAGTAGCTGGGATTACAGGTGCCCACTACCACATCCAGCTAATTTTTGTATTTTTAGTACAGATAGGGTTTCACCACGTTGGCCAGGCTGGTCTCAAACTCCTGACTTCAGGTGATCTGCCCACCTCAGCCTCCCAAAGTGCTGAGATTATAGGCATGAGCCACAGTACACGACCTATTAGTCAAAAATTTAAAATGTAAAACAGGTTGGATGACAAAAATGAAAAAGACATCTCAGAAAGTAGAAGAAATAAAACAAAAAGATAAAAGTTCAAGGAAAAAATATGTTAAAAACTTAGGGTGTTGAACTAGAAAGCCTCAAAATAGATTAATGGAATAGAAAAAAATGGAAAAGAAGTAATTTTAAAATTTATAATAGAATATTTCTACAAACCAAAAGGATATTAGAATCCTCAAAGTAAAAGAATAGTCTACTGTGTCCAGCACAGAGAATGATAAAAGGCAAACATAAGGGGTCTTCATTAGAAAACTTCAGAGCAGTAGGAAGTTTTTTTAATTTTTTAAAATTAAAAAATCCTCTCATTTTCTTAGGGGTAGGAGGAAACATCCCTCACAAAGGATATGAAATGAAATAAAATCAGACTTCTCAACAACAACCCTGAATGTTAGAAAGCAATGGAAAAATAACTTCAATATTCAGAGGCAAAGTGATTTGCAGCCCAGCATTATATACTGAGCCATATTATCCAACAAGTATAAAGACAGATTAAAGCCACTTTCCAAAAAGTAAGATTTCAAACAAACAATTATCACCATGAACAACTTTTTAGGACTCTAAGAACATGTACTCCACCAAAGTGAGGGACGAAAGAAAGAATTTCCCAGGTATATTATTCCATTCTCACACTGCTATGAGGAAATATCCAATACTGGGTAATTTATAAAGAAAATAGTTTCAATTGACCCACAGTTCGGCATGCTGGGGAGGCCTCAGGAAACTTACAATCATGGTGGAAGGCACCTCTTCACAAGGTGGCAGGAGAGAGAAAGAGTGCCCAGGGAAAGGGGAAGCTGCTTATAAAACTATCAGATTGGCCCGGCACGGTGGCTCAAGCCTATAATCCCAGCACTTTGGGAGGCCGAGGCGGGCAGATCACAAGGTCAGGAGATGGAGACCATCCTGGCTAACACGGTGAAACCCCGTCTCTACTAAAAATGGAAAAAATTAGACGGGCGTGGTGGCAGGTGCCTGTAGTCCCAGCTACTCAGGAGGCTGAGGCAGGAGAATGGCGTGAACCCGGGAGGCAGAGCTTGCAGTCAGCCGAGATTGCGCCACTGCACTCCAGCCTGGGCGACAGAGCAAGACTCCGTCAAAAAAAAAAAAAAGAAAAAAAAAAACATCAGATCTTGTAAGACTCCACTCATTATCACAAGAACAGTATGGGGGAAACAGCCCCAATGATCCAATTCCCTCCACTTAGTCCTGCCCTTCACACGTGGGGATTATTACAATTCAAAGAGAGATCTGGGTGGGGACACAGAGCCAAACCACATCACCAGGTTTCCAGTGGATCCAACACAAGAACATAAAAAGAAAATTTACAGATAAGAGGACAGATGAGAACAACTGCGCAGAAGGAAGCATAAGAGGGGAGAGAAGAACCCATGAAAAAATAATCAATGTATAGATTATGTATTTGACCATTTGGAAAATAGTATTGATGAATTTAGCACAGAAAAAATATATATAAGCACATAAGAAAAGTAAGCAAATGAAAAAAATGAGGAAAATATTAACTCTAGAAAAAAAAAAGCAAAATGATACACAAGAGACAAAACAATAATGATGTAGTTCTTGGCTAGAAATTCTACTTCATAGCCATAGTAATGTCAATCCTAACTGTTGATTGAACCAACCTTTTTTATGTAATTTTAACAAGAGTTTAGAAAGAGAAGGTAAGTGGGATGAAGGTGGGAGAGAAGAATGAAAGAGATAAATCCTCATCTATCATAACAGAATGTCAATACATAATGTCTAAAATTGATACATTAATAAATAGCAATGTGGCCATTTATTTAGAAATATAGAGGAAGGTACAAGAAAGCAAGGGCTAAAAGAGCTGAAAGTCATTGCCTATGCGGAGTTGGACTGTAGAGCAGGGGATGCTTAGTGGACATTTGTTTTTTATTATATGTTATTTAATATTTGAGTTTTAAACTAGTGCATACATTACTTTATTAAAAATTGAATTTAAAAAGCATAGAATTGGGCTAGAAGGAGATTGAAGTGAGAGGTGACAGGCAGCTACCTGGGAACCAAAGCACCTTTGGAATCTTATAAATATTGGAGCAAGTAGTGAACTTCCTGAAGCTCTGTGGAAATGGGGCTCATGTTATTTAACTGTAAATTACAGGGAGAAAAATGAGGAGAGAAGACTGAAAGCTCAAGAATATTGAGGTGGAAGCCTAAGCCAAAAGTCATGAACTTTAATATATCCTAGAGTCCTTTATGGCTTAATCTTTGCAGACTAATAATCAGAAGTAATTCAAAAATAACTCCATTCAAAAAGCATGAAAGGAAACTCAGTTCATAAGCCATCACAACCATTTTTCAAACCCTTCCTCTTGTCTTCACTTCTCTTGCTTCTCACAATGGATCTCAAAAGTCAAACCCTCCACTCTCTGCACCACCCACCTGGCTCTTGCTCTCCAGTGCCCTCCCTTTTTCTCCACTTCTGAAGCCTGTCCGTCTCCACATATTCCTTCAATCTTATATTCACTAAGTGCTGCAGTTATATTCACTAAGTTAGCAGCATTAAGGAAGAGCAGAAACCATAATAAGATCCTAAGTCCTGTCTTTATTCCAATGCATAAGATTTTTGAGCTTAAAATCTGGGTTGAATCGCCATGTTGCTCTTTCTTTATATTATTCCTCCAAGAATTACAGCAGTATGCTTTCACTTCTGGGGTAACTTTCCAGAGCTCAAAAAGTTAATGGAGTATAAGCTTCTTGAGGGCCGGGATTTTTGTCTGCTTTGTTCACTGCTGTGTCCCCACTGCCTAGAACAGGCCTGCCCTGAAGTGGGCACTCAATAAATTGTCAAAAACTTGAACTTCTGGGAGCTAGCCTCCTAGTGAGTGTCACACACCAGCCAAGCAAGCAATGAGCTACCTCACCACCCAAGTTTCTTTTTTGCCCCACAGCTCCCCTTTTTTTTCCCAAAGATAGAGTGCAGTGGCACAATCATAGCTCACTGCAGCCTCGAACTCCTGGGCTCAAGTAATCATCCCATCTCAGACTCCCTTGCAGCTAGGACAACAGGCATGTGGCACCATGCCTGGCTAATATTTTATCTTGTGTAGAAACAATGGTGTCACTTTGTTGCCCAGACCAGTCTCGAACTCCTGGCCTCAAGTGATCCTCCCACTTCGGCCACCCAAGGTGCTGGTATTACAGGCATGAGCCACTGCACCCGATCATCCTAAGTGTTTTAAGGATGGTGGTTCTCTTGTGAATTGAAAAAAATCAGACCAATAAAGTCTGCCTCAGGCTCAGGAGCTGGTTGACATTGACATTGACTAGCCCGTTCTCAGCATGCTAACAGAATCTGGTTTCTGAACCTACACTGCTGTGGATGTCTGACCTCAAACCAGGGTGAATTTACCTAGGAAATGTCATTCCAGAGGCCCCTTGCAGCCTGCCAGCCTCCTCTGGTGATACCCCCAGCTTAATATCCCCTTCATGCAAACCTCAATCATAACACAGTAGCCCCCCTTATCTGCAGTTTTACCTTCCTCAGTTTCAGTTACCTGTGGTTAACTGTAGTCCTAAAATATTAGATGGAAATTTCTAGAAACAAACAATTCATCAATTTTGAATTGCATGCCTTTCTGAGTAGCATGCTGAAACGTGGCACTGTCCTGTCCAGGATGTGAGTCCTTCCTTTGTTCAGTGTGTCCACACTGTCTGTGCTTCCTGCCCCTTAGTCATTCAGTAGCCATCTCTATTATCAGATCAACTGTTGAGGTATGGCAGTGCTGGTGTTCAAGCCACCCTTATTTTGCTTTATAATGGACCCAAAACACAAAAGTAGTGATGTTGGCCATTCGAATACACCAACGACAGACCATGAAATGCTTCCTTTAAGTAAAAAGTGAACATTCTCAACTCAGTAAGAAAAAAAATCAATGTTGAGGTTGCTAAGATCTACGGAAAGAACGAATCTTCTACTGGTGAAATGTAAAGAAGGAAAAAGAAATCTGTACTAGTTTTGCAGTTTCACCTCAAACTGCAAAAGTTACAGCCACAGTGCACAATAAGTGCTTAGCTCAGATGGAAGAGGCACAAAGTTTGTCAGGGCAAGACATGAACAGAAATGTGTTCCTATTGACGGCAATTGGGTTCGGTACTATCCGAGGTTTCAGGCATCCACTGGGGTCTTGAAACATATCCCTTGAGGATAAGGGATGACTATATGACCTAGTGTGTGTAGAACTAGAGCCCTGGGATAGGAACCACGAGACCCGGAACCGAAAAACAAATCAGAGTGTGGGATTTAATAGGCAGGATCTGGTGGAGTTGGAGGGGATTTAACAGAACACACAGCCCAAGAGCAGAATCACAGTCCTGCTGAGCAGTGGGCACGCAGGAGGAGCCCGGGCTCCCGTGTCATTGGGAGGAAGATCCTAGTAGGGGTGAGTGGGGTGGGGGTGAGAACTCCCCTGTTTCCTCTCCCCAGTAAGATTCAAAGAGATACAATCTTTAAGGACACATCAAAATGACAAAGGGAATTTTAAAATGCATCTTTGTCAGGGGTGCAGATGGCTCACAGACATATTTTGAAAAAAGCTATTTGATGTGAGCTCCCCGGATCCTGACCTGGGATGACTCTACTTTGTTTCCCAAGGGTAAGTGAGCAAACCATCTCTCCTTGGGAAGAAAAATAAAGGGGGAAAAATGTCCCATTATAACCTGGCCTTCTTTGTTATTTTAGTGCCTACTGTCATCCAAGTCATTTCAAAAACCTGAAAGGAAGTTTTATTTTTAAATTCATAATGTTGACCAAAGAGACTTGCTTTTATTATGCTCATAAATCATTCATACCTCCTTTATAATAAAGCATTATTTTTTAATTTTTATAATGCTTTTTTTCCTGCTTTCTTCCCATCATAAGAGGAAATGAGAATAATATTTTATGTTAATAGGAACAAAATGTTTAAAATGTATGCACTGTATAGAAATCTTATAAAATGTTTCAGTGGAAACTTTTTTTTTTAACCAACAAAGGAAATGAAACACAAAAAGCCACATTAAAAGAATGCTGATGATTTTTACTTTAACGAGGAAACTGAGAGGAGTGAATTGGGAATGGGTGGAGGGGAGCTCCTGAGAGAAAACTATATTCCATGGGACTCATGTGGCGAGGGGCTGTCTGAGGGCTGCACGCACCTCCCCACCTTCTCTCCCTCTGGCCCAGATCCCAATAGTAAGCCCAGCCCCAGATCTCAGGCGCACTCTCTGCTGGCCAACCACTTAGAGAAGCCAGGAAAGTCTCAGAGGGGTGGAAATCCCTGACCTCAGCTGCCAGACATGAAGGCAAGTGGCTGCATTAGAGGAAAGCTTCTCCCACTGCTAGAGAAACATCATGACTCCTTGGTTCAGGCAATTGCTCCAAATAATCCCTGGGACTTTGTTTTTATCCACTGAAGGGTTAACAAGCAAGGGAATGGAGCCTGGAGGCCCATCAGAACCCACAGCATCAGGGGAAGTAATGGTGGGAAACAGGAACATTTGAAAGGGAGAGAGTCATGTCTTTGGCACTGACAGAGTGGCATGAGGCTGCTGCAAACACATCGGTGACGGCAAAGGCTTGTACTTTGCAGTGGGACAATTTGCATTCCAGTGGGACAGCAGTTTGGGGCAACCAGACTTCCCAGCTTCCAGAGAGATTTATGCACTGTTTGCTGATCTCAGTACCTTCCTGTGGGAACGGCCACACTAAGTCTTCCTGCAAAGTGAATGGAGCCCCAGAGCAGTGCAGGAAGGACCTTACCCCAAAAGCAAAGCAATCAAAATTGGCAACTGCCCCTTGGCATGAACTCTAAGAAATGGAGAAGGGCCCTTTCCTACCTACTGTTGAATACGATTTATAGGAGGCCAATGCCTTGGAATGGGCTCCTGCACTGGGCCCAACAGACCAAACCAATATAGAGCTTACTCATAATAGCTGAGATTTAGTGGATTTCAGGAGGCTCTGTAACCAATGAACCAATTAAGCTATAACTAAGTTGTCTCTATACCTCACTGTGGTTTTCTATAAATATTGTCAGATCGTGCTGTTAACTGGAGTTCTCAAAACCTGTTTTGGTTCTGACAGCTACCTGATTCATGAGTTGTTTTTTTTTTTATTTTTGCTTTGGTTTGCTTTGCTTTGTTTTGTTTTTAATTGCTCAGATAAGCTCCACTGAGCATAAATTGGTGAACGGTTTTTAAACCACCCACCACCAAAACACCATTCACTGAGTTACTGATATCTAAAATATCCAAAAGGCTTTGAAAGAGTCTTATCTCTTGCTAAAATTCTGTTTTAGATATTTACAGCTAATGCAATAAAGGAATCACAACTTTTGGAGAGCAGATTTTGATAAATGAGGAAGGGGAAAGAGGTGAAAAGGGGGAAAAAACATATTCTGAAGACCCCTTATAAGCAAATTATTTTGCCTGAGTTCTTTTTACATTTGTCTCATTTAATTCTCACAATAGCCCTTATAAATAGGTATTAGCTCCTGAACTGGTTGTTCTTTATTTCCCAGCTTTCTTTATCCTAAGCATTCATTTGCTGCCCTGTGGCATCCAAAGGCCCCTGTTTCTGGTAGGGATAAGTCAACGGGAGGCAATGGTATAAGATCACAAGGCAAGAGGAGAGAGAGAGCGGGATTTCTTCCCTAGTCCCTCCATGTTTTCAAACTGCATTTGTGTCCACAGCTGCTTTTCATTACAAGCCCTTTAATATTCGACTTTTTAAAAAAATTTTCTTCTAAATTTTTTGTTTCTTTTTATTATTTTATGATTTTTTTATTATACTTTAAGTTCTAGGGTACATGTGCACAACGTGCAGATTTGTTACATATGTATACATGTGCCATGTTGGTGTGCTGCACCCATTAACTCATCATTTACATTAGGTATATCTCCTAATGCTATCCCTCCCCCCTCCCCCCACCTCACAACAGGCCCCGGTGTGTGATGTTCCTCTTCCCGTGTCCAAGTGTTCTCATTGTTCAATTCCCACCTATGAGTGAGAACATGCAGTGTTTGGTTTTTTTGTCCTTGCGATAGTTTGCTGAGAATGATGGTTTCCAGCTTCATCCATGTCCCTACAAAGGACATGAACTCATCATTTTTTATGGCTGCATAGTATTCCATGGTGTATATGTGCCACATTTTCTTAATCCAGTCTATCATTGTTGGACATTTGGGTTGGTTCCAAGTCTTTGCTATTGTGAGTAGTGCCGCAATAAACATACGTGTGCATGTGACTTTATAGCAGCATGATTTATATTCCTTTGGGTATATTCCCAGTAATGGCATGGCTGGGTCAAATGGTATTTCTAGCTCTAGATCCCTGAGGAATTGCCACACTGTCTTCCACAATGGTTGAACTAGTTTATCGTCCCACCAACAGTGTAAAAGTGTTCCTATTTTTCCACATCTTCTCCAGCACCTGTTGTTTCCTGACTTTTTAATGATCGCCATTCTAACTGGCATGAGATGATATCTCATTGCGGTTTTGATTTGCATTTCTCTGATGGCCAGTGATGATGAGCATTTTTTCATGTGTCTTTTGGCTGCATAAATGTCTTCTTTTGAGAAGTGTCTATTCATATCCTTCACCCACTTTTTGATGGGGTTATTTTTTTCTCGTAAATTTGTTTGAGTTCTTTATAGATTCTGGATATTAGCCCTTTGTCAGATGAGTAGATTGCAAAAATTTTCTCCCATTCTGTAGGTAGCCTGTTCACTCTGATGTTAGTTTCTTTTGCTGTGCAGAAGCTCTTTAGTTTAGTTAGATCCCATTTGTCAATTTTGGCTTTTGTTGCCATTGCTTTTGGTGTTTTAGAAATGAAGTCCTTGCCCATGCCTATGTCCTGAATGGTATTGTCTAGGTTTTCTTCTAGGGTTTTTATGGTTTTAGGTCTAACATTTAAGTCTTTAATCCATCTTGAATTAATTTTTGTATAAGGTGTAAGGAAGGGATCCAGTTTCAGCTTTCTACATATGGCTAGCCAGTTTTCCCAGCACCATTTGTTAAATATGGAATCGTTTCCCCATTTCTTGTTTTTGTCAGGTTTGTCAAAGATCAGATAGTTGTAGATGTGTGGTATTATTTCTGAGGGCTCTTTTCTGTTCCATTGGCCTATATCTCTGTTTTGGTACCAGTACCATGCTGTTTTGATTACTGTAGCCTTGTAGTATAGTTTGAAGTCAGGTAGTGTGATGCCTCCAGCTTTGTTCTTTTGACTTAGGATTGACTCGGCAATGCAGGCTCTTTTTTGGTTCCATATGAACTTTAGTTTTTTCCAATTCTGTGAAAAAGTCATTGTTAGCTTGATGGGGATGGCATTGAATCTATAAATTACCTTGGGCAGTATGGCCATTTTCACAACATTGATTCTTCCTATCCATGAGCATGGAATGTTCTTCCATTTGTGTCCTGTTTTATTTCGTTGAGCAGTGGTTTGTAGTTCTCCTTGAAGAGGTCCTTCACATCCCTTGTAAGTTGGATTCCTAGGTATTTTATTCTCTTTGAAGCAATTGTGAATGGGAGTTCACTCATGATTGGCTCTCTGTTTGTCTGTTATTGGTGTATAGGAATGCTTGTGATTTTTGCACATTGATTTTGTATCCTGAGACTTTGCTGAAGTTGCTTACCAGCTTAAGGAGATTTTGGGCTAAGACAATGGGGTTTTCTAGATATACAATCATGTCATCTGCAAACAGGGACAATTTGACTTCCTCTTTTCCTAATTGAATACCCTTTATTTCTTTCTCCTGCTTGACTTCCCTGGCCAGAACTTCCAACACTATGTAGAATAGGAGTGGTGAGAGAGGGCATCCCTGTCTTGTGCCAGTTTTCAAAGGGAATGCTTCCAGTTTTTGCCCATTCAGTATAATGTTGGCTCTGGGTTTGTTATAAATAGCTCTTATTATTTTGAGATATGTCCCATCAATACCTAATTTATTGAGAGTTTTTAGCATGAAGGGCTGTTGAATTTTGTCAAAGGTCTTTTCTGCATCTATTGAGATAATCATGTGGTTTTTGTCTTTGGTTCTGTTTATATGCTAGATTACTTTTATTGATTTGCATATGTTGAACCAGCCTTGCATTCCAGGGATGAAGCCCACTTGATCATGGTGGGTAAGCTTTTCGATGTGCTGCTGGATTCGGTTTACCAGTATTTTATTGAGGATTTTTGCATTGATGTTCAATAGGGATATTGGTCTAAAATTCTCTTTTTTTGTTGTGTCTCTGCCCAGCTTTGGTATCAGGATGATGCTGGCCTCATAAAGTGGGTTAGGGAGGATTCCTTCTTTTTCTATTGACTGGAATAGTTTCAGAAGGAATGGTACCAGCTCCTCCTTGTACCTCTGGTAGAATTTGGCTGTGAATCCATCTGCTCCTGGACTTTTTTTTGGTTGGTAAGCTATTAATTATTGCCTCAATTTCAGAGGCTGTTATTGGTCTATTCAGAGATTCAACTTATTCCTGGTTTAGTCTTGGGAGGGTGTATGTGTGTAGGAATTTATCCATTTCTTCTAGATTTTCTAGTTTATTTGCGTAGAGGTGTTTATAGTATTCTCTGATGGTAGTTTGTATTTCTGTGGGATCAGTGGTGATATCCCCTTTATCATTTTTTATTGTGTCTATTTGATTCTTCTCTCTTTTCTTATTAGTCTTGCTAGCGGTCTATCAATTTTGTTGATCTTTTCAAAAAACCACCTTCTGGATTCATTGATTTTTTGAAGGGTTTGTTGTGTCTCTATTTCCTTCAGTTCTGCTCTGATCTTAGTTATTTCTTGCCTTCTGCTAGCTTTTGAATGTGTTTGCTCTTGCTTCTCAACTTCTTTTAATTGTGATGTTAGGGTGTCAATTTTAGATCTTTCCTAGTTTCTCTTGTGGGCATTTAGTGCCATAAATTTCCCTCTGCACACTGCTTTGTGTCCCAGAAATTCTGGTATGTTGTGTCTTTGTTCTCGTTGGTTTCAAAGAACATCTTTATTTCTGCCTTCATTTTGTTATGTACCCAGTAGTCATTCAGGAGCAGGTTGTTCAGTTTCTATGTAGTTGAGCGGTTTTGCATGAGTTTCTTAATCCTTAGTTCTAGTTTGATTGCACTGTGGTCTAAGAGACAGTTTGTTATAATTTCTGTTCTTTTAAATTTGCTGAGGAGTGCTTTGCTTCCAACTATGTGGTCAATTTTGGAATAGGTGTGGTGTGGTGCTGAGAAGAATGTATATTCTGTTGATTTGGGATGGAGAGTTCTGTAGATGTCTATTAGATCCGCTTGGTGCAGAGCTGAATTCAATTCCTGGATATCCTTGTTAACTTTCTGTCTCGTTGATGTGTCTAATGTTGACAGTGGGGTATTAAAGTCTCCCATTATTATTGTGTGGGAGTTTTCAGTCTCTTTGTAGGTCTCTAAGGACTTGCTTTATGAATCTGGGTGCTCCTGTATTGGGTGCATATATATTTAGGACAGTTAGCTCTTCTTGTTGAATTGATCCCTTTACCATTATGTAATGGCCTTCTTTGTCTCTTTTGATCTTTGTTGGTTTAAAGTCTGTTTTATCAGAGATGAGGATTGCAACCCCTGGCTTTTTTTGTTTTCCATTTGCTTGGTAGATCTTCCTCCATCCCTTTATTTTGAGCTTATGTGTGTCTCTGCACATGAGATGGGTTTCCTGAATACAGCACACTGATAGGTCTTTACTCTTTATCTAATTTGCCAGTCTGTGTCTTTTAATTGGAGCATTTAGCCCATTTACATTTAAGCTTAATATTGTTATGTGTGAATTTGATCCTGTCATTATGATGTTAGCTGGTTATTTTGCTCATTAGTTGATGCAGTTTCTTCCTAGCATCGATGGTCTTTACAATTTGGCATGTTTTTGCAGTGGCTGGTACCAGTTGTTCCTTTCCATGTTTAGTGCTCCCTTCAGGAGCTCTTGTAAGGCAGGACTGGTGTGACAAAATCTCTCAGCATTTGTTTGTCTGTAAAGTATTTTATTTCTCCTTCACTTATGAAGTATAGTTTGGCTGGATATGAAATTCTGGGTTGAAAATTCTTTTCTTTAAGAATGTTGCATATTGACCCCCACTCTCTTCTGGCTTGTAGAGTTTCTGCCGAGAGATCCACTGTTAGTCTGATGGGCTTCCCTTTGTGGGTAACCCGACCTTTCTCTCTGGCTGCCCTTAACATTATTTCCTTCATTTCAACTTTGGTGAATCTGACAATTACGTGTCTTGGAGCTGCTCTTCTCAAGGAGTATCTTTGTGGCATTCTCTGTATTTCCTGAATTTGAATGTTGGCCTGCCTTGCTAGGTTGGGGAAGTTCTCTTGGATTATATCCTGCAGAGTGTTTTCCAACTTGGTTCCATTCTCCCCATCACTTTCAGGTACACCAATCAGACGTAGATTTTGTCTTTTCACATTGTCTCATATTTTTTGGAGGCTTTGTTCGTTTCTTTTTATTCTTTTTTCTCTAAACTTCTCTTCTCACACCACTTCATTCATTTGATTTTCAATCACTGATACCCTTTCTTCCAGTTGATTGAATCGGCTACTGAAGCTTGTGCATTTGTCACGTAGTTCTCGTGCCATGGTTTTCAGCTCCATCAGGTCCTTTAAAGACTTCTCTGCATTGGTTATTCTAGTTAGCCATTCATCTAATCTTTTTTCAAGGTTTTTAACTTCTTTGCGATGGGTTTGAACTTCCTCCTTTAGCTTGGAGAAGTTTGATTGTCTGAAGCCTTCTTCTCTCAACTTGTCAAAGTCATACTCCATCCAGCTTTGTTCCATTGCTGGGGAGGAGCTGTGTTCCTTTGGAGGGGGAGAGGCACTCTGATTTTTAGAATTTTCAGTTTTTCTGTTCTGTTTTTTCCCCATCTTTGTGGTCTTATCTACCTTTGGTCTTTGATGATGGTGATGTACAGATGGGGTTTTGGTGTGGGTGTCCTTTCTGTTTGTTAGTTTTCCTTTTAACAGTCAGGACCCTCAGCTGCAGGTCTGTTGGAGTTTGCTGGAGGTCCACTCCAGATGTTGTTTGCCTGGGTATCAGCAGCAGAGGCTGCAGAACAGTGAATATTGCTGAACAGCAAATGTTGCTGTCTGATTGTTCCTCTGGAGGTTTCATCTCAGAGGAGTACCTGGCCGTATGAGGTGTCAGTCTGCCCCTACTGGGGGGTCCCTCCCAGATAGGCTACTCGGGGGTCAGGGACCCACTTGAGGAGGCAGTCTGTCCATTCTCAGATCTCAAACTCCATGCTGGGAGAACCACTACTCTCTTCAAAGCTGTCAGACAGGGACATTTAAGTCTGCAGAGGTTTCTGCTGCCTTTTGTTGGGCTATGTCCTGCCCCCAGAGGTGGACTCTACAGAGGCAGGCAGGCCTCCTTGATCTGCGGTGGGCTCCACCCAGTTTGAGCTTCCTGGCTGCTTTGTTTACCTACTCAAGCCTCAGCATTGGCGGGCGCCCCTCCCCCAGCCTTGCTGCTGCCTTGCAGTTCGATCTCGGACTGCTATGCTAGCAATGAGTGACACTCCATGGGCGTGGGACCCTCTGAGCCAGGCACGGGATATAATCTCCTGGCGTGCCGTTTGCTAAGACCATTGGAAAAGCGCAGTATTAGGGTGGGAGTGACCCAATTTTCCAGATGCCATCTGTCACAGCTTTGCTTGTCTATGAAAGGGAATTCCCTGACCCCTTGTGCTTCCCAGGTGAGGCGATGCCTCACCCTGCTTTGGCTCGCGCTTGGTGTGCCACACCCACTGTCCTGCACCCACTGTCCGACAAACCCCAGTGAGATGAACCCAGTACCTCAGCTGGAAATGCAGAAATCACCTGTCTTTTGTGTCGCTCACACTGGGAGCTGTAGACTGGAGTCCCCAGTCTATTCGGCCATCTTGGAACCAACCGGTTGTCCAATATTCCACTCTTAAACTATTGTATTACCTTGATAAAAATTAAATTTTAGAAATTAAGAATGGGCTACAGGGAGGAGATTGGAGAGGGAGGCAACAGGTAGCTAGTTACCTGGGAACTGAAATGTTACACTTGGTGTCTTGAAACTGCTGGAGTCTAATCAGGTTTGTGGGGACCAACGCTGCATCACACATTACACACAAGCCCATCAGCCCAGAACCACAGGTAGCCCAGGTTGGTGGCCCATGTCGTCCAGCTCTTTCCTAATCCAGGTGGGTCCTTTGTCTTCTTGCTTGGGGTAGTTTTTACCTCTTGTCTTCATTTGAAATTGATAAACCTGATGAAGCCCACAGGCCCAAAAGCCCCCTCCACCGTTTGCTTGAGGAGAAGTAGATAGTTCTTTGATAAATAGGTAGTCTCTGTCCAGCTCTGATATCTGGCTCTGTTCAGATTCATTCTCCATCGTGACTCTTGCTGGACACCACCTAATGATGTGCAAATGATGACCAGTGCCTGTCTCTTTGTTACTGCAATGGAAAAAAATCATAGCTTGGTTCACTAACAAAATTAAATAAATAAAACTTATAAGAACACTAAACATTGGGTTTTTACTGCTCATGTAAAAATGGCACAAAATAAACATATCACATCAATAACAAGAACATCACCTGTTTTCATATCCCTGGGTTTTTATTACCTAAAGTGTGTTATAGTGAAACTGGATAGTTAATTTAAAATATAATTTTTCTTTTGTTACACTCCTTTTATTTTGAATTTGAAGGGCATGTTTGAGACATGCTTTTTCTTTTTTTTTTTTTTTGAGATGGAGTCTCACTCTGTTGCCCAGGCTGGAGTGCAATGGCATGATCTCGGCTCACTGTAACCTCTGCCTTCCGGGTTCAAGCGATTCTCCTGCCTCAGCCTCCCAAATAGCTGGGACTACAGGCATGCAGCACCATGCCCGGCTAATTTTTATATTTTTAGTAGAGATGGGGTTTCGCCATATTGGCCAGGCTGGTCTCAAACTCCTGACATCGTGATCTACCCACCTCGGCCTCCCAAAGTGCTGGGATTACAGGCATGAGCCACTGTGCCCGGCCAAGACACGCTTTTTGATGTCTATAAATGAAGACCTTTTTTAAACTACACAGGTCTTTTGACATTAACAGAGTAGCTATTAATCTGAAAAAAAGTGGCCCTTTTAAGGAAGCCATCAGAATTTTACCGTGCAAAAATCAATATAGGTGAATGGGAGTTCTGGCATGCAGTCAACCAGTAAGGGAATGTTTCACGACAGTAATAACCCCTTACCAGCTGGGACTGCCCCATGCTCCAACCTTTTAGTAGATGAGACAGACCTGGTTGGAAAGTGTTCATAGTTTTCAGAGAAGTATGCATTATTTGCATCCCAATCCTATCAAGGAGAAAATAAATAGCTATAAATTCACAACTTTGTGTAGAGAGTGGGACTTAAATCAGGAAGGACTGTATATCTCATCACTGTCTGCAGGAAGCTTAAGAATAAAGCCTACATACGTGCTTTGTAAATAAAAGAAATGTGTTATCTCTTTTTCCTAAAGACCAGCTTTATTAAAGATGCAGAGTAAAATGCTGTCAAATAAGCAAGGATATGCACAATTCTGTTGAGCCAGAAATGCCTAAGAAAGCTCTTACATAAAGCTCAGAGATAATGTGCCTGATGATGACCAAGAGACACCCCATAATCCCAGGAGCTTTATGGCTCAACTAAGGCTATGTTGTTTCCCATAGAATTTTATTGCTAAGTCTGGGTTATGACATCCCAGTTCTTGATGAAGTCATAATTTTCATACAGTGTGCATATTACTACTTCCATAGCAAACAGACTATTTTAACAATCTGTGCAATTAATGCTTGAGCTAGCTCCAAGAAACTATATTTTCAAAACTTTTTAAATGAAGTTATGCATTAACATAGCCAATTCAAATCACTTTCTATGGCCGTCAATTACACTTCCTTTGTGGCAAATGTAATATCATCATCATCATCATGACTAATATAAGTAATATGAATAACAAAAAATAACACCAGCTAAGAGCTCCCAAATACTTAACTCTGTGCCAGCCACTTTCATGTCAAGCTTACAAGTCTGATGCTCAGTTAAGCCTTACAGACTCCCTTGAAGGATACAGGGACTACTATCAACTCCACTTTTCAAATTCAACGTTCAGTATATATTTATTGAGTTCTTAATGTGTTCCAGGTGCGGATCTGAGTGTACAGCTGTAAACAAGTCTGATATAAAGCCTGTTTTGTCATGTGAAATACACAATAAATAAGTAAACCAATAGGTAAACAAGATCATTTCAGGTGGTGAAAAATTCCATGAAGAAAATACAATGAGGTAATGTGAATGATAGTGACTATTCTCTTTCACATTACCTCATTGGGGGTGGAGGGGGGGACAAGAGAAGAATTCTCTGAGAAATGATAGGAGAAGGAGCTAGTATTTGAGCAGTTACTCGTGTGTAGGTTGTGGGAAGATGGTTGGTCAGCCTGGCTTGGTCTCACTACTGTTTTCATTGGATATAAAATCTCCCGCACTGACCAAAGCTTTGGTGCTCCATCACAACTCACACCCACTGCATTGTTTGTCTCTATACCCCAAAGGGCTATGTTGCTATGAGATTTTTGTCCAATTAACAGTATTTACATAGCATGCTTATGCCCCTCCTTTCCAGTGATACATGAACAACCACTCTTTAATCTCCCAGTACTGTTTTTATATAACCACATTTTCTTTCCAGTATCCAGCATTTTAGTTTTAAATCATGCAGGTTATAGCTACTGTGTGTTATCAGAACCAGCTGTTTGGCTCTTTTCAACTGTTCTGAACACACTGAATAGGAATAGAAGCATAGAGGTATTTCTGATGAACACAGAACACACACACACACAAACACACACACAATCAGAGGTAGCATTAAAACTAAACAAATCTGGCACAGCATTCTTCAGCTTCATAAATACCAAAATACCCACATGCTTTTTGTTCAGCATGATATATGTTTTCAAGAGAGATGCTTTAAATTTTTCATTTTGTGCCAAGGTAAGTTTTATGCCTCTGTAATGTACAACATATGGATCTTATGACATTATGCATTATTTGCATCCCAATAAAACAGCTCATTAATCAAATAGCCTATTGTAACCTCCAGCTGCAGAAACCACAAAACACACCCAAGAAGGAGAGTCATTTTTAACTCAAAACGTGTCCTTTTAAAAAAATATTTGTCTGATCATGTTAAACAGTGGCCAAATATATGAGAAATGTTAGGGCAGTGGAAAAGAAATTATGGCAAGGACACAGCCAGCTCCAAAACCTACACGCTGATTTTTCTTCCTAACTTTAGGCCACATGTTCTGCTTTCCTCTGGTTGATTTTGAATGTTGTTTTCATATGGAGTCAAAACAAGGTCTTTTCGTAACAACCAACATTTAGCTATAATCATGTACAGCTAAATGGAGCAGGTTCATTGTTGAAGAGTTCATTAGAGAAGTAAATTGGAATTTTACACCCACATCAACTATTGCAAACTCACCAAACCTAATGAAATATGCAAACAAGACTATGCACCCCATTCTACTGGTTCTTTCGCATCAGCTCTTGACACACATGTCAGCCAGGGTCTCAATGGCAAGCAATAAAATCCATCTCCAACTGATTTAATCAAAGGAGGATTTCTTTGGAAAGATGTTGAAGGGAAGGTGCTGCTGTTAACAATCAGGGAGAAGGCAAAGAATCAGGCTTGGGAGTGAGTAGGAAACCAGGGAGCTACAAAGCGGCCTAAGGCTAGCAGCACAAAACACAGCAACAGCTCTCAGTGCTAGAATAAAAATATATACTTGGTCTTGATCTCAGGTTCCTGGCACAGAGTTCCTAAAACCTTGGGATTTCCTGAGTAATAGGAGTGTCTTTTTTGTTCATAATGAACCACTTTGGAACACATCTGAGTCTATGCTAATGCTGATGAGGTGACCTCTGGTAGGGTTCCTAGACGACTTCAGAATTGGGACTGGTCCTTGGAAAGACCAAACACAAGATTAGAGGCAGGCACCCTCAGTCCCACCCCGCCCCCCAGCCCTAGGGAATGGAGGAGTGCTGGAGGTTGGATTATAAAAACTCTTGAATGGGAGGCTTGGAGGGCTTTCAAGTTGGTGAACACATAAACACACCAGAAGGATGGCGCACCCGGACTCCAAGGGAAAGAGGCTCTTGTGCTTAGAACCCTTTCAGACCCCACCCTATGTACCTCTTCATCTGGCCATCCATTTGTATCCTTTATAATAAACTATAATAGTGTTTAAAAAGGAAACTTGACACAAATTAAACTTCACAGAGTTTCACTGAACAAAGAACGATTCATGCAGAATTGAGCAGCTTTGAACTAGAAAAGGTTCAGAGAGACTTCAGCACTAGTGTGTGGTCGAAGAAGATTTATGGACAGAAAAAGGAAAGTGATGTACAGAAAATGAAAGTGAGGTATAGAAACAGCCAGATTCGTTACAGTTCGGTGTTTAATTTGAACACTGAACAGTTGGCCATTCTTGACTGGCCGAAACTTGGTGCTTGGCACAAGAGTAGGTTACAGTCTGTTTACACATCGAGTTATATTACAGTTCACTATGTATGGAGAAACCTTTAGGCCAAATTTAAAATATGTAAGGGAGCAGCTTTAGGCTAAACCTAACAATAGTAAAGTACAGCATTTTCCTGAGTTCTGTGAGTCATTCTAGCAAATACACAAACACATACACATACACATGCATATTTGATATACATATATATAATATATGAGATATCCATAGTACGTGTATATATAAGAGGGTATTTTTCATTGTGGCCAACATCTACAATTAGTTGACTCTAAATAAATGACATTATCCTTAATAATCTGGGTGGGTTTAGCCAATTGTTTGAAAGGTCTTAAGAACAAAAGAATATTTAAGAACAAAATTTAAGAACAAAACAGAGTTTTCCCCGAGGAAGAAGAAGAAACTCCACCTCCATGTAGAAATATCAGGTTCTGAGAGTTTCCAGCCTGTTAGCCTGTACGAGTTTCAGACTTGCTACCCTACAATTATGTAAGCCAAATCCTTGAAATATATATACACACACACACACACACACACACACACACTATATATATATATTCATAATATATATGATATATACTATATATATGAGATATCTATAGTGGATATATATATTATATATATACACACATGCATATATGATATCCTTAGTATTATATATGTATTTATGAGATATATGATATATCCATAGTATGTGTGGGTATATATTTATATATACATATATGATATATATATTTCAAGGATTTGGCTTACATAATTGGGGGCTAGCAAGTCTGAAACTCCTAGCACAGGCCAGCAGGCTAGAAACTCTCAGAACCTGATGTTTCCATCCAGAGGTGGGGTTCCTTTTTCTTTCTCAGGGAAAACTCCATTTTGTTCTTAAGTTTTGTTCTTAAATGTTGTTCTTTTGTTCTTAAGGCCTTTCAACTGATTGGTTAAGCCCATCCGGATTATTAAGGACAATCTCCTTTATTTAGAGTCAATTGATTGCAGATGTTAACCACAATGAAAAATACCCTCACGACAACATCTAAATTCATGTTTGAGTGAATAACTGGGTACCACAGCCCAGGCAAGCTGACACATAACATTACCCATCACAGTCCACCCTAGGTCAACTTGGCACTTATACACATCTCCTTAAATTATACTTAATCTCCAAATAAAGTAATACTTCCACATCACAGAATACAACTATCCCATGTACCAACAAGAATGTGTTAACTCTTTCCCTGGAAATGTAAAGTCTTTGGGTGGTATTCACACTCCTTCTTAATATCTCATAACATAAATAGTTAAGTTGTGATATCAACTTAACTATTATTAATATATCTGATGTTAGATGATAAGCAAATAAGAAAGGGAAGAAAACAAAAATACTTTATATATACACACATATTCATACACAAATTTATAAAAAATTAGGAAAAAATACTAATAACAATTACAGCTGTTATTTCTGTAACTGCTCAAGTTGTCATCGCGAATATTTATAACTACTTTCTTCCACTACCCATTCTATATTTTCTTTGCCCTCAGCAAGCACTTCATGTAGTCATGTCTTTTTTGTTTTGTTTTGTTTTTGCCTGGTGGAGTAAACCAAACATTCATTCCTTATGGTCTAGGCCATTAGTAGTCCTGCCTGAATTAGCTCATTGTAGTTCTTGACTTTAACCACAGGTCATGGCAGTACTAAGAGATGCCATGAGGGGAATCTCATATATTTCAGAAATATTCTTCCTTACCTCCATTGTGTAGTAGCAGCCCAAAATTTCCTTGGCAATCATGATCAACCATCCCAGCTAGTACAGTAACTCCCTTCTTTGCCTATTGATTTACAGGCATGAAGAGCCCAAAGTGGCTACATGGCAGTATTTACTTCCAGTTTATTGGAATCATTGCTGGTCTCCTAGTGGTAGCATTTCTGCCTTTGGAAATAAGACTTCTAGAACAACAGAAAATAAGGACTGGGGACAGAAAGTAAATATTTTTGCTAATGAATCATTAGGAGTAATAGTTAAAAGTACCATGTCCATTTCCACTCCTTGTTTGCTGGGCTTATGAATTCTGGCTATGGAAGAAACAGAACCATATATTAAATGCTTATTTAAAGCACATACAGTCTGCTGAATGACTTCACTCCAGCACTACAAGTTATTACTCCCTGGCTGGCATTGTAAGTGAGTCTTCAAAGGGCTGTTGCATGTTTCATTAAGCCAGCTGCTTCAGGATGATGGGGAACATGGTAAGGCTTATGAATTCCATGAGCATGGGCCCATTGCCACGCTTATCTATTATGAAGGGAGCCCCTTGATCAGAAGCAATGCTATGTGGAATATTTTTATGGGAGATAGGCATCCTGTAAGTCCACAGATGATAGTTTTGGCAGAAACATTGCATGCAGGGAAGGAAAATTCATAACTGGAATAAATGTCTGTTCTGCTAAGAACAAAGCACTGTCCCTTCCATGACGAAAGTGGTCCAGCATAATCAATCTGCCACCAAGTAGCTGGCTTATCAACTTGGAATAGAGCTATATCGGAACTTAGTGTTAGCTCTTAGCATGTTGGGTACTCAGCAGTAGCCATAGCTAAGTTGGCCTTGGTGAGTAAAAGTCGATGTTGCTGAGCCCACGCATAACCTCCACCCCTGCCACTATGGCCACTGTGTTCATGAGCCCACTGGGTAATGACAGGGGTGCCTGGGGAAAGAAATGTACTGGTATCCACAGTACACTTAATTATTAATATCCCCCTCTACTGTGATTACTCTTAGTGACCGTTCACATAGGACACAAATACCTTCAAGATTTTGCCTATTTGGAGTTCATCCACATACCTCTTCCCCAGACTTCCTTGTTACCAATTTTCCAATGATGTTCTTTCCAAGCCTCTCACCATCCAGTCAAGCCATTGGCCACAGCCCGTGAATCAGTATAGACTCATACCTCTGGCGATTCCTCTTTCCAAGCAAAAGGAGCAACCACTGAGAGGATTTTCCTTTACCACTGTCCTTTGGGTTGTCCCAGAAAAATGACTGTAGCACTGCAGCTGTCCACTTTAGCATGTAGAGCCATCTGTAAACCAATACTGAGTTTTTTCTTCTTTAGCCCAGCTGGTCATAGGAAACTCCCCCATGAAGCCAGAGGTATGGGTTTGGAGAGAGAAAATAATATGGCAAGAGAAGGGACCATGTGTATTTTGGTCACTTTCTTAAGTAATTTATTTTATGTTCAGGGCCTGTTCGAGTTCAATATTACATATACCACTTCCATTTCATAATATGGAATGACAGTGTACACATCCAACTTGGCTAGGTGGGTCAGTCAACAGCAAGTTCATGATGCATAGCTCAGGTCACATGGAAATTGGTGGCCTTTGGTTAAGTTTTCTCTACTAAGGCCCAATAGCAAGCCAAAAGCTGTTTATCAAAAGGAGAGTGGTTATCTACAGAGGATGGCAGCATTTTGCTTCAAAGTCCTAGGGATCTGTACTGTCTAATCAGCATAATATTATCAATGTAATGGACCAATGTGATGTCTTATGGAAGCAAAAGACAATCAAGTTCTCTGTGGACTAAATTATGACTTAGGGACAGAGATTTGATATACTCTCGAGAGTAAAAGTGTATTGCTGACCCTACCAGCTGAAATCAAAAGGCTTCTGAGAGTCTTTACTAACAAGCATTTTTTAAAAGTATTCACCAGTTCAATAGATGCATATCAGGTACCAGGAGATTTGTTGATTTACTCAAGCAATGAAAGCACATCTGGAACAGCAGCTGTAATTGGAGTCACCATATGGTTAAGTTTACAATAGTCCACTGTCATTCTCCAAGATTCATCTCTTTTGCATGGCCAAATAAAAGAGGTAAATGTGGATATGAAGGGAATCACCACCCCTGCCTCTTTCGAGTCCTGGAGGGTGGCACTATCTCTGAAATCCCTCTAAGAATGCATTGTTGTTTTGGGTTCACCATTTTCCCAGGTACAGGCAGTTCTAGCAGTTCCTACCTAATTTTCCTACCATAATACCCTCACTCCACAGGTCAAGGAACAAATGTACAGATTCTGCCATTTACTGAGTTTGCCTATTCTACCAGAACTGAGGAAATAACTACAGGATGGGTTCAGTGGGATTCATGGTGATAAGAATCTGAGCTCAAACCCCATTGATCACCTGACCTCCATAACACCCTGCTCTGAATTGTAGACCACAGTGATGTTTTGGGTCTTCTAGAATTAGTGTAAGTCCAAAACCAGTGTATAGTAATCCTCAAAAAGTTACTTCCTCAGTGCACAGTCACCCTGGTAAAAGGTCATAGGTCCCTTTGAGGAAGGCTAGAATCAAGACTAACAATATAAATCTTCGGCAGTAAAGCAGGATCCTTTCTCAAGGGTACCTGCCCCCCCCCACAACCCCCACCCCTTCATTCAAGGGGTTCTGGGCTGATAAACTTGTTTAAGTCTGGGAATTAACTGAGGACCCATGACTCTGTCTTAGTTCACTAGAGCTGCCATAACAAAATACCACAGACTGATCACTTAAACAACATAAATTTATTTTCTCACAGTTCTAAAGGCTGGAAGTTCAAGATCAAAGTGTTGAGATGTCTGGTTTCTCCTGAGGCCTCTTTCCATGGTTTGTAGATAGCCATTTCCCTGTGTCTCCACACAGTCTTTTCTATGTGCTCACCCATCCCTGGTGTTTCTTCCTCTTCTTATAAGGATACCAGTCATATTGGATTAGGCCTCAATGTGTAAGAGCTCATTTAACTTTAATTACCTCATTAAGGGGCCTGTCTCCAAATACAGTCATGTTGTGGGGTTGGGGCAGGGGTGGTGGTGGTGGTGGTTAGGGCTTTGTATTAATTTATTTTCACACTACAATAAAGATACTACCCGAGACTGGGTAGTTTATCTGAAAAGGAGATTTAATTGACTCACAGTGCCACATGGCTGGGGAGGCCTCAGGAAACTTACAATCATGGTGGGAGGGGAAGCAGGCACCTTCTTCACAAGGTGGCAGGAGAGAGACAAAGAGAGTAAGAAAGGAACTACTGAACACTTATAAAACCATCAGAGCTCCTGAGGACTCACTATCACGAGAACATCATGGGGGTATCTTCCCCCATGATCCGGTCACCTCCCACCAGGTCTCTCCCTCAACACCTAGGGATTATAATTTAAGATGAGATTTGGGTGGGGACACAAAGCCTAATCATATCAGGCTTCAACATATAACTTTTTGGGGGTGACACAATTTACTCCATAATACTCTATTTTGGTAATTCAAGGTAGATTTCAGTTCCTTGACCTAGAGTTCCTCCACTTTTGCAGATCAAGTAAGAATTTGGTAGAAAGCCCTTCTATTTCTTTTCTAGAGACAGCATGATCAACTAGCCAACACCAGAGATCACTACAAATCAGAGTATTCTGATTATTGCTTTGGTAGCTGCAGTTCCCACTGTAATTACTGACCTCCAAAGAAGAGTAACCACAGAGCTCTTCACGGGCACAGGGCTGTCTTCACAAACTTAGTTTTCATCATTGTGGTAGAAGGTGGAAGGAGAGTCCTCTAGACTCTCCCAGGGAGGATGGGCAGATCTTACATGATAAGTCTACACTAACATTCCAATCTCCCTATGCCTTGAGATACCTTCCTCTGCAGTACACCCAGCAGTTCTGACATGTAGACTGCATTTAATTTAGGCCACCTTTCAGTCCACATTTCAGCTAACAACATACTGTAAGAGCCCTTTCTAAATTCTCAAGCTGAAAAATTGAATCTAGAATCTCTGCTTAGTGGGCCTATATCAATAAATATTATCCCACACTTTTGATATCCATTCCCTCACAGATTATTGTCTGTATAAATTTTAAAATTATGTAGTCGTTTGCTGTGTAGTGCCCTTCCTTCTGGGTCACACTTTGTACTTTACCCTTTGAGACTTGAGTCTAGTTATACTTTTAAAAGCAAAATGGGTGGAAGGTGTGTTCTAAGGAGAATCAGTGGTGTCTTGCTAGGCAACTACACTAGGAGAGGTCTTTACAGATTCTTCAGACAAAGCAGAGTTAACTTCCTTCGACAGGGTTGGAAGGGCTGCTTCCATTCACCAGGACTTTCTTACTGGCAAAGAAGTCCTAGTGAATATAAGTGTTCAGTATTCTCAGGTTTATTGGGATCTTTCTATACATCTCCATTATAGTTTTCTGAATCCCATTTCTCCCCAGTCAATGCTCTCACTTTAACAGAAGAAACTTGTGAGGTTGATAATACAATTGTTCTTGTATTAAAGCTGTTCCCAGGATAAGATTCAGGGTTTGGCTTTCAGAAATTTCAGCCCTGGGACTGTAGGAGGTAAGAGTTTCTGCTGTAGATGAATGTTTATGTAACCCCGCTAAAAGGCATATGTTTAAATGCTAACCCTCAAGGTGATGGTATTAGGTATTAGGAGGTAGGATCTTTGGGAGGTGACAGGTCATGGTCAGAGCCCTCCTGAATGAGATTAGTGCTCTTATAAAAGAAGCCCCAGGGACCACTCTCACGTTTTCCACCATGTGAGGATACAGGAGAAGATGACCATCTATGAACCAGGAAGTGAGCCCTCCCTGGACACTAAATATGCTGTTGCCTTGATCTTGGCTTCTCAGCCTCCATAACTGTGAGAAATAAATTTCTATTGCTTATAAAATACCAGTTTATGGCATTTTGTAATAGCAGCCTATATGAATTAAGACAGTTTCTTTTCGGGAAGATATAAATGTTTTTAGCTCATTTATTTCAAGCTTGAACTAGGAATTTCAAGCTCCTAGTTCATCCTTTTTTCCTCTTTCTCCAGCAGTTAGCAGCAAACCAGTCAATCTCATTATGCTCCTTACTTTGACTAAAACGTTCTAAGATATCAAATACATGATCAACCAGGATTTTGCCTTTTATCTGCATTTGATCAGGAGTATCTGATGACAGTATTATATGTATTTCTATTGCTACACCATGACATGGACTACCAGTGTCTACTTTTTCACTGGAAATAGAGTCATTAGTGCCTTTAAATCTAATCAGATTGGAGAACCAATTTATACTCTTCAGTGTCTCTAGTACCACTCTTGGTATCAAATTCTCTATCACTCAGAGTTCTACTAGAGAAGCAAAACCAGTTATATGATTGTTGTTGTAGGGGGTGGCGAGTCTGAAATCCATACAGCAGGCAAGCAGGCTAGAAATCAGCCGGGAGCTGATGCTTCTCTCCAAAGGCGTAATTTCTTCTTTTTTTTGGTTCAGAGAAAACCATTTTGCTCTTAAATCCTTCCAACTGATTGGATAAGGCCCACCCAGATTATTAAGGGTATTATCCTTTATTGAAAGTCACCTGATTGTAGGTGTTAATCACATTTGCAAAATATATTCACAGCAACACTTATATGAGTGTTTAATTGAATAAGTGAGTACTAGAACCTAACCAAGTTGACCCATACAGCTAAACATCATGCTATTGTCTGCTCAGAAAAATTGGGACATTAGAACATGTGACATTTCAAGAAAATGAATTCCATATGATAGTCCATCATTCCAAGTACTGCTCTGCCATTGAACTCAGTCCAGATAATTCTGGAAATAAATCAAAATCCAATAACTGAGATGAAGCCAATGTTGATCTGTCAAAGGCAACACCAGAGCAATGAGACCAGCATCTCAAGATAGTTAAGCCTTTGGGTATGGGTGTTGGTCCCTCAGTGGGTAGCAATAAAGGGACCCTCCTACCCCAAAGTAGTTCCATTGCCTTAAGGCACACTGTTTCCAGTCATTTCTTTTCAAAATGATTTCTGAGACTATTCATATTATTAGCAAGAATTATATTAAATAGTCAACAAGACTTTTTGCAAGTATCCAAGGAAATAAAACACAGAAGTGTATTTTTTTCATCAAAACAGAAAGGGGAGAGAGGGGCTCCTGGTTGAAAATTTATTGAACTTTAAGAATAAGTCAGTCATTTACATTAATTCATCTTATCCTCAAAACAATCCCAAGAGCCACTATTATTATCCCCATTTTAAATAGGGAAATTGAGGTTAATAATTGGTACCACTGAAAGTTGCTTTATCAGTCTGACTCCAGATACCATTTCCACCACATCTAGTTCCTGTGCAAACAGAATATATCTCCAAGAAATACAGAGAGCCCACATACTTAGGGAAAGAGAAATGAACTGGACTCTGTTTTACTTCTACCCACATGGACTACTATTATTCTGTTCTTCTCAGAGAACAGGTAAGTCATCTTTGGTGGCATCCAACGTCTCAAAACTAAGAGTAGACCAAATTCTCTCTGGAAGCCTCATACATCCCCCCTCCCCAACGGCAGCCAGTCCCTGTCAGTCTTAGATCTAATATTCACAGGACCTGTGGCATGAATACAAATGAAGACCCATGTACTGATGTTATCAACTGAGCTAGCAAATTCTGTATAAAACATGTTGTATCTTTCTACCTTGATAAATATGCCTTCATATTAACCTGGAAGGCCAGTTCAAATTTACCAGTCTCAGACTCTTTGGCGTTTCATGCAGGAACATGGTGGCAGTGTGGAGGAAGTTGGCTGGGTCCTCAGCCTAGAGCCCACCCCACTTCTGTTTCTATCCCCAGGTACCTGTTGCACCATAAGGAGGCTCACGTGTGCCCACTCTATCCAGCATCTAAGCTTTGTCCACACCTCTACTAACAGCCTCCACTTGGCTGCCTCAGGGGCCCGAGGATTCCCACCTGCAGAGTAACTTCCCCTCAGAAGAATGGACTCCAACAAGAGACCCTGGAAGTGGGGTCAGGCTAGTTTGGCAAGGAAGTCTGGTTACTAGGTTGCTAGAGGATTCTACAGAAAAAATGGGAATGGACTGTGCCTGAACACCTCCCCTTGCCCTCTGGGCTCTGACACAGCTGGAAAAGTTGCAGAAAAGGACCCTGTAAAGCATGGAGACCCAGGACAGGGATGCCTTTGGCTCAGGCAAAGAGCAGTATGAAGACTCAAGACAGCCTCCTGACAAATTGGCTGTAGCTCTTAGTCCCTCAACGACTACTGTGCCTGGCCCCCTCACTTAGCCTGCTTCTCTCACTTACTGCCAATTCCAGACCTGTTAAGACAATGGATTATCACAATGTTCATTTTGCAATAACATACACAAGGCATGAATTCACAGTAACCAAGCCTCAGTACACTCTCAAACAGCTATGACTAGGGGAAATGGTCTGGCAGGGTTTTGCACTGTAATATTTATCATAGCAATATCATAGTCTCCTCACCAACACACACACACACACACACAGGTTGTATCAGTTTGCTCCAGAATCCAATAAAAGGAAGCAAGAAATAGAAAGAATACATTTGACTAAAGTCACTAAATACAGGCTTTTCCTTCAAAAGAACAAAAAAAGGAAAATGAATAAAACAGCCTACTTTGATTAGGCTTTAATTTCTCTGAATCACAGGCATTTTTTTTTAATAGGCTCTTGGAAGGTTCAGAAAACAGTTGTAAGTTTCCTAACTTTCTCTGGGCTCTTAAAATCTCAGAGGTTTATTCATGGTCCCTACATTCTAAGTAGGCATTGTAACCCTGAATACTATAATAGTGGAATTTGCATAGTATTTTTTAGTTGGAGAAATGACTCCTGTGGAAAGATCATGGAAAGTTGCTGGCCCTACACATGCATGTGGGTTCTGGGGCTGCCAACCCCTGTGTTATTTCCTATACCTATCAGTCCCACCGCACATTTTCAGCACTTTTAATGCTTTCTCGTCATATTGTCTGAATTCTCTTTCATTTTTATCTATGACTCTTTTTTTTACTCACTTGGTGCAGTCCCTTCTTTTTTTTTTCTGGATAGGTTAAAACAATGTTCCTGTTGTAAAGTCACCCTCACCCTTTGTGTAGGCACATAATCATATATGACATTTTCAAGTCATCGGCATTCGGCTATGTCTTGGACACAGGAGATCACTCCATGTCTCCCTCACACCATAAAAACCACTTTTTTATTTTAAGTAAACCCAGCGAGGATTAGAAGTATGACAACTCATTCATGTGTGTGAATTAAAACATGCTTAGAAGCACAAGGGGAAGAATGAATCAGTGGTTAAATGCACACTGGTCATGAGTATTTTTCCTTGCTAGTGCTCCAGGAATTAAAAACTATTTAATCCATAAAATAATTTTTGTACATGAATTTTTATTTCTTTGGGAAGTCATGGGAAGAAATACACCAGTTAAAATATCAGGTTCACACTCAACTTTCTCTATGACAGTGGGAAAAAAAAAGGTAATCTTCCCAGAAAGCCTGGTCTCATAGTAAAGAGAAATAATGCCTAACTTACAGTGCTGTTTCTGGGGAAAAAAAATTAGGTCCTGATACTAAGGAGAAATTCAATAAATGTTAGTTTCTTTCTTCCCACTTGGGTACAATTAGCTAAATGTACAGTAGAAGGTATGGCATGAGGACTCCTGAAATCAGAAAGACCAAGGTTTAAATTCTGCTACTTGCTTTGCCCTCCTTGGACAAGTTACTCACTGTCTCTGAGCCTCAGTTTCTCCATCTGCAAAATAGTTAACTACTCAAAGTGTTGTGATGAGGACTAAATGTGGAATGCCTTGGAATAGGGCCTGACACACAGTAAGAAATCAATAAATTTAAAAATAGCTGAATACATGGAGTAAAGTAGTTCACGTTTCATATCCTGACTCTGTCACTTCCCAGCTATGTTAACTCGGGCAAAGGAACCTCTCCAAGAATCATTTTCTTGTATTCTTAAATTAATAATTTCTACTTTATCTGTTTTTTCATGAGGTTTATATAAAGCAATGTAGGGAAAGTGCCACATTTAGAGTCTGGCACATATTAAGTGTTAATAAACAATAACAATAATACCTTTAAAGAAGAAATTGAAAGCTGCCAGGGGAAGAACATTATTAGATCTTCTATTACAGATGTATATGGTTAAATTGGAGAGAAATAGGAAACACTCAGAATCCAAAAATAATAATATGGAGGTAAACTGGAGAGCTGTTTCAGAAAACTTCTGATGGATTCTTCTCTCTCTCTCTCCACCCCCCTCCCCTTCCTTTCCCCACACCCCAAGAAATAGCAATATATATAAAATACACATACACACACACACATGTGTGTGTATATATAATATATTATATATAATATTTTATATATTACATTTTATATATTATATATAATATACATTATATTTTATTTTATATATTATATATCATATATAATATATAAATATATTACATTATATATAATATATAAATATATATTATATGTATTATATATAATATATAAGTATATATGTATTATATATAATATATAAGTATATATGTATTATATATAATATATAAATATATATTTATGTATTATATGTAATATATAAATATATATTTATGTATTATATGTAATACATAAATATATATTTAAATATTACATATAATACATATAATATATATATAAAAAATACACACACACACACACATTAAGACAAGATAAGGACCAGACTCAGTGGCTCATGCCTGCAATCCCAGTACTTTGAGAGGCCGAGGCAGGTGGATAGCTTCAGCCCTGCATTTCGAGGCCAGCCTGGGCAACATGGCAAGACCCCATCTCTACAAAAAATACAGAAAATTAGCCAAGCATGGTGATGCATGCCTGTAGTCCCAGCTTCTCAGGTGGCTGAAGCGGGAGGATCAATTGAGCCCAGGAGTTTGAGGCTGCAATGAGCTATAATTGCACCGGGGCACTCCAGCCTGGGTGACAGAATGAGACTCTGTCTCAAAAAAAAAAAAAAAAGAAGAAGAAGACAAGACATAGTGTCCTAGAATAATTGTTGAATTTGCTAAAATAAAAACTTCAGCTGAATTAAATTTTAAGGAATTTAATTGAGCAATGAATGATTTGCAAAAAGAACAGCCAGAATCACAGCAGAGTCAGAGAGGCTCCAGGGGTGCCTCGTGGTCAGAACAAATTTATGGACAAAAAAGTAAAGTGATGTACAGAAATCAGAAGTGAGACACAGGAATGGATGGATTGGTTACAGGTTGGCATTTGCCTTATTGGAACACTGCTTGAACACTCGACAATGTATGAGTGGTTGAAGTACAGCTTCTGGGATTGACCAAGACTCAGCTGTTGTTATAGGTGCATACTCTTAAGTTAGGTTTTCAATCTTGTCTACCTATTAAGCTAGGTTGCAGTTCGTCCACAAGGACTCAAATATAGAAGTATAGAGTCCTTCTCAGGCCATATTTAGTTTGCTTTAACAAACTGAATTAGGTGGATCTTGTCAATTCTTCTAGTAAAGCGCCTATCACCTTGAATGAAAAACTGAGAGATTCTTAAGTCCAGAAAATATATGCTTTCTGCTTGCATGCTTATCACAGAGCCTGGCACACAGTAACTACTCAGTAACTTTTAATCCATTTTTAATTAAATTTTTCTGGCCCTATTGGCCTGTATTCCCATCAGAACGTGAGCACCTAGTATGCACGGATGGTCGAGTTCATTTTCGTATCCCTTGCATCTGACCCAGAATCCGGCACATCGTGAGTCCTCCACAAGTCCCGAACAATAAATTAATTAATTTAATTGATATCAGCTAATTTAACTGAATTTGTGATACTGACAGCATGGCATTTTTTGTTAGTGGACTCCTCGGAAGCATGAGAATCCAGCCGCGGTGTTTTCTTGTTTACATACCTATCAGTCAAATGCTAAACTGCCCAGCTGTACTTGTTGTTGCTCTCCTCCCACTGTTATAACAAGCATCTCCTAATAGACCGTACCTTTCAGCAAGCTGCCGCATGCTGTGATCACACCAGATAAACTAGAGCAATAACAATAAGGTTAATCTTGCAGAGATTAAGTCATAGCAGCTCACAAAAGGAAGATATTGCGATGTCAGAGGCAGCCACCTACTACCGCAGCCACCTACTACCGCAGCCACCTACTACCGAAGCACTCAGAGGAGAAGTAGGAGGAAAGGAGGATGCTGGATGCGGGTCCAGGCTCTAGGAGAACCTGTCTGTTTCCCTGGCCCAGAAGTCAGAGGAAGGCTCATGACGATAAGACCTGTGGTGAAGAAAGTCCTGCAACAGCAAGAGGACAAGGCTTCTCTATTTGGAATTTTGTGTTTGCAAAAAGTGAAAATAAAGTAACTTTCAAAAAAAAAAAGATCATCTTGGCTGGGCTCAGTGGCTCACCCCTGTAATCTCAACACTTTGGGAGGACAAGGCAGGCAGGTAACTTGAGGTCAAGAGTTCGAGAACAGCCTAGCCAACATGGCGAAAGCCCACTCTACTAAAAATACAAAAGTTAGCGTGGTGGCGTGCGCCTGTAGCCCCAGCTACTCGGGAGGCTGAGGCAGGAGAATCACTTGAACCTGGGAGGCAGAGGCTGGGGTGAGCCGAGATCACGCCACTGCTCCACTCCAACCCAGGCAACAGAGCAAGACTCCTCTTTAGGTCGTGCTGTCTCTCATCTTCCCTGCCTTCCTCTCCAGTAGTGGGATATCTCACTGCTCTCACATCATGCTGGGGGCGGGGAAATCCATGAGGCTAGAACCCACTGCCTCTGACACCCAGTCTCTGGTGCAAAAGGATGACTATTGGCGCTGAGCCGTGCAGGGACTTGGTGGGCTGGGTGAGTGAGGCTGTCTCAGGACCACTTACTGGGCATTGGTGAGACCATCTCTGTTATAGGGGTCTAAAATCTCCCAAGTCTGTACCTAAGATTGAAACATTAGACTTCAGGCTTTTTCTCTATTCTCAGATCCTCCAAACATAATTGGGGTTTATGTAAAGCTCCCCGCCTGCTCCCCCACTGCAAAGCTCAGGCCCCAGTGTAAGTCTTTTCCTTCTCTTCCACTTTTCCCCTCAGCCCAGCACTCTGGTACCATGAAACTGGTAATCTCTGTTTTGCTGCTGAGTTCCCTCAGGCCCATGGTCTTTGAGACTCAGAAGCCAAAAATTTGGCTACTTCGTTATGTCTTCTATCATGCCACTCTCTTCAGAGCAATGAGTGATGCTTTGCAGGGGAGCGGCCTGCACCTGCGAGAGTATAGGAAAATGCAGGGCAAGTCTGCACGGAGATCCGTGTAGAAACTCTCCCTAGCAGCTCCAACCGGCCCTGGTGGGGGCACAAGTCGGTCCCAAAAAACCTCCCACTGAGTCTCCTGTGGCTTAGGCCTTATTTGGTTTTCCCCACAAGATGGGGCATTTCAGAAATTGTGCAGCTGAAGAACGACTGGAAAGCTGGAGGTTAATATAGGATGGGGACTATTCAGGAATTCTGACAATAAGGCTGAAGCCAGACTGGAAGCTACAGATAAGGTTATGCTTCCCATGCTGCAGGCTGAGGGCAGCCTCCAGATCCCAGGCTAAGCTGGGGGCAGGGGGATGGGGAAGGCGGTGAGACAGAGGCCAGCTCCAATAGAGCAGACCCTGGGGCCAGCGTGTAAGCCAGAAAAATGGGAACAGGATATTGGAGTTCTGAGCCTGAGGCTGGAAAGACGACCTTCAGATTCACATGTGGCTGCTGACCCTGAATGAGCTCTTTCTTTGTGCCACCCTGGCTTGACCCAGCCTTCCTCGTGTGGACAGAAGGAGCTGCCCTTCTGAGGTCAGACAACTATGGGTTAAATCCCCGGTCTGCTCTCAACCTTAACAAATTACTTAACCTCTTGCTGTGCATCTGTTTTCTTATTTCTCAAATGTGGTAAACTTTCTCCCAACTCCAAGTTTTTAAAGTTGTCACATGCCTCCACTCGCACACATGCGCGCGTGCCCGCACACACACACACACACACACACACACACACACACACAATACACATGAATCAGTCACCTATTCAACCAGGGCTTCTCTTCAGCGACTCAGGAGCTCCGCAAATGCTGGGTAAAATTAAAACAACTTCCTCTAGGCTCCCCCAAGGAGATGGGTTTGGCTCCCTAACTGAAGGTGGTTCCTTTGACTCTCTTCCTTCTTTCCAGCATCAACTCATCCCTTTAAAGAAGAATAAACTCTTTTTACTCCTGGACAGTCACAAGCCCACCTAGAAATCAAGTACTAAAGGTATAGCTTTTATTTACTGAGCTTTCCTAATTATCTAGGTGGTTGCAAACTCCACCTGTGCCATGATCAATCCTGGGCCTACATTAGCATCATAAAACCTAACAGCCTGTATTCTAAATGCACAGCAAATGCCCAGCAAAGGTCCCTGGGGAAAATGGCATGAGATCATTAACTCATCTTAGAAATTCAGGATATTCTTCATTTCCTCTCTCTGTCTCTTCCTCTTCCTTTTTGCAATGAGCAGCAGAGTGTCGTGTTGGGAAATGAAGAAGCAGAAGAAGAGAATGGTACCATCTTGGCACTCACACCCTCCATTTGTTAAATGAATAGATTCTGGTGAGTATTGGTTTCAACCCTGATTAACCATCAAAATTACTTATAGAATAACAACAGAGTTTCCTGGGCCATCTATATCTGCCTCAGGCCTATTGAATCAGAATTTCCAGGGCCAGTGCCCAGGAATCTGTTTTTTCAAAGCTTTCCAGGAGATTCTTAAGATCAGTCAGGTCTGAGAACCACTGGACTCTATAGATAAAACCCAGGTCACCTCAGCTTCAATAATCACTTTCCATTAAATTTACATTCTAGTTACTGCCATTGTTAAGGATCCTGTTACACACTTGTATTTATAGCAACTAACACATGTCGGAAGGATCCAAATGGTCTGTCTTATAGGAAACAATATGTCACATGGGAGGTGGCTGAGGTGCCTCTCAGAAACTTAAGAGTTTATTTGGAGCTAAAACATTTATCAGGAGGGATTCTATTGGCATTTCCAGCTGGCCAGCTTCACCTTTTAGGAAATGCTTCATGCATTGCAGGGCATAGAGCATCCCTGGCCTCTATTTGCTAAATATTTGTAATACTCCCAGATTCACTGTGGCTATCAGACAGACTTCTCATATGAGGAAACTGATGCCCAGCTCACTGTGAGAGAATGAATAATAATAAATAATTCCTACTTGCAGGATTTAAGTAGGATATCATTTATTAAAAATAAAATAAATAATTATTACTTGTAATTATTTATAATAATTAATTATAATTAAAATTAATTTATAGTATTTTATAATTATTTTAATTAACTTATAATGTTATCAATCAATATTAATTAAAATTATTATTCATAATTATTATAATATAATATACTAATTATTGTGAGAATTAAATGAACAAATGCATGTAAGGCACTTATTACCACAATGCCTGGCACTAAGAAATATTCAATAAATGTTAACTATTATTACTATTGTTGTTATTAATCCAGAAACACAATCAATTTTCAAATAGGTGAAAATTCTAAAATCATGTGCGTGTGTGTGTGTGTGCGTGTGTGTTGCAAAGAGATCTGCTAGAGTCAGTCCATTGAGAAGAATAAAACCCATTTTCTCCCTTTTAAAATGTTTTTTGTTCTATACATGTCACCACTTCATATTGTTCATATTACCTAGAAAGTTATTTAGCTTTTGCTTTTCTCTTAGTTCCCCTTAATTTAGAAATCTGTGGGGCCTCCAGACAAATCTACATGCTCGGTCTGAATGGCCACCCATTCTGTTCACCGGTGTCTAGGCAGGAATGGGTATCTTAGAATCAAGATACTCTCAATATAACCTATTCATCTCCAGGAATACTAACACCCATAACCAATTATCCCAAACAAACAGCCAAACCCCTCTCAAATTATTCTTAGGGTGGGAGTCAAACAACTTATATTTTTGCCTCCCCTGAAACAAGTGCTTTGGCCATTATCTTCATCGTCCTGAACCTAAAGATACAAAAATAGGAGGCTCAGAGAGCTTTGTTGATTTGACTTCACTCACATAGGGAAAGGAGTGCAGGAGGAGAAGATCCCCCAAAGCAGTGGGCGGGGGTAGGAAGGAGACTATGTATTAATAAAAACCAGCACTGAATTATTGAAGACTACACACATCGATTACAACTGTGACAAGCCATTCAGTATTTTCAGCTTCAGTTTTCACCTCTG